>NC_091983.1:60202763-60527763 GCF_044704955.1 Pristiophorus japonicus
GAGGGAGGGAGAGAGGGAGGGGGGGGAGCAGAGGGAATGGCTGAATGGGAGGGAGGGAGGGGAGCGTGGGGTTGGTGGTGGGAGCGGGAGCTGATCGGGAGGGAGGGAGGGACGCCCGAGTCTGATCTTCGCCCAGGGAGCCCATTCGGCCATGGCTCGGGGCGGCGTGTTTAGGGCCCCTCCCATGCAGCCTCGGGGGCGAGGAGCTACTGTATATACGCGCTGTATATACTGTACATACGTACTGTATATACATGCTCGGCATGGCTTCGCCCCATCACCCCTTGTGCTGCGCCATGCCGAGCATGATGACGCCCTGAGGAGCTCGCAGAATCGCAAGGTAAGTTTTCCGCGCCCTTTATATTCCAGAATCATTCTTACAGAGGGTGGAAACTTGGGCCCCTTAACTCTGATTCTCTCTCCACAAATGCTGCCTGACCTGCTGAGTATTTCATGCATTTTCTGTTTTCGTTTCAATACAGCGCGAGCTCTCTCTTTGAGGGAAAGATTATTTTCCAGCAGCTATAACTTGAAAAGCAGAACATACAGGAACATTGTGTGAAAGCTAAGCACTCAGGCTGTGACTTCGCCAACGGGTGCGAGTTCGGTATGGGGGGAATGCGCTCCCGGCTCCAGCCCACCCTCTGACAGCAATCTTCCGGTGATTGGGCTTGTTAAGCCTGCCCTGCGGGCTTCCCGGCCAATTAACAGGAAGCCGGTCTGATGACATCAACTGATGACACGTCATCAACTGATTTTCTTAAAGGGAACATGACCAACGTTTTTTTGACAGTTCTGTCAGTGGCACAAACCTTTCAATGATCTCAGTGGATCACAAAACATTACTGCAAAGCCACATTCTACCTCCTCCTGCTGTGTCACTCATCACATCCCCATCACTCTGCCTTCCCTAACCTACTCCTGCACATCCTTACTCACACCAACTTACCTTGCACCTCCACCCATCCCTCTCTCTCTCTCTCTATCTACATTATCACTTCCCCATCTCACTAGCCACCCCCCATCCTTGTCCAATCATACCAACTAACAACATGCAAAGGTAGGCTCTTGGGTTTTAGCCAATGTTCATGTAGAGTTTCTGCTAATGTATTGTCAAACATTGAAACCTTTATTTTGAACACTTTTTGTGTTCTTGGATAGATTTGTGTGCACCTTTGGAAGTGGCTTAGTGAGTGGTAGTGAATGGTCAGACATAAGGGTACCCTGCACAATGATGATGATTGTGAAAGGAATGGCTTGTGCATTGCAGGGATGCTTTATTGTGTTGGTGTGGGGTGGTGCCAACCTGGCACTTCATGTGGCAGCCAGGGAGCACAGCATCAAGTGAAGTAAGTATAGCCATGATGAGGCCATCCCTGGGATCCCGGGCGGTAATGTGGTTGGGTGCTGATACCCTGTGTCCTGTGCAGCATCAGGTGATTGCGGAGAAGGTTGGTGGTGTTGTTGGTGATGCTGGTGTGCTGGTGATGTGGGTGTTGGGGCTGATCGTGGTGGGATTCTGAGGACCAAGGCTGATATTTTTTCAAGGGCACCAATGCTGCTGGAGTAGATAGCAGGTGAGTTTGAAATGACAGAAGTGATCTGTCAATGGTGAGAGAGGTTGCTCAAAGGAGGTGACAGTGAATAGAAAGTTCACTGCAATCACTTCCAATCTGCATACAGCTCAAAGGTTTATTCCAAATCCTGAAGGCTTCAGCTTCTGGCATTGTAAAGTGAACAGCTGTGAAATGATAGCTTTTGTACCACTTCTGCGGCTGTCAACTCGTCAAAGCATTAGAGCCTCACTGCGAAGCCGACTCCACATACCTGGTGTGTTTACCAAAAGTTTAGTAAAATTGTAAGGGGTCGAAATTTGGTTTCTTGCACCACCCGTTATCACCGGAGAGGGGCGGCCAAGTGCTTACCGTCGCGACAACCTGGTTCCTCGGCTATCGGAAAATTTAGGTGGGCAGTGGAGTCAGTGCCAAGACGTACCACTGCATGCTCTACCACCACCCACATCATTGAGCATGCAACGCCCCCGTGCCTCCGCTGCTGAGAAATTAGGTGAGTACGGTGTCCTTACCGGCAGGCATCCGTACAGCCTGGGAAAGGTGGTGAGACATCGTTGATCCCAGGGTGGTAGCATCCAGGGATCAAGGTAAGTGGTTATGTTTTTTTTTAGGATTTATGTATTAATGGGACCAGTGGGGAAGTGTGGGGTCTCATCACCGAGAGCATGCAGAAATCAAGCGCAGGCAGTGGAAAGAGCGTGCGGCAAACCAGTCCCACCCACCCCTTCCCTCAACGACTATCTGTCCCACCTGTGACAGGGACTGTGGTTCTCGTATTGGACTGTTCAGCCACCTAACAACTCATTTTTAGAGTGGAGGCAAATCTTCCTCGATTCCGAGGGACTGCCTATGATGATAATGGTGGGTGAACCGTTGGAAAATTCAGTAGGCCTCCTGAGATGCCGCTCCATTGGCGCCAGAGGATGAGTGTGCAACGCCACTTTTAGTGCTGTTCTCTTATCTTTAGACGGCAAGACTGAATTTTGCAGTTTGAGGCGGCACCTACCGTCTGCCGTTAAATACAGCTCTCAGCCAGTGTCACTGCCTCAAAAATGGTGGGACCGAATTTCGGCCCCTAAATGCCTGCTTTTAATCCTCTTAAGTAGCATTCAATTACCTCTTAATGACCTTAATTGACTGGCCCGCCGCTTGCTGTCGAGTCTGCAATCTGCACGCAGACATGACGGTTCAGAAACTCACACGGAGGCGGGTTTAGAGCGGGATCCCAACTCACTGTCAATCAGGGCCATTTTGACAGTGGGCCCACCTCCAAACACGCACTCGCAGGGCTGGGAAGATTCCGGCCTCAGTGTGGACAAAAGGGACTGAAATCAGCAATTTATTTAACCAAAGCGTAAGAACAGTAAATTATGTAAAAAAATATTAGCTATTGGTGGAATAGAAAACTATTTGATTGTGGACAATTTTCTCTCAGGCCTGACTGAAGAAATGAAAATAAATTATGAAGTAACATTGCGTCATAGAATAAATATCGGATTTTGTGGGTGGGGGTGCTGTGTTGATAATGGCCAGGGGCCAAGGGCAGCACGGGCCAGCCCACACTGCGATACATGTGCGCACTAGGACCGTGCAGCAGAGCTGGTCTCCAGTTGTCTTGGGTAATCCTTGCCACTGGACCAAGATCTAGTTCTGTCAAACCTGTGTGGTGCAATGGCCACCCCACGTTAAAAAAATTCACGCACAGGCATCTTCCACCCTTCAGGATGTAGTTCGAGTCCTTCATTGAAACACCTGTGAACTCGTCCTTTTTTTGGCGTGGAAGCAAGTCATCCTCGTTTCGAAGAACCGCTTATGATGATGATTAAGAGAAACACTCTTGGAAAAAATTGGTTGAATATAATGCCTGAGTTTCTTGCTAGTGGTTTTTGTTTCTCTATTAAGAGGGCGAACAGAACAACGGTTAAAGAAATAAATAAATGTCCTTAGTATGAGAAGGAGTAGTTTGCAAGTTTTTGTGTTGTTTTATTGTAGTGGTATGCACTTCCTAATTGAAGGTAACAGCCCTTGTTGGAGAGTGAATCAGTCTTGGTGATTGTGTAGATGACTATTATATGACGCAGGTAAAATTTCCCACGTATACAGATCCAAATGACCTATTTGGGGTCAACATGCTGCTACTATTCATGTTTTTGCTAATGCCAGGAGATTAGCACAGTGATGCCTGCTTTGACTGTAATTGCTTGCCAGAACCTAGTGAGCTGCAAGATTTTCCCTGCTGTCAACACTGACATTATATCACTTGAATTTGTGCTTGAATGTGTCCTTATGTGCCTGCCCTGCGTCCGTTTGACCTGCTCGAGCATGCTATACAATTTTTGCGGGGGAGGTATTCTGAAGTCTTTCACACAGGGGACACATTCTGACCAGAGAAGCTGTGCTCTTAAAGCAATGGCAGTGGTCTTGCCATGCTCAAAGACCTCACAGTTGGTAATTATGTTCTGTCACTTGATGTGCAAAATGGACCGCAGGTGTTGGAACTTGTCAAACAGTCAAATGTGGAGGCAGAAACCCATCCAGAGGACTCATCCATACAGAATGGTAGTAATCCTGACTGTTTTTACTGTTTTGGATTTGTTGTGACCTTGAACCCATGCTGGTTCCAGACTCACTTTTTCAGTCTTCCAATATGCACGACTGAACTTTCTGATTCATGAGAGCATTTTATCTATCATTGCACCATTTGATAACATGCTGCCCATATAAGTGAACTAGCTGACAGCATTTAGTTCACCATCACCAATGATGTTCATTTGATGTAGTGCTTTCCTGGAATTGGGTGATACCAGGTTTATGAAAAGACCATGGGGGAAAAATTCGGGTCACTTGCCGACTCCCACGAAATTCCCTGTAGCACTAGCAGTGGTTCCTTCTCCCTCCTGCAGAGTTTAATGGAAGGGAAGGGTCCTGTGTTCCTGCCAGTGCTATGCGCCCCTCCGCGTAGCGCTGGGAAATTCACGTTGCTTAGTGCCCCGGTCCTGCCCCCGAGAGGAAGTGGAGCACGATATTTTGCACTCCACTTCTGCACCTGGCACAGGAAGTCCCACCTCACAGCTGTTACCGCCCCAGGCAGTACGCAATTTCGCCCCGCATTATTGTTTCCCACTTTTGTAAAGCAGTTGGAAATGACCTGAAGATCCACATTAATGAGTGCAGTGATATACAAGCAAATAGTCACACATGACCTACTCTGTGATCTTTGTCAAGCTTTGCAGTCTACTCCAAGACCTACCAAGATGTGCAGACGCAGATACGAACACCCATGTTTGGGCCTTCTATTGCATTATCAAGCATTGTCAGAAAAAAAGAGTGTAAAGAGGCTAGCTCTCACAAACATGACCTTGTTTAACTCCTTGAGGAAATTTCCTGGCACGGTTTGGGTGGGTAGGGAGCAGGAACTTCATTAGCAAGCTATCTTTCAGAGTCTCGACTGGAATCCTGCTGTGCGATAGCATCTTCGGTGGCAAACACGGTCATCACTCACTTCAACTTTTCTGCCTCTATTTCCTTCCAGGCTAGGATAAGGAATCAATTGCAGTATTTGCTAGCACCTAAACAGGTTTGCAGGACCAGCACTTTCACATCTTTTTAGTGTTTTGTGATGCTGGCCAGAAGAGGAATGTTGATCAAGACTCCCAAATGCTCTTTAAATATTATCATGGAACCTTTCATGTCCCCTTGAACTATTCAAACAGGCCGCCAAGGCTTTAGTTTAAAATTTAATCCGAAGAATTGCACGAGTATCTAAATAGCACTCCCTCAGAACTGCAATAGATTGTGTATCTGGATTAGTTGCTGATGAGTGGGGGTTGGAATCCACAACCTTCTGACTCTGAAGCAAAAATTCTACTGACTGAGCTAAACTGAGACTGTAATAGATGTTTATTACATTTTTTTGGCAGAGATTGAATAGTAACTTTGTTGAGTTCTTGCTTGCCAAATGAAAAATATCATTTTCTGATCAATCACGTGTTCATTTACTGTTGCTAGTAAATTAAGTAATCTAATGGTAAATTTAACTGGGAAATTACGTAAATTTAGCCACTGAACAACAAAAATGAGTCACGTAAACTTTACAAATGAGAGGTTTATAATACAATGACCATAAACTGTAGAAACTGCCAGCGCAGGCAACTTAGTCAGCAGAGCTCACATGTCCAATTTAACAATGGAAAATTCTTGTAATGGAATGATTTATTACAGGAGGAAATTATTGGCACACCGAGGTCTTCATGAAGTGAAGTTGGTTCCACTCCACTGATATGCAGGTGGTCTGTAACCACAGATACACATTCATACATGTGAATGTCTGTTACCCCATGCCATAATTCAGTCACTTTATACCAGTCCATGATCCCATGCATTATTTCCAAAGACTGGAAGACTGGATAGATAGATGACTGCTGGACGACCAAGGCTCTTAATGGGACAAAATCCTGTAACTCCCCCTACCTAACAGCATTATGGGAGTACCTTCAGCACTGCAGCAGTTCCAGAAAAAGACACACCACCACCTTCTCAAGGGTAACTAGGGATGGGCAATAAATGTTTGTTTACTCCAGTGACCTGAAGAGCAATATAATAAGACATAGGCTTCTGCCAGGGTCTTGGTGGAGCACACCACAGCCATCTTAAACAAAGATTCAGACGCCTGGACTGATTAAAGGGAGTGATGCAGTAATGTCCATCCAAGGTGCTCAAAATTATTGTTGCCTGTTGTGTCTTACACAATTTAGCTTGGCAAAGGGGCCTCGGCTTGGAGCTGACAGGAGAAACAGGCAGTGACAACTAGACATGAAAGGCAACCCTGATGGCCAGAGATGATATCTCTGCGCACATTTTCACCTGAGTACCTTAAATGTCCAATACGCAACAGTCATCTGTATACTTGCCCAAACCTTGGCAACCTGAACCATGACTGCCATTGCCCACAGCTTCACTTATCAATAGAACAGCATTTTTGTACATTTATCTTATTCTTCCCTATCCCAAATTAACTTTCTAAACACAATGGAGTACCATTTAAACCATATTTTCTTTGCCCTGATATGTGGTGCAGGTGTGTTCATTATGGTTTCCCCTAGTACTTCCCTTTAGTAAAAGGATGTGGTCTATTTCTTCTACTTAAACTAATGTTCCTTCTAAATGGTTCTTCAGTGGGAGTGGAAAGTAAGGTAGATGGCTTGTAGGTACCACTATCTCCCTGTAGCAAAGAAGGTGGCCCAATATCTCCTTTTGCTGGGTTAGTAGATGACCCTGCATCACCAGTGGCTGTGTGAGCCTGCACACTATCCAACATATCTGCAGTGATTTGAGCAGGGTGGTTGGGTTTTATGGATATGGGATCAGCCTGAGAGGTCTTTCCACAATCTGTGCAAGCTCCTGCCATTTCCCTGCTGCTCAACACGCCCTCAGCAAAGTTATTGCACAATCCTGCCTTAAAGGGATAAGCAGGGTTATACATTGATCCATCTCAGCAGCTGAACATCAGAACTATGGTCCAGATCCCAGACTATCTGTAAGGAATGCAACAGGAAATTAGTTATTTCATACGTGACACTACCTTTTATGTTTTGGTGAATTTCTGTGCTCTTTCACTCAGAGTTGTTAACCTGTGGAATTCTCTACCGCAGAGAGTTGTTGATGCCAGTTCGTTGGATATATTCAAGAGGGAGTTGAATATGGCCCTTATGGCTAAAGGGATCAAGGGGTATGGAAAGAAAGCAGGAAAGGGGTACTGAGGTGATGATCAGCCATGATCTTATTGAATGGTGGTGCAGGCTCGAAGGGCCGAATAGCCTACTCCTGCACCTATTTTCTATGTTTCTATGTTTCATTAAGGCAACACTAATGTGTTGGCATCACTGTATTTATCAGATACTCCCAGATCAGGTACATCACCATTTAGATGCATAATAAACTTTCTCTACTCTGCCCAGCAAGATACCTTCACACCAGTCTAAGTGAGACTGACTAACTGTGCCAGGCTGTAGGAAGTTTTTGTGATGTAGGATCTCATCCCATAGGAACTGTATTGAGACATGGATGCAACAACTGGGGCTACAATGGGTTGCACTAACCGACACCAAATGTATTTGGTGTGCATTATATTCTACTGTTCTTACCATTGTAAATCCTGAAATTTTCCCTGTTGCCCCTCCCCCTCCACCTCCACCTCCACAGCTCTCTATTTCCCAGTCCCGAGCGTGCAGGTTTGGGGGCAGATTGGGAGTAAAAATTGCTGAAATTGCCAGTGCGTTGGGAACCCACTGTCATCCCACCAACTTTCGCATTTAACTCGTGCGTGTTTCCCAGTGCACCACAGACTTAAATGCTTGTTGGGAGATCCTTAAACAACAGGTTTTGGCTTTAATTTCCGGAGTATGGGTATCCTGCAACTCGGGAACCTCGCCTGTGAAGGGGAGCAGAAGCTTGGTGACCATTGTGCAAATTCATTAATTGACAGCTGGGAAAAACACAAACAACTTTTACAACAACCACTTAAAAGCATACAATAATGCCATATTGCCACCCCACTGTCTCAAATCATAAGGCAATCAGACCAGGTTCTATAAAAGTTCAACATAACATTTCTGCTTTTGAATTCTATTCCTCTCGAAATGAACCCCAGTGCTTTATTTGCACTTTATGGTTTTTTAACCTGCATGCTACTTTTAAGGATTTGTGAATCAAAATCCCGAGATCCCTTTGCACCTCTATCCATTTAGACTCTTATTTTCCAAGGAGTAGGTCGCCTGCTTATTCCTCCTACCAAAATGCTCCACCTCACACTTATCTATCTTGAAATTCATGTGTCATTTACATGCCCATTCTGCAAGTTTGTTTACGGTAGAATTAATTAAAAGCTTTTAGTTCATTATGTACAAAATCTATATATTTTTTAAAGAATTACTTGTCAGAAATGACTGGCATATAAAAGAACTGCATAATAATGCATTGCACTCACCTTTCCTGACCTCATGGGATCATTGCATCTTTTCCCTCACTGGATCCATGTCCTCCTCCTGCTACTGACCTCCTCAGCAATCTCCAGCCATGCCCTTTCTGTGTCTTTGGGTGGTCGTTTTCATTGATTGCCAGGAAGGAGGACATCCCTACGTGCTCTCACTGCCTGCCCCAGAACTTCCAGGGAGGTATCTGTGAATCTTGGTGCTCCCCTCTGCCTTGTCTCCATGACCTACAGTTTTATCAATTTTATTGCGTAACCTCTGGAAACCGCCTTATGCAATCCTACATCACTCTTCAAATGGATGTGTGCAAGGCTGCTTTAAATATCCACACTGAAAACGAGTCATCGGTGACATCACCAGACCTGCACCATTTCATTGGGCCAGGAAATGCGCATGAGTGTTTTATTTAGGGCCATTAAGTTAAACGCACAGTGCAGAATGTGCTGTTCACATCTTCGGGCTACCGACCCGCTACGTGGCCCGCACGCACCTGACCCACCTCCAAGGTAAAGGTTTTGGCCTATATATGGTTGCACATAAGTATATAGGAATTGCTAGACGAAAAAAGACCTCGGTCCATCTGGTTCGCATTCAACCAGCCTGGTAGTCGCATGATACAATGATATTTGAGTTCTTGACTAATCCTAGCAATCAATCGCTATCAATCGGTCTACAACAGACCTAGGAATGACATGAGGAAAAACACCAGTAATAGAAAGCATTAGGAATCATAGGCCCAAAGTCACCTTTTTCCTGTTGAGCATGCTACATGTCATGTCTCAAATTACTCATACCTTCGTCTGTGCACATTCTGAGGCTGAACTCCAGGATATAGTCAATGTATTCACTGAGGCATATGAAAGCATAGGCCTTACGCTTAACATCCATAAGACAAAGATCCTCCACCAGTCTGTCCCCGCCGCACAGCACTGCCCTCCAACCATCAAGATTCAAGGCACGGCCCTCAACAAAGTGGACCATTTCACATACCTCGGGAGCCTCTTATCAACAAAAGCAGACATTGATGAGATTTAACATTGCCTCCAGTGCGCCAGTGCAGCCTTCGACCGTCTAAGGAAAAGAGTGTTTGAAGACCAGGCTCTCAAATCTACCACCAAGCTCATGGTCTACAGGGCTGTAGTAATACCCGCTCTCCTGTATGGGTCTGAGGCATGGACGATGTATAGAAAGCACCTCAAGTCGCTGGAGATATATGACCAACAATGTCTCCGCAAGATCCTGCAAATCCCCTGGGAGGACAGGCACACCAACATCAGTGTCCTCGACCAGGCTAACATCCCCAGTATTGAAGCACTGACCACACTCAATCAGCTTCGCTGAGCAGGCCACATAGTTCGCATGCCAGATACGAGACTCCCTAAGCAAATGCTTTATGCGGAGCTCCATCATGGTAAACGAGCCAAAGGTGGGCAGCGGAAGAGTTACAAGGACACCCTCAAAGTCTTCCTGGTAAAGTGCGAAATCGCCACTGACACCTGGGAGACCCTGGCCGAAGATCGCCCGAGGTGGAGAAAGTACATCTGGGAGGGCGTTGAGTTCTTCGAGTCTCAACGCAAAGAGCGTGAAGAGATCAGGCACAGACAGCGGAAGGAACACACGGCAAATCAGCCCACACACCCCTTCCCTCGACGAATGTCTGTCCCATCTGTACAGGGGAGAGCAGTAGCAGCCAAGTTCATGGCACCATGGGTGGCTCTGCTGCACAGAAGGGCAGGAAAAAGAGTGGGAGAGCTATAGTGATGGGGATTCGATTGTAAGGGGAATAGATGGGCGTTTCTGCGGGCGCAATCGAGACTCCAGGATGGTATGTTGCCTCCCTAGTGTAAGGGTCAAAGATGTCTCGGAGCAGGTGCAGGACATTCTGAAAAGGGAGGGTTGTTGTGGTGCATATAGGTACCAAAGATATAAGTAAAAAACGGGATGAGGTCCTACAAGACGAATTTAGGGAGCTAGGAGCTAAATTAAAAAGTAGGACCTCAAAAGTAGTGATCTCAAGATTGCTACCAGTGCCACGTGCGAATCAGAGTAGGAATCGCAGGATAGCTCAGATGAATACGTGGCTTGAGGAGTGGTGCAGAAGGGAGGGATTCAAATTCCTGGGGCATTGGAACCAGTTCTGGGGGAGGTGGGACCAGTACAAACCGGACGGTCTGAACCTAGGCAGGACCGGAACCAATGTCCTAGGGGGAGTGTTTGCTAGTGCTATTGGGGAGGAGTTAAACTAATATGGCAGGGGGAGGGGAACCTATGCAGGGAGACAGACGGAAATAAAATGGAGGCAGAAGCAAAAGATAGAAAGGAGAATTGTAAAAGTGGAGGACAGAGAAATCCAAGGCAAAAAACAAAAAGGGCTACATTACAGCAAAATTCTAAAGGGGCAAAGTGTGTTAAAAAGGCAAGCCTGAAGGCTCTGTGCCTCAATGCGAGGAGTATTCAGAATAAGGTGGACGAATTAACTGCGCAGATAGCAGTTAACGGATATGATGTGATTGGCATCACAGAGACATGGCTCCAGGGTGACCAAGGCTGGGAACTCAACATCCAGGGGTATTCAGCATTTAGGAAGGATAGGCAGAGAGGAAAAGGAGGCGGGGTGGCATTGCTAGTTGAAGAGGAAATTAATGCAATAGTAAGGAGGGACATTAGTTTGGATGATGTGGAATCGGTATGGGTGGAGCTGCGGAATACCAAAGGGCAGAAAACGTTAGAGGGAGTTGTGTACAGACCACCAAACAGTAGTAGTGAGGTTGGGGACAACATCAAACAAGAAATAAGGGATGTGTGCAATAAAGGTACAGCAGTTATCATGGGTGACTTTAATCTACATATTGATTGGGCTAACCAAACTGGTAGTAATGCGGTGGAGGAGGATTTCCTGGAGTGTATTAGGGATGGTTTTCGAGACCAATATGTCGAGCAACCAACTAGAGAGCTGGCCATCCTGGACTGGGTGATGTGTAATGAGAAAGGACTAAGTAGAAATCTTGTTGTGTGAGGCCCCTTGGGAAAGAGTGACCATAATATGGTAGCATTCTTTATTAAGATGGAGAGTGACACAGTTAATTCAGCAACTAAGGTCCTGAACTTAAGGAAAGGTAACTTCGACGGTATGAGGCGTCAATTGGCTAGAATAGACTGGCAAATGATACTTAAAGGATTGGCGGTGGATAGGCAATGGCAAACATTTAAAGATCACATGGATGAACTTCAACAATTGTACATCCCTGTCTGGAATAAAAATAAAACGTGGAAGGTGGCTCAACCGTGGCTAACAAGGGAAATTAAGGATAGTGTTAAATCCAAGGAAGAGGCATATAAATTTGCCAGAAAAAGCAACATATCTGAGGACTGGGAGAAATTTAGAATTCAGCAGAGGACTAAAGGTTTAAGTAAGAGGGGGAAAATAGAGTACGAGAGGAAGCTTGCCAGGAACATAAAAACTGACTGCAAAAGCTTCTATAGATATGTGAAGAGAAAAAGATTAGTGAAGACAAACTTAGGTCCCTTGCAGTTGGATTCAGGTGAATTTATAATGGGGAACAAAGACGAATTGAACAAATACTTTCGTTCTATCTTCAAGATGGAAGACACAAATAACCTAGTGAGCAGGACGAACTGAAGGATATCCTTATTACGCGGGAAATTGTGTTAGGGAAATTGATGGGATTGAAAACCGATAAATTGCCGGGGCATCCCAGAGTACTTAAGGAAGTGACCCTAGAAATAGTGGATGAATTGGTGATCATTTTCCAACAGTCTATCGACTCTAGATCAGTTCCTATGGACTGCAGGGTAGCTAATGTAACACCACTTTTTAAAAAAGGAGGGAGAGAGAAAATGGGTAAGTATAGACCGGTTAGCCTGACATCAGTAGTGGGGAAAATGTTGGAATCAACCATTAAGGATGAAATAGCAGTGCATTTGGAAAGCAGTGACAGGATCAGTCCAAGTCAGCATGGATTTATGAAAGGGAAATCATGCTTGACGAATCTTCTGGAATTTTTTGAGGATGTAACTAGCAGGGTGGACAAAGGAGAACCAGTGGATGTGGTGTATTTGGACTTTCAAAAGGCTTTTGACAAGGTCCCACACAAGAGATTGTTGTGAAAAATCAAAGCACATGGTATTGGGGGTAATGTACTGACGTGGATAGAGAACTGGTTGGCAGACAGGAAGCAGAGAGTCGGGATAAACGGGTCCTTTTCGGAATGGAAGGCAGTGACTAGTGGAGTGCCGCATGGCTCAGTGCTGGGACCCCAGCTCTTTACAATATACATCAATGATTTGGATGAAGGAATTGAGTGTAATATCTCCAAGTTTGCAGATGACACTACACTGGGTGATGGTGTGAGCTGTGACGAGGACGCTAAGAGGCTGCAGGGTGACTTGGACAGATTAGGTGAGTGGGCAAATGCATGGCAGATGCAGTATAATGTGGATAAATTTGAGGTTATCCACTTTGGTGGCAAAAACACAAAGGCAGAATATTATCTGAATGGCAGCAGATTAGGAAAAGGGGAGGTGCAATGAGACCTGGGTGTCATGACTCATCAGTCATTGAAAGTTGGCATGCAGGTACAGCAGGCGATGAAGAAGGCAAATGGTATGTTGGCCTTCATAGCTAGGGGATTTGAGTATAGGAGCAGGGAGATCTTACTGCAGTTGTACAGGGCCTTGGTGAGACCTCACCTGGAGTATTGTGTTCAGTTTTGGTCTCCTAATCTGAAGAAGGACGTTCTTGCTATTGAGGGAGTGCAGCGAAGGTTCACCAGACTGATTCCAGGGAAGGCTGGACTGGCATATGAGGAGAGACTGGATCAACTGGGCCTTTATACACTGGAGTTTAGAAGGATGAGAGGGGATCTCATAGAAACGTATAAGATTCTGACGGGACTGGACAGGTTAGATGTGGGAAGAATGTTCCCGATGTTGGGGAAGTCCAGAACCAGGGGACATAGTCTTAGGATAAGGGGTCGGCCATTTTGGACTGAGATGAGGAGAAGCTTCTTCACTCAGAGAGTTGTTAACCTGTGGAATTCCCTGCCGCAGAGAGTTGTTGATGCCAGTTCACTGGATATATTCAAGAGGGAGTTAGATATGGCCCTTACGGCTAAGGGGATCAAGGAGTATGGAGAGAAAGCATGAAAGGGGTACTGAGGGAACCATCAGCCATGATCTTATTGAATTTTGGTGCAGGCTCGAAGGGCCGAATGGTCTACTCCTGCACCTATTTTCTATGTTTCTATGTTCAGGGTCTGTGGCTCTCGTATTGGACTGTTCAGCTACCAGAGAACTCACTTTGGGAGTGGAAGCAAGCCTTCCTCAATTCCGAGGTACTGCCTATGATGATAATGATGATGATACTGTATCCCAAAATATTATTTCTGAAAAAAAAATCTATCCACATCTGGATTGAGACTATCCAAACTCACTTCACTTAGAATGCTACATCTAGCAGAGAGGGAAGGCTTTCATTACAGCAGTCTGGATTAAATTTAAACTAAGGCCCGACAGATGAAAGGATAGTCTGCAAACCTAGACTCCAAGCAACGAGGTTTCTTTTTATAACTTAGCGAGCTCAACCTCGGAAATACTGTTGAACCTCCTCTTTGAATTCTCTCTAATACATCAAATGTGGCCTCACTAATGATCTGTGTAAGTTGTTAAATAACTTGTTGCATACTATATTCAAATATTCACAGAGCTACAGTAATTCCCTATTTAATTATGCACATGTGAAAATGGATCGAGCCCAGCAAACCAGTTTTTCATATTATTAAAGTGGCTAAAATTCATTGAGAAGTGCATCAGAGTTTGGAGAGAAAATGAAGGGACAGGAAGCAATTAAAGTAATTACGTACCTCCACATTGTTTTATGCTTGTGGATTTTCATTTACAATACCATAACTAATGCGATATTCTGTGATGATAAGGCAAAAAATACAAAGATTAATAATATCACGATGCCGTAATGGTGGTAAATGCAATTAAAATTTTGCGATTCATGTTTATTGCATTGCACTGTAGAATAATCTAATGTTAAGTGTCCCAAAATACTTAAAATGCATTAGTATAATTAGATTTGTTTGAGCGAGCAAGGCAGAAAGAAATGAGACTGAGCCACAAAAAGAGAAAAGCAAAATCACAGAGCAAGAGAGTGAAAAATAGAGAAACAAAAATAAGGGAAATATCATAAGCTCCAATCATTATATACTAACCAATTCAGATGTCTTAAGATCTTCCTTCTTTCTATAACTGGCATGTTCTGACTTTGTATATAAGGAAATATACAAGAAAATTCAAAAAAATCAACAAGGTTAAAATGTGTAGGACACAGAAAAAGTCAGGATTGCCTTGGGAGCATGATTTAGTTGGGTTTGGAGAATGGAAAACTTAACCAAAGTACAACATTTTATAAAGAACAATTTGCAGGCATGCAGCTCTTCCTAATGAAACCAGAAAATCCAGAATATTTCATAATAAATGTGTATAAAAATATCCAAATGCTACTGCGCAAGATTTCGCCTCCAAACACAACCCTTCCCCATTTTCAACAAGAATTTGATACCCCACGCCTAACTGAACTAGTTTTCAGCCCTCAACCCCCGTCCTCCAGTGAACGAGTTCTTAGCCCTCAAACCCTCTCCTCAGCTAGCTGCATTTCCTGTTCTAAACCAATCTCTGGCTGGCAAACCCTTCCTCCCAACTTTCACCTGCCCCTCCCCTCCATCCGCACACCCCACCCCCCATCCCCCAGCCCCCACAACCACACCCCCAGTAGCTGCACTTTCTCACAAGCTACCTCTACATCACTTATTTCTTTTAAAGTAACCCCAAATCGCATTTGCCATACATAGCACCCCCTCTCCTTTCCACTTCCCCATTCATCTTCCCCACCACTCTCTCTCATCCTTCCCTCCAATTTGCTGCCTCCTCCTTTATTTTAACTGGGGCAGTTTGCCAGAGGGTGGGAAACCCACAAAGGAATCTCAGCATGAGGCCAGAGTCATTTTAACTCCTGGGCCTCATATAATTAATCCAGAGCAGTCTCCCACCCGAAACTAGCAGGACTGAAGTCCGGGTCGGCGGGCGGGAGTGGAAATTGGGTCGGGAGCTTTAGGAGATTGGGGGACCCAAGGGAACGGTCCTTGGCATAAAGTTAGTACTGGGCAAAGGCTTTGGCTGTTGATGCCAGCGCCAAGAGAGAAAGGCAAGGCTGGGGCTCCACAAGGAAAGTTTTTTTTAAATCGCTTGGGCCTCTTCTGTCACTGTATTCCCTTGTCACCAGGTAGGCCTGGTGGGGAAGCCACACTGGCTGCCTAATGCACTTTTCTGGGCCACGAATGATATTACGGAGCCCAATCTGCATATTTAAGGAAGGACCCTGCTGGTTTCTGGTGGGTGTCCCTCTCGCATGCTCAGAAGAACAGGTTAAAATCAGAACCTGGGGAAGACAGCGGGACCTCGATGGGTATGTCCCATGACCGATTCTAGCTGCCCACTTGGTTTCCAATGGGTGGGCAGGGTTAATGCAGCCCTACATGTTTTGTCTCTGCATAAATTCACTTTAAACCTTTTGACATTTTCACTTCTTGTATTTTCTAGTTAACTGTTCCTCTTACATATTGGGGTAGAAATTCCAACGTCCCAGGCCCGTACAAAGTTTCTACGGACCCAGGAAGGCATCGGAAAAGCCGATTTTCAGTGCGCAATGCGCATGCGCTGAAAACCGACTTTTCCGATCTGTCAAGCTGCAGCTTGATGGATCGTAGACATCGCAGGAGTGAGGACATTTCTTGGGCAAGATTGCGGGATTTACGCATATCTTGCCCAGCAAAGGTCCTCAAAAATTTTGCGCCTGGTAAAAGCAAGCACATAGCCTACTTTTACAGGCGCAAGTGTTTTAAAACATACAAAAACACGATAAAATTAAATTATAAACACATATTTTATTGTTAAAAACCCTCCCCACTATGATGAGTTTATTATTAACCATAGTTAAAAAAACTTTTTAAAAAATCGGGAAAATATTTTATTTTTATAAGAGATCATGGGCTAGACTTTACACTTACATGCTTATCGCCCAAAAGTGGGCATTATTTCCGGCGTGGGCGGTAAAAATGGATTTTCAGATCGCTGGCTTCTCGCCTATTCTCAAAGCACCTAGTCTTCATTTTTGAAATTGGGTGTTACCGCGAGCGATATGAAATGGGTGGTAGTGTTAAATCTCGCTGACCTTCTGCCGTAAAGTATCGCCGTCCTTAGCAATGGCATGGCAACGCTTGATTCCCGCGATTCAGGAGGTCAAGGGTCATCATGACATGCGCAGAAGAGGAGACAGAGAGAGAGAGGGAGCTAAGAGGGACTGAAGGCATGTGTGGGTGTGGTGTGGCTGCTTTGGGAGGAAGGAGAGAGACTTTAGAGCTTTCGAGCTTTACAGCAAATAGGGAAACAAAAATGAGCTGTTACCAGCCACATATTTGCCCGAATTTGCCCTATAATGGAGGGAGAGGAGGAGACATCACAGCACGCTGTGGAGACTGATGCTGGAGAGAGTAGTGGGGTGGGAGAGGAGCACATTGGAGGGCGCAAAAGAGCGAGGAGGTTCTCAGATGAGGCAAATGCCTCCCTCCTGCAGGAGGTCGAGTTAGGCTGGGGTGATTTGACACAGGGAGGGCGTGGGAAGCCCATCCTAAAGGCCTACCAGAAGATATGGGCCGAGATAGCAGAGGTGGTCTTGCGGCGACCAACGAGGTGCGTGAGGGCAACCAATGCCGCAAACGATGGAACTACCTTGTGGGACCCGCAAGGGTAAGTATTACATTGATTTACATGTACTTATGTATTTATATAATTTGATTGTAACAGTCATGAGTGACTATCAGCGAGGTCTTCCACTTTTACCAGGAATGTTTTACTCAAAGCCTGCCGTCATGGCGCACGTCTTTAGGTTAAGAATGATAATGATCATAATAATCATGATTACATCTGTCGGTTATGTGATGTATCAGTCTCTGTGGCAGTACCTAGCAATGATATCACGCAATGATCTCATGCCATGTTGTCCTGTTACCTTTTATAGAAGAAGCTATCGACGATGAGGTCCGTGCAGAGGTGAAACGGGTGGGGGGCCACCAGTCCCCAGTGACATCACTGACATGGAGGAGTGGGTGTTCGCACTCGTGGGGAAGCACACCTGGACAGCCACAGAAGCATCTGCAGACCCTGAAGTGTTGCCACGTGAGTAAAGCTTACACCATTGCGTGATGTAAAGTCAATAGATGCCACACCCACTCATATCCGAACAATCATATATGATAGAAATAATGCTGGCCTAATGAACATCATTGCAATGCAAATGTGTTGATGGTCATGAAATGTGATGTCTGTGATGATTTTGTTAGCGGTGGTGCTTTTGTCGTGCATATGCTCTGTGTAGCGCTGGGCTCACCTTGTGACCCTAGCATCCCTTTCTCCTCTAATAACCTCATTTGTGTTTTGCAGCTCTGCCAGCAGCGCGGCCCCAGACAAGGCCACAGAGGTCAGAAGGTGGGGGCGTGGGGCCTGACTCTCTGGCCGATCCTACATCTGGTGCTGAGGAGCTCCGATTCTCCCCCGTCAATCTGCTCGGTCTGTTCGCCACAGATGAGAGCGCGAACTTCGAGGAACCTGCAACGCCACGCTCCAGAAGCCATTCCACCCCAAGGCCATCTAGTGGTCCTCCAGTCATTCCCACTGTTATGTCTTTACTACACTTATGAATGACTCTACGAGGTCTAGTATTGTACTTAAACTGTTGTGACCTTAGTCCCATTTATTGTAAATCCAGAGTGAGGCACAAGCATGGTGGGCAGTCTTTTATACTGGGCTCTGCACACCTATGCAGGTGACCCTCAGGTCTCCCACCACAGTGCCCTCTGGTGGCACACCTTATGTGACTATATAGTGAGTATACATGGTCTACATACTGACATCACTTCCCCCCAAGTCTTTAATTCAAATTGACTCGTACATTGACGGTGACCTGGGCTTTGCTCTTCCTGGTTGACCATTGGAGGGTCACTTCTAGCTGGGGTGGGTTGGGTGTGAGATTTGTTGTCAGTGGAGGTCCCTGTGGTTTCTGGTTGCGAGCCCATGACTACTCCATTCTCTTCCCCCACACAGAGATCATGCTAATGTCCCGTTACATGCAAGTTGCAATCAATTCATCACATGGGTTTTACATTTACATCTTGGTACATTTGTTGGGTGGATTACAGTTGCGTTTCTTTTTGTGTGGTACATTTACATGATCAATCCAGGTATATCAGTATAGGTACACAAGGACAGTCTAGTTCCAGCATAGCCGGATGAGATCCGGATCGTCTGGTGGCAGCGCAGCGCCCCATGCTAGTGGGTCTGTGGGCGAGGTGAGCTCATTTTGCTTGAGTTACCAGAGCTCAGGGCGTTACTCCTAGTGTCAGGCAGGCCCAAAGAGAGCTGATGTGTCTGTGACCTCCCTGTCCTTTTCGTTTGCACAGTGTCGCTGCTGTTCCCTGGGAAGCGGTCTGAGCAAGTGTGCGTTTTGTCTCAGCGACGATGGGGCTGCCTCGTCTTGTCTAGCAGTTCGCAGGGGACTGCTGACTCACTTTCCTTGAGGGCACCGTTGTGAGCACTCTCTAGTTTGGTATCCTGGCTGGTCCACGTCTCATTAGCTCTTGGGCATTGGCTCTTGCGCATTGCCGTGGTGGCGAGTGGGTTTGTGGGCTGCGCCTTTTCCACCCGGGTGGTGGGCGACGGTAGCTGACTGCGAGCATAAGCGCAGTTTACTGTTTCTGGCTCGAGGCGGTTCATGCCATCGGGTGCCTGCAATGTTAAACCGATCTGAGGCAGGGTATCGCTACCAGTGCCTCTGCTCTCCGGGGATCGTTTACTCTGCAGCTTGTCTGCTTCTGTCAGCTGTGGAGACACTTTATGATATATCGTTCTGGTCCTGGGGACGCAGGCTACAGCATTGGGTAGCCCGCTGGACCTGTATACGACCATTAGATGTTCGCGCGCTACATTGGCTGATTGCAATTTGCACCCGACAGCGCTCAACAACATTTTGCTCATTACAGCAGGACTTTTACATTGGTTACCAATTTCAAGCAGTTCATTCAAAAATGGCGGGTTGCTGGCCTCCTTTAAAATGGGCTTATTACTTTTACCCCAATCGTCTTCCTTGCGTGGAAACACGTGTCGCTGCTCCATTACGCTGCACCTCATGGTTTGGACGCCATCTTTTCCCTGTCCATGATGTCGACTGCCGCGCTCTTCTTTCCCAGGGATTCTGACAATGAAGCTGGGAAGGCTCCCTCAGATCCAATCTTCCTCCCCAGGAGCCCTGCCACCGAAACCGGGAAGGTGCATTCAGGTCGTCTCGGCCGGATCATCGTCACGCAGTCGTGATGAGCGGTCTGTGCCTCGGGGGCTGCGTGGATCTGCTCTCCGGTGCCTGGTCCAACCGAAGGTGGGGGCTTTCTCAGCCTCTGAGCACAGGGGATGTCAATCGCTGGAGGGATGAAGTCTTCCCAGTTCCAATCAATCTTCCCCATCCATCTTCTTCCAAGTAGCATTGATCCATCACCTGAAATAATCCACAATGGTAAATTGTGCACTGCGCCGTCATGGGATAAATTTACATCCGCACTACCAACAACTGATATCAGTTCTTTAGTGTGGGTGTGAATCGGGACCAGCTTGGGTCGTTCAGCTTGATCGTTCCATAGCCTCTCAAAGGCTTCCTGGCTTGCTACCAGTGCCACGTGCTAGTCAGAGTAGGAATCGCAGGATAGCTCAGATGAATACGTGGCTTGAGCAGTGGTGCAGAAGGGAGGGATTCAAATTTCTGTGGCATTGGAACCAGTTCTGGGGGAGGTGGGACCAGTACAAACTGGACGGTCTGCACCTGGGCAGGATCAGAACCAATGTCCGAGGGGGAGTGTTTACTAGTGCTGTTGGGAGGGGTTAAACTAATATGGCAGGGGGAGGGGAACCTATGCAGGGAGACAGAGGGAAATAACCTCTCTGCCTCTATCTTGTCTATCCCTGTCATTATTTAAAATGTTTCTATAAGATCACCCCTCATCCTTCTGAACTCCAACGAGTAAAAACCCAGTCTACTCAATCTATCATCATAAGGTGTAACCCCCTCATCTCCGGAATCAGCCTAGTGAATCGTCTCTATACCCCCTCCAAAGCTAGTATATCCTTCATTAAGTAAGGTGACCAAAACCAAAACTGCACGCAGTACTCCAGGTGCGGACTCACCAATACCCTGTACAGTTGCAGCAGGACCTCCCTGCTTTTGTACTCCATCCCTCTCGCAATGAAGGCCAACATTCCATTTGCCTTCCTGATTACCTGCTGCACCTGCAAACTAACTTTTTGGGATTCATACACAAGGACTCCCAGGTCCCTCTGCACCGCAGCATGTTGTAATTTCTCCCCTTTCAAATAATATTCCCTTTTACTGTTTTTTTTTCCCAAGGTGGATGACCTCACATTTTCCGACATTGTATTCCATCTGCCAAACCTTAGCCCATTCGCTTAACCTATCTAAATCTCCTTGCAGCCTCTCTGTGTCCTCTACACAACCCACTTTCCCACTAATCTTTGTGTCATCTGCAAATGTTGTTACACTACACTCTGTCCCCTCTTCCAGGTCATCTATGTATATTGTAAACAGTTGTGGTCCCAGCACCGATCCCTGTGGCACACCATTAACCACCGATTTCCAACCCGAAAAGGACCCATTTATCCCAACTCTCTGCTTTCTGTTCGCCAGCCAATTCTCTATCCATGCTAATACATTTCCTCTGACTCCGTGTACCTTTATCTTCTGCAGTAACCTTTTGTGTGGCACCTTATCGAATGCCTTTTGAAAATCTAAATACACCACATCCATCGGTACACCTCTATCCACCATGCTCGTTATATCCTCAAAGAATTCCAGTAAATTAGTTTCACATGATTTCCCCTTCATGAATCCATGTTGCGTCTGCTTGATTGCACTATTCCTATCTAGATGTCCCGCTATTTCTTCCTTAATGATAGCTTCAAGCATTTTCCCACTACAGATGTTAACCTAACCGGCCTATAGTTACCTGCCTTTTGTCTGCCCCCTTTTTTAAACAGAGACATTACATTAGCTGCTTTCCAATCCGCTGGTACCTCCCCAGAGTCCAGAGAATGTTGGTAGATTATAACGAATGCATCTGCTATAACTTCTGCCATCTCTTTTAATACCCTAGGATGCATTTCATGAGGACCAGGGGACTTGTCTACCTTGAGTCCCATTAGCCTGTCCAGCACTAACCCC
This sequence comes from Pristiophorus japonicus, assembly GCF_044704955.1. Taxonomy (NCBI): domain Eukaryota; kingdom Metazoa; phylum Chordata; class Chondrichthyes; family Pristiophoridae; genus Pristiophorus; species Pristiophorus japonicus. The sequence goes on from NC_091983.1 coordinate 60,224,690, forward strand.
CTAGTGATAGTGATTATCTCAAGGTCCTCCCTTCCCACATTCCCGTGACCAGCAATTTTTGGCATGGTTTTTGTGTCTTCCACTGTGAAGACCGAAGCAAAATAATTGTTTAAGGTCTCAGCCATTTCCACATTTCCCATTATTAAATCCCCCATCTCATCTTCTAAGGGACGAACATTTATCTTAGTCACTCTTTTCCGTTTTATATATCTGTAAAAGCTTTTACTATCTGTTTTTATGTTTTGCGCAAGTTTACTTTCGTAATCTATCTTTCCTTTCTTTATTGCTTTCTTAATCATTCTTTGCTGTCGTTGAAACTTTTCCCAATCTGCTAGTTTCCCACTAACCTTGGCCACCTTATACGCATTGTTTTTTAATTTGATACTCTCCTTTATTTCCTTGGTTATCCACGGCTGGTTATCCCTTCTCTTACCGCCCTTCTTTTTCACTGGAATATATTTTTGTTGAGCATTATGAAAGAGCTCCTTAAAAGTCCTCCACTGTTCTTCAATTGTGCCACCATTTAGTCTGTGTTTCCAGTCTACTTGAGCCAACTCTGCCATCATCCCACTGTAGTCCCCTTTGTTTAAGCATAGTACGCTCGTTTGAGACACTACTTTCTCACCCTCAATCTGTATTACAAATTCAACCATACTATGATCACTCATTCCGAGAGGATCTTTTACTAGGAGATCGTTTATTATTCCTGTCTCATTACACAGGACCAGATCTAAGATAGCTTGCTCCCTTGTAGGTTCTGCAACATACTGTTCTAAGAAACAATCCCGTATGCATTCTATGAATTCCTCCTCAAGGCTACCCCATGCGATTTGATTTGACCAATCGATATATAGGTTAAAATCCCCCATGATTACTGCCGGGAACATAAAAACTGACTGCAAAAGCTTCTATAGATATGTGAAGAGAAAAAGATTAGTGAAGACAAACTTAGGTCCCTTGCAGTCGGATTCAGGTGAATTTATAATGGGGAACAAAGAAATGGCAGACCAATTGAACAAATACGTTGGTTCTGTCTTCACGAAGGAAGACACAAATAACCTTCCGGAAGTACTATGGAACCGAGGGTCTCGTGAGAAGGAGGAACTGAAGGATATCCCTATTAGGCGGGAAATTGCGTTAGGGAAATTGAGGGATTGAAGGCCGATAAATCGCCGGGGCCTGATAGTCTGCACCCCAGAGTACTTAAGGAAGTGCCCTAGAAATAGTGAATGCATTGGTGATCATTTTCCAACAGTCTATAGACTCTGGATCAGTTCCTATGGACTGGAGGGTAGCTAATGTAATACCACTTTTTAAAAAGAGAGGGAGAGAGAAAGCGGGTAATAATCGACTGGTAAGCCTGACATCAGTGATGGGGAAAATGTTGGAATCAATTATTAAGGATGAAATAGCAGCACATTTGGAAAGCAGTGACATGATCGGTCCAAGTCAGCATAGATTTATGAAGGGGAAATCATGCTTGACAAATCTTCTCGAATTTTTTGAGGATGTAACTAGTAGAGTGGACAAGGGAGAACCAGTGGATGTGGTGTATTTGGACTTTCGAAAGGCTTTTGACAAGGTCCCACACAGATTGGTGTGCAAAATCAAAGCACATGGTATTGGGGTTAATGTACTGACATGGATAGAGAAGTGGTTGGCAGACAGGAAGCAGAGAGTTGGGATAAACGGGTCCTTTTCAGAATGGCAGGCAGTGACTAGTGGAGAGCAGCAGGGCTCAGTGTTGGGACCCCAGCTCTTTACAATATACATCAATGATTTGGATGAAGGAATTGAGTGTAATTTCTCCAAGTTTGCAGGTGACACTAACCCGAGTGGCGGTGTGAGCTGTGAGGAGGATGCTAAGAGGCTGCAGGGTGACTTGGACAGGCTAAGTGAGTGGGCAAATGCATGGCAGATGCAGTATAATGGGGATAAATGTGAGGTTATCCACTTTGGGGGCAAAAACGAGAACGCAGAATATTTTCTGAATGGTAGCAGATTAGGAAAAGGGGAGGTGCAACGAGACCTGGCTGTCATGGTTCATCAGTCATTGAAAGTTGGCATACAGGTCCAGCAGGCGGTAAAGAAGGCAAATGGTATGTTGGCCTTCATAGCTAGGGGATTTGAGTATAGGAGCAGAGAGGTCGTACTGCAGTTGTACAGGGCCTTGGTGAGGCCCCACCTGGAATATTGTGTTCAGTTTTGGTCTCCTAATCTGAGGAAGTACGTTCTTGCTATTGAGGGAGTGCAGCAAAGGTTCACCAGACTGCTTCCAGGGATGGCTGGACTGACATACGAGGAGAGACTGGATCAACTGGGCCTTTATACATTGGAGTTTAGAAGGATGAGAGGGGATCTCATAGAAACATACAAGATTCTGACGGGACGGAACAGGTTAGATGTGGGAAGAATGTTCCCGATGTTGGGGAAGTCCAGAACCAGGGGACACAGTCTTAGGATAAGGGGTAGGCCATTTAGGACTGAGATGAGGAGAAACTTCTTCACTCAGAGAGTTGGTAACCTGTGAAATTCCCTACCGCAGAGAGTTGTTGATGGCAGTTCATTGGATATATTCAAGAGGAAGTTAGATATGGCCTTATGGCTAAGGGGATCAAGGGGTATGGAGAGAAAGCAGGAAAGGGGTATTGAAGGAATGATCAGCCATGATCTTATTGAATGGCGGTACAGGCTCGAAGGGCCGAATGGCCTATTCCTGCACCTATTTTATATGTCTCTATGTTTCGATGTACCATATGCATTAAAGCCTCACTAAGGCCTTGTACAACTGCAGTAAGACCTCTCTGCTCCTATACTCAAATCCCCTAGCTATGAAGGCCAACATACCATTTGCCTTCTTTACCGCCTGCTCTACCTGCATGCCAACTTTCAATGACTGATGAACCATGACACCCAGGTCTCGTTGCACCTCCCCTTTTTCTAATCTGCCACCATTCAGAAAATATTCTGTGTGAGAGCTTAATAAGTTGGAGAAAATCAAAGTTTTCGCGAAGACTGACAGGAGTGACTGGTTGTAGTTCCGAAGGCAGACAAAACGGTATGGCTTTGTGAGGATTATAAAATTACCCAGAATCGAGCAGCTGATGATGAACAGTACCCTTTACCAACATCACAGGACCTGTATGCAGAACTGTTGGGAGCCAAAGTCTTCACAAAACTGGTCTCTCCCACGCCTATGCTCAACTCAACGTTGACATGGATAGTCAGCAGTATCTGACAGTCAACACACACAAAGGTTTATATTCAGACATTAAGTTGCTCTATGGTATCAAGTCTTTATCAAAGATACCATGGATTAGATCTTACAGGGAATGAATCACTGTTTGTGTGATCAAGATGATGTGTTGATAGCCACCGGCACAGAGAGGGAAAATCTGGGAACTTTAGAAGTATTCAGTGGTTCAATGACCATAATGTGAGGCTGAAGAGGAGTAAATGCGTATTCATACAGCGTGAGGTGGTTTATCTAGGATTGTGGGTTGATGAAAATGGTCTCCAACCAGTTAAGGAGAAAGTGCAAGCCATCATGATGGCTCCGGAACCAAAAATGATCCTTTTTAGGCATGACCTAATATTATGCTCATTTTCTTCCTGGACTTGCTTGCACCACTCCATTATTTATTAAAGAAAGGAGTGCATTGGATATGTGACAAAGAATGCATACAACACTTGCAAGCGATGCTTGACCAGTAGTGCTCTTCTCGTCCATTATGATCTGACTCGTGAACTAAGACTAGCGTGTGATGCCTCTGGATATGGTGTGGGAGCAGTGATTAGCCATGTTATGAATGATGGGCAGAAAAAACTGGTTGCCTTTGCATCGCGTACGCTCAACAAAAGCAAACAAAATTATGCCCAGATTGAGAAAGAGGCTATGGTATTTATATTTGGTATTAAAAAGTTTCACCCGTTTCTTTTGGGACACCAATTCACGGTCGTGACCGATCACAATCTGTTACTAGCTATCCTAGGCCCAAAGGTAGCATTTTCATCTATGGAGGCTTCCAGGTCTATGGAGGCTTCCAGGATGTAAAGATTGGCACGTCGAAGCAGAATGCAGTGGCGAATGCCTTTTCAAGGTCGCCTCATGAAGATTCTTCAATTGGCCCCGAACAGTTAATCTTGGCTCCAGATGTCGTTGACGCGGAATTTCCGGACACCGCCTCTGTTATTGCAGAGCACCCAGCCAGTTGGGTTCAGGGGATCCACGATGAGGCAGATGGAGCCAGGTGAGCCTGGTGGATGAACTGGTAATATGTAGTGTGATTGTTAAAACTTTACTAATAAACCAACTCGTTCTTAATAGCAATGTGTTACTATGAATTCTTGAGCAAAAAACCCATGAAGCAAATACATTTCAGCAGGGTTGCATTTGGATGCAGCAGTTGGGCTGGGATCAAGACTGCTGGCTATAAAGCTAGTTGGGGAGTGACCTGCTTGCAAGTGAGGGATTTAACCTACATATCGATTGGTCAAATCAAATCGCACAGGGTAGCCTGGAGGAGGAATTCATAGAATGCATACGGGATTGTTTCTTAGAACAGTATGTTACAGAACCTACAAGGGAGCAAGCTATCTTAGATCTGGTCCTGTGTAATGAGACAGGAATAATAAACGATCTCCGAGTAAAAGATCCTCTCGGAATGAGTGATCACAGTATGGTTGAATTTGTAATACAGATTGAGGATGAGGAAGTAATGTTTCAAACGAGCGTACTATGCTTAAACAAAGGGGATTACAGTGGGATGAGGGCAGAGTTGGCTAAAGTAGACTGGAAACACAGACTAAACGGTGGCACAATTGAGGAACAGTGGAGGACTTTTAAGGAGCTCTTTCATAATGCTCAACAAAAATATATTCCAGTGAAAAAGAAGGGCGGTAAGAGAAGGGATAACCAGCCGTGGATAACCAAGGAAATAAAGGAGAGTATCAAATTAAAAACCAATGCGTATAAGGTGGCCAAGGTTAGTGGGAAAATAGAAGAGTGGGAAAATTTTAAGCGACAGCAAAGAATGACTAAGAAAGCAATAAAGAAATGAAAGATAGATTACGAAAGTAAACTTGCGCAAAACATAAAAACAGATAGTAAAAGCTTTTACAGATATATAAAACAGAAAAGAGTGACTAAAGTAAATATTGGTCCCTTAGAAGATGAGAAGGGGGATTTAATAATGGTAAATGTGGGAATGGCTGAGACCTTAAACAATTATTTTGCTTCGGTCTTCACAGTGGAAGACACAAAAACCATGCCAAAAATTGCTGGTCACAGGAATGTGGGAAGGGAGGACCTTGAGACAATCACTATCACTAGGGGGGTGGTGCTGGTCAGGCTAATGGGACTCAAGGTAGACAAGTCCTCTGGTCCTGATGAAATGCATCCCAGGGTATTAAAAGAGATGGCGGAAGTTATAGCAGATGCATTCGTTATAATCTACCAAAATTCTCTGGACTCTGGGGAGGTACCAGCGGATTGGAAAGCAGCTAATGTAACACCTCTGTTTAAAAAAGGGGACAGACAAAAGGCAGGTAACTATAGGCCAGTTAGTTTAAAATCTGTAGTGGGGAAAATGCTTGAAACTATCATTAAGGAAGAAATAGCGGGACATCTAGATAGGAATAGTGCAATCAAGCAGTCGCAGCATGGATTCATGAAAGGGAAATCATATTTAACTAATTTACTGGAATTCTTTGAGGATATAATGAGCATGGTGGATAGAGGTGTACCGATGGATGTGGTATATTTAGATTTTCAAAAGGCATTCGATAAGGTGCCACACAAAAGGTTACTGCAGAAGATAAAGGTACGCGGCGTCAGAGGAAATGTATTAGCATGGATAGAGAATTGGCTGGCGAACAGAAAGCAGAGAGTTAGGATAAATGGGTCCTTTTCGGGTTGGGAATCGGTGGTTAGTGGTGTGCCACAGGGATCGGTGCTGGGACCACAACTGTTTACAATATACATAGATGACCTGGAAGCGCGGACAGAGTGTAGTGTAACAAAATTTGCAGATGACACAAAAATTAGTGGGAAAGCGGGTTGTGTAGAGGACACAGAAAGGCTGCGAAGAGATTTAGATAGGTTAAGCGAATGGGCTAAGGTTTGGCAGATGGAATAAAATGTTGGAAAGTGTGAGGTCATCCACCTTGGGAAAAAAAACAGTAAAAGGGAATATTATTTTAATGGGGAGAAATTACAACATGCTGCGGTGCAGAGTGACCTGGGGGTCCTTGTGTATGAATCCCAAAAAGTTAGTTTGCAGGTGCAGCAGGTAATCAGGAAGGCGAATGGAATGTTGGCCTTCATTGCGAAAGGGATGGAGTACAAAAGCAGGGAGGTCCTTCTGCAACTGTATAGGGTATTGGTGTGACCGCCCCTGGAGTACTGCGTGCAGTTTTGGTCACCTTACTTAAGGAAGGATATACTAGCTTTGGAGGGGGTACAGAGACGATTCACGAGGCTGATTCTGGAGGTGAGTGGGTTACCTTATGATGATAGATTGAGTAGACTGGGTCTTTACTCGTTGGAGTTCAGAAGGATGAGGGGTGATCTTATAGAAACATTTAAAATAATGAAAGGAATAGACAAGATAGAGGCAGAGAGGTTGTTTGTACTGGTCGGGGAGACTAGAACCAGGGGGCACAGCCTCAAAATACGGGGAGCCAATTTAAAACCGAGTTGAGAAGGAATTTCTTCTCCCAGATGGTTGTGAATCTGTGGATTTCTCTGCCCAAGGAAGCAGTTGAGGCGAGCTCATTGAATGTATCCAAGTCACAGATAGGTAGATTTTTAACCAATAAGGGAATTAAGGGTTACGGGGAGCGGGCGGGTAAGTGGAGCTGAGTCCACGGCCAGATCAGCCATGATCTTGTTAAATGGCGGAGCAGGCTCGAGGGGCTAGATGGCCTACTCCTGTTCCTAATTTTTATGTTCTTATGTTTAAACAAGGATTCTGGATGACAAGAGTGGTTATAGCAGTGACTAAAAGATAGATGTTATCAGGGCACAGTGGCTACTTAATAAAGAGTTTACCAGAATCAATGACAGGGGGCTAGACTTTCCACTTCACATCGCCCATCTATCGCCCAAAACGGACCTCTATCGTCCATTTTGAGCAAAAAGTGGAAACTAGGCCAGAAACATTGCCGGAAAAATAGGTGCCTAAGTTTCCACTTTGAATGCCGAGATGGTCGCCCAAATGATTGCCCACACAAGACCCATCCAAAGTTTCGGCAACTAGCATGCACTTCGCTGGGCTGATGCAAGGCCCAAAAGAGTGCTGAGAAATAATTGCTTTTACTGGGCTTGAGAAGGAAATGGGCACTACGGACCCCATTTTGAAGATTGGAGGAAGGGTGGAGGCATAGTTGTGAGTTATTTAGAGAGTTAATTTAAATATAATTGTACTCAGAATATTGGAACAGGGAATATAAAAAGGTATTATCAAGTTATTTTGTAAATAGGTTTTATATATTGACATTATTTTGGAAATAGCTTTTACATAGTGAAATAATTTACTGATATTGTTGGGGCCTATTAAACTGACTGGTATACAGCATAGAGAGTACAGAGAGTGCAGAGTACAGTGATTAGAGAGTATAGAGTAGAGAGATTATTAAAATCGTGAAAGTAATTAATGATAATGATATGGAGCCTATGCTTTCCTTGCCTTTAATTGCAACTGCTCACACACTGGTTACTGAAAGGATCAATCGAAGAGGTGGCACAGTTAAATGTAGGCAGAGACGAAGACAGAGGAGGAGACCGTACAGCCAATGCAGGTACTTGGAAAAGCAATCTTACCTGAAAATGCTTGTCCTAGGAGGCTGCGATTCTGGAAGGAGGTCATCAATGAGATATGTCAACTCGTCAAGGGTGATCTGCAGCGTTCCATCACCATCAGGACAGCACTGTCCATTGAGGTGAAGGTTACTGCTGCCCTAGCCTTCTACGCATCGGGATCTTTTCAGGCTTCAGCTGGCGACATCTGCCATATCTCTCAGCACGCTACACATTGCTGCATTCGACAGGTGACTGAAGGCCTTTACACTCGCAGGATGGACTTCATAAGCTTCCCAATGACCAGGGAGGCACAGACCGAGAGGGCTTTGGGTTTCTCAAGAATAGCAGACTTCCCCAAGGTGCAGGGAGCAATAGACTGCATGCACATTGCCCTGAAAGCACCCTTAAAGAACGTGGAGGTGTTTCATAACAGAAAGGGGTTCCACTCACTAAATGTGCAGCTTGTTGTCGACCACAATCAATCAATTATGACAGGGTATGCTACATTTCCTGGCAGCATCCATGATGCGTACATCTTACGTGAAAGTGCTATCCCTGACCTGTTTGTCAATCAGCCAGAAGATCACGGTTGGATGCTGGGGGATAAAGGATATGGCCTTGCCAGTTGGCTGATGACCACTCTGCGTAAACCCGTCACTGAAGCACAGAAACGGTATAATGAGTCACATAGCGACTCGCAACATCGTTGATAAGACAATTGGAGTCCTAAAGCAGCGCTTCAGATGCCTGGATCATTCTGAAGGCAGCCTACAGTACCACCCTGACCAGGTCGCAGAGTTTATTGTGGTGTGTTGTATGCTGCATAACCTAGCTATAAAGAGAGGACAAGTAATGCTAGATCGGGCTGAAGGTCCACCTCCAGAAGGAGGGGAGACAGAAGATCCATTCGGCGAGGATGAAGGGGCAGAAGAGGATGGAGGCGAGGACCTAGGGGACACAATCAGCCTGGCGATCTAGTACCGGTACCACCCCCCCCCTCCCGAAGACCAGTACCCAGGGGCAGTTACACGGCCGCTAAACTGTTGGATCAGCAGCTCATTAATGAACGCTTTGCATGAACTATCATTGTGGATATTCAAATGTTCATTTACAGTTAGGGTTAATCAAAAGTTTCATTTGCGTGGGGTTTCCTTGTTGTCTTGCCTGTACTGGCCTATCATCGGCATTAATGCTTACTTTAAGTAAAGTTTAAGTAAAATACTGCTATAATAAAAGAATAAACAAATATGGATGAACAACTGTAAATTTGTTAACTAATGTAACTAAGAGAAGGCACACAATTTTTTGAATTCAAGATTTTTTTACTTACAAAGACAACAAACGAATTTTTAATAAACTATTTAACAACACCCTCCCCCTACCCACCCCCTACCCTCCCCCAACCCACCCTTCCCTCAAATACATGAACCTTGAACAAAACATTAGCAATTTAAAAAAAAAAGAAAAAACATTTCAACAATGAAAAACATACCCCCGTCCCTACCTATAGCCACATTTCCCTCCAGGTCCTGTCCCACCCCGTGTTCTTACCCCACCCGCCCGCTTTGGTCTACGCAGACAGTCACGAACGCATTGTGCAGAGTGGGACGGCAAGACTTCCTGCCGTGGTGGAGGTGACGGAGTGGAAGCAGAAGCCTGAAGCTCCACTTCCGAGTCAGGAAGAACTGTGTCCTCCGTACTTGTTTGCGTGCTCGGGCTCTCGCTGCGAGTGTTCACCACACCTTGGGGTGCAGCGCCGTGTCCAGCCAGCAACGCATGCCGAAGGGCATTGGTTGCAGCAGTCTGTTGTCGAATCGCCTCCAACATCTCCTGTGCTATCTGGGTTTGCATGGAAGACCAGTTAGAGAAGTTTGTGCTGAACTCTCTCCAGGTTGCTGGAAACTGGCTCCAGTTCACGGAGAACTGGCTCCAGTTTGCGGAGAAACCCGCGAAACCCTGGATAAGGTCGCGACCGATCGCGACCGTCTCCCTGCACAGGGATATCAAACTCTCCGTCTGGCCCTCCACGGTAGGCGATTGCTCACCTCGCTGACCAGACCTCCATGGGGTCAGCGTTTGCAATGTTACGCGCCTTGGCATCACCACCTGTACACTGCTTGGTCCCGGTGTATCATCCATCTCAATAGAGATGGCCGCAGGTTGTTCCCCCCCCTCCACAAAAACAATTTTGTCGTCTTCCTCCTCCTCCTTCTCCTCCTCCTCCCCCTCTTCCTCTTGCTCTTGCTCAACATTTGTCAGCAGTTCCTCATCTTCCTCCTCTTCCTCGTGAGGTATTTGAAGGCTCTGGAGTAGTGGCTGTCTCCACTGACTCTACGGACACTTGATCTTAGAAAGACGAATGAAATTTCTAAACAACTTATATCAATGCATATCAATATTTCAATTACCCAAAACATTAAAATACTTTTCAATACCCCATATGCACAAGGTTCACCAGGGCTAACATGACCTCATTCGCAAATCAGTAGTACATCAAAATTATATATCACATTGCATTCTAATTGTACAACATGACATGCATAACTAAGATATTTTCAGTATGTATTTAGTAATGTTTGGCACAGTGCACAGTTCCCATTACTCATGAGACTCAAAGGTGAGTTCAGTCACACCGCGGGTCGTGACCGGACAGCTTTCAGGCCCCACCAAGGCGACCGCAAGCTCCTCGTATTAATTGAGAATATGAACCGTAGCAGAGCCGCCACCTGTCCTCCTTTGCTCAGAGCGGTTAATAGATATCTTCTTCTGTCAATGATAAGATAACATTGCATGGCATAAGCTAATGGACTTGGTAATAAACATTTAAGACTGGCAGATTTAAATGTTTGATTAAAAATTAGCATTGCATTACATATGAATAATATTTCATAATATAAGATTCAACTTAGTGTTAGGGTGCATAAATTAATTCATAATTTAATGAATTTATACTATAATGAAATGACATTGAAGATTCTAATTAAAATTTCCATACATCATTTAAATATTACATATGTATGATTTTAAATATAAAATGCAACTTACTCTGGCTGCTGCCAGCAGGCTGTTCCATCTTTTATGGCACTGGTCTGGTGTGCGCACTTCGTTGGATGCCGATGTGACCACATTGGCAATCTCAGCCCAGATTCTCCTCTATGCACGGGGTGGAGGTTTCCCGTGCCCACCCAGTGTCAAGTCCTCCCACCTGCCACTGATAATATTGACGAGGGCCTCGTTGGCCTCCTCGCTAAAGGGTTTAGCCCTTTTCCTCTCGCTTTCTCCCTCCATTTTGATTTTTGTTATATATTGCAATATTTCAAGATTAAATTATTGTTACAACAAATATAATTATAATTATTTGCAATTCAAAAAAATAAGCGTAAGATATTTCAGATTACTTATTTTTAGAGTCAAAGTCACAATTCACTCTCAGCAACCACAAAAGCCTCCTTCCTCTCTCTCTCTCTCTCTCTCTCATCCTCCCTGTGCTTCAGAGCATGAGTGATGACCCTGACCTCTCAAAATGTGGCAAAGAAAATCAACCACAAAAAAATCCCACACATGCGCAGAATAGCGTTGCTAGGGAAGCTTTATTTTCTTCTTTGACTTTCGTTTTCGGTGGGCAATCGTTAGATTGCTGAAAAATCACATTTGACATTGCTGAGGTAAGGCTGAGTGGAAAATCGCAAAAAAAAAAATGGGCCTTATGCCGGCGATCAGCAAGGCCGAGACGTTCCACATCGCTGGAACATGGCCCATTTTATTTTAGGCCTTAGCCACCTAGTGGAAAGACTGGACCAGGGTGTTTACTTATTTACATGGTTCAACAACAATAATTTGTATTTATATAGCGCCTTTAACGTAGTAAAACATCCCAAAGCGCTTCACAGGAGTGTTACAAGATAAAATATTTGACACCGAGCCAAATAAGGAGAAATTAGGGCAGGTGACCAAATGCTTGGACAAAGAGGAAAGTTTTAAAGAGTGTCTTAAAGGAAGGGAGAAAGGTAGAGCGCTCCTGTAGATCTATCAGCTCACTACAATTGGGCACTCAGATATGACTGATAGATGGTTCTTTAATTGATGAGACTGTGGGAAAGAAGGCATGCCAGGGTGATCAACAGCCAGCAAAGCCTGATTGGTCACATCTGCCAAGATGCCAACAGCCATATGTGTAGATCCTGGCACCCCTGCCTGGCTTCAGGGCTCCAGGTCCACAGAAAGCCAGACACAGAGCTGCGCCATCTGCTGCAAGAACACACACAGCTAACATGCCTCACAGGGATGCACCCATCACAGTATTGGTCAATTGTGGCACTCAACTCTGCTTCCACCTCCCTCCAGCCATGCGAATCTATAGGAATGGTGCCCTGGAATGGCAAACAAGGCCTTGGTCTGTCGCTTCTTTCCACGCTTCTCTTTTAGCCTCGGCAAAGTTTGCCACCAGGTTGTTGAAATGCCTTTGAATCTTTGCAAAGCCTGTAAGAAAATTCCCCCCCTCATTCTGCTATTACCTTTCAGCATCCACATCATAGAATTTCCTATTGCGGTTATTTTAAAGCTGTTATTAGCTCATTCATTTTAAGCAGATTAATACCAATGTTCAAATGACACCATTCAGAAAATGAAGGTTCAGCTTAAATGCAATTTTTCAGTTCCCATTCGACTAGCCCTATGCACGAGGTGAATGCTTCACATGGAGTTATGAGTAATAATCATCAGAGGCAGGCCCTCAGAATTGAGGAAGACTTGCTTCCACTCCCTAAGTGAGTTCTTTGATGGCTGAACAGTCCGATATGAGAGCCACAGACCCTGTCACATTCGTTGAGGGAAGGGATGGGTGGAGCTGGTTTGCCGCGCGTTCCTTCCGCTGCCTGCGCTTGGCCTCTTCACACTCTTTGCGTTGAGACTCGAAGAGCTCAATGCACTCCCGGATGCACTTTCTCCACCTCGGGCGGTCTTCGGCCAGGGTCTCCCAGGTGTCAGTGGTGATGTTGCACTTTACCAGGGAGGCTTTGAGGGTGTCCTTATAACGTTTCTGCTGTCCTCCTTTGGCTCGTTTACCACGAAGGAGCTCCGCACAAAGCGTTTACTTAGGGAGTCTCGTATCTGGCATGTGAACTATGTGGCCTGCCCAGCGAAGCTGATTGAGTGTGGTCAGTGCTTCAATACTGGGGATGTTAGCCTGGTCGAGGACACTGATGTTGGTCCGCCTGTCCTCCCAGGGGATTTTCAGGATCTTGCGGAGACATCGTTGGTGATATATCTCCAGCGACTTGAGGTGCCTTCTATACATCGTCCATGCCTCAGATCCATACAGGAGGGTGGGTATTACTACAGCCCTATAGACCATGAGCTTGGTGGTAGATTTGAGGACCTGGTCTTCAAACACACTTTTTCTCAGACGGCCGAAGGCTGCACTGGCACACTGAACTTACCACAGAAAATTGTGTGTAGTGAGCATACCAGAGTGCAAATCTTCCTATCATTCCCTGCACCCCCCCGCCTCCCCTCCTCCTCCGCCTGTCGATTTCTGGGTAGAACTGGGGTGGGTGAGGACAGAAAATTATATAGACACATAGAAAATAGGTGCAGGAGTAGGCCATTCGGCCCTTCGAGCCTGCACCACCATTCAATATGATCATGGCTGATCATGCAACTTTAGTACTCCATTCCTGCTTTCTCTCCATACCCCTTGATCCCTTTAGCTGTAAAGGCCACATCCCCTGTGAGGGCAAATTTGGTGGAGATGCATCCCCATTATTTTCCCACCCATTGTAGTTCCCCATGGTAACTTTGGGCATCAGGGCTCTCATCAACCCCATGGTCTTCATGAACAACAAAGGTTTGCATATAGTTAATACTCAGTTGGTATCTGACCACAGAAATATTATTATGCATATTAATGACCTTTTACAGGAAGCAGCTGAGATGCCTTCATTATCTGTCAGTCCACAAAGACTGGATTGCTGGAAGGGGGGAAAGAGACTGGGGAGGGGGGGGGGAAGGAGAATGGCAATGGAGATAATGAAGCAGTACGTGCCTGCATGCAGCTAGACCAGGCACAGCAGGAGGGGCGAAGGAGTGGCAAAAGTCCACAGAGGGAAGTGACTGGGGCCCAGGAGAGGCGTGAATCTGGGGCCCAGAAGAGGCGAGGGCCCAGGGGCAGCACGGGCCAGCCCACACTGCAATATGTGTGCGTGGTCGGTCTGTGCAGCAGAGCTGGTCTCCAGTTAGTCTTGGGTAATCCTTACCACTGGACCAAGCCCGTGTGGTGGCTGGTGTGCAACGGCCACCACACATTAAAAAAAATCCAAGCACAGGCATCTTCCACCCTTTACGATGTAGTTCGGGACCTGGAATATTGGGTCCTTCATTGAAACACCTGTGAACTCATCCCTTTTTGACGTGGAAGCAAGTCATCCTCACTTCGAGGGACCGCCTATGATGATCCACGCTTGAGCTGATAAATGGCAAGTAACATTTGTGCCACACAAATGCCAGGCAATGACTATCTCCAACAAGAGATTCTAACCACCTCCTCTTGACATTCAATTGCATTACCATCGTCAAATTTCCCATCATCCACATACTGGGGTTACCATTGATCAGAAACTTAACTGGACCAGCCACATAAATACTGTGGCAACAAGTGCAGGTCAGATGCTGGGTATTCTGTGGCGAGTGTCTCACCTCCTGACTTTCCAAAGCCTTTCCACCAAGTGCAAGGCACAAGTCAGGAATGTGATGGAATACTCTCCACTTGCCTGGGTGAGTGCAGCTCCAACAACACTCAAGAAGCTCGACATCATCCAGGACAAAGTAGCCTTCTTGATTGGCACCCTATCCATCACCTTAAACATTCACTCCTTCCATAACCAGTGCACCGTGACTACAGTGTGTATCATGTTCAAGATGCACTGCGGCAGCTCGGCAAGGCTTCTTTGACTGCACCTCCCAAACCTGTGACCTCTACGACCTAGGGTAACAGGTGCATGGGAACACCACCATCTCCGAGTTCTCCTCCAAGTTACACACCAGCCTGACTTGGAAATATATCGTCGTTCCTTCATCATTGCTTGGTCATCCCTCCAGGCCTCCATAACCAGTGCCTGCAAAGAGACGCTCGGTCACTCAACCAGGAAACACCAGGACTGGTTTGGTGAGAATGATCAGGAGATCCAAGAGCTAATAGATCGCAAGCTCAGGGCATTTCTGAGCCTTAAACAGCAACCCAACTCAGGAGCAGCATTACAGACGGCTCAAGGCTGAGGTCCAACAAAAAACCCGGGACCTAAAGAACTGGTGATGGATGGAGAAAGCACAGGAGATACAGCAGCTGGCCGACAGCCATGATGTGCGAGGATTCTTCATCGCAGTCAAGGCCACCTACAGTCGAAACACCCAAGGCCTCACCCCACTGCTGGCCAAGAACGGGGAAGCCCTCATCAAGGACACCGAAGCAGTCAGGGCCCGCTGGAAGGAGCACTTCGAAGATCTCCTCAATCGAGACTCTGCCTTTGACTCAAGTGTTCTCAACTCCATCCCGCAGCATGCTACCTGCCACCACCTCAGTAAAACCCCAACACTGCACGAGGTAGAAAAAGCAACTCCAGAGGAATCTCCGTTATCAGCCACTGGGAAAGTCGTCGCTCGAGTCCTCCTCAACCGTCTTCTCCCTGTGGCCGAGGAGCTCCTCCCAGAGTCGCAGTGCGGATTTCATCCTCTACGGGGCACAATAGACGTGACTTTTGCAGCGCAACAGCTGCAGGAAAAAGGCAGGGAACAGTGCCAGCCTTTTATACATATCCTCCTTCGACCTTACAAAGGCCTTTGACACTGCCAACCGCGAGGGTCTATGGAGCGTCCTCCTCTGTTTCGGATGTCCCCAAAAGTACGTCACCATGCTCCGTGATGACATGAAGGCCATGATCCTTACCAACGGATCCATTACAGACCAAATCCATGTCTCGACCGGGGTCAAACAGGGCCGCGTCATCGCCCCAACCCTCTTCTCAATCTTCCTTGCTGCCATGCTCCACCTCACAGTCAACAAGCTCCCCGCTGGAGTGGAACTAAACTGCAGAACCAGTGTGAACCTGTTCAACCTTCGCCGTCTCCAGGCCAGGTCCAAGACCACGCCAACCTCTGTCGTCGAGCTACAGTAGGCGGACGACGCCTGTGCCTGCGCACATACAGAGGCTGAACTCCAGGACATAGTCGACGTCTTTACTGAGGTGTACAAAAGCATGGGCCTTATGCTAAACATCCGTAAGACAAAGGTTCTCCAGCAGCCTGTGCTCACCGCACAGCACTGCCCCCCAGTCATCAAGATCCATGGTGAGGCCCTGGACAATGTGGACCATTTCCCATACCTCGGGAGCTTCTTATCAACAGAAACAGACATTGACGACGAGATTCAACATCGCCTCCAGTGCGTCAGTGCAGGCTTCGGCCGCCTGAGGAAAAGAGTGTTGGAAGACCAGGCCCTCAAATCTGCCACCAAGCTCATGGTCTACAGGGCTGTAGTAATACCCGCCCTTCTGTATGGCTCAGAGACATGGACCATGTACAGTAAACACCTCAAGTCGCTGGAGAAATACCACCAACGATGTATCTGCAAGATTCCACAAATCCCCTGGGAGGATAGATGCACCAACATTAGCGTCCTCGATCAGGCCAACATCCCCAGCATTAAAGCACTGACTACACTTGATCAGCTCCACTGGGCAGGCCACATTGTTCGCATTGCCAGACACGAGACTCCCAAAGCAAGCGCTCTACTCGGAACTCCTTCAGAGCAAACGAGCCAAAGGTGGGCCGAGGAAACGTTACAAGGACACCCTCAAAGCTTCCCTGATAAAGTGCAACATCCCCACTGACATCTGGGAGTCTCTGGCCAAAGACCGCCCTAAGTGGAGGAAGTGCATCCAGGAGGGCGCTGAGCACCTCGAGTCTCATCGCCGAGAGCATGCAGAAATCAAGCGCAGGCAGCGGAAAGAGCGTGCGGCAAATCAGTCCCACCCTCCCCTTCCCTCAACGACTATCTGTTCCACCTGTGACAGAGACTGTGGTTCTCGTATTGTACTGTTCAGATACCTAAGGACTCATTTTAAGAGTGGAAGCAAGTCTTCCTCGATTTCAATGGACTTCCTATGATGATGGTTGAAAACCCTAGAACCTTGTATCTAACAGCACTGTGGGAGTACGTTCACCACAAGCACGATAGCGGTTCCAGAAGACTATCGACCACCACCTTCTCAAGGGCAATTAGGGATGGGCAATAAATGCTGGCCTTGCCAGCATTGCCCACATCCCGTGAATAAATTTTTTAAAAGCTCTGAACACTATATCCAGGCTGCTGGCCCCACTGAGGGAGCCCCCAACCGCAAAGGAGCCCTGGTTATGTGTTTGATGTTCATCAACTACCACCTCCACCTGCCATCCAGCTGTGGAACAATGAATACAAGGGCAGCAATTGTCTATAATGTTTGAAATGATACCTGCCAAATGGGTACTTTGGTTTCTTCCAAGCCTGATGAGCCCCACTCGAAATGTAAACCAAGTTAAGGAGCACACCTACCTTTGCCTTCCTCCTCATTCTATTAAATGTATTAATTTGCAGCCAGCTATGAGTGACTTGGATAACTGCACTGACTTGGTCAGCATCCTCCCTCCATGCAGTGTGCACCTCTGCTTTTTCTGAAGGGTGGCCTTTGGTCCCAAATAGGACCACCCCCCCCGTTTAGGGCACCTTCTGTCACAGGATCCTGACTCTTCAGAATCAAAGGCAGCAGTGTTACCCACATGCGCTCACTGTGACCTTGTGTACAAACAGTCAATTTTCCTGCCATCAACACAACTTCCTCTTCAATGGTGAACTTCAACCTGGAAGAGCTGCTGCCTCAACAGATTTTAAGCCTCCTCCCCATAGACAAGTGAACCACAAACCAAGCACTTGGGCAAGCTTTTCATGTAGCCTATTCAAATTAGGAGGAAGGACTGCACCGAGCCAGTTTAAGCTACTCTTACATGTATAGCCTATGTCTGTGCTTTGGAATATAAGGAATATTAATGATGCCAGGTTCCTAGCACTGAGCTGCAATTGAAGGGAATATGAGTTGAGAAATTAGAGCTTTTGCGGCTCAATTCTGGAAGCATGTGAGCACTGAATTTACCTGATAGCATGAATTTATTTTCACGGATTTAGCATTCACTTAAAATCTTAACAATGTGTTTTTTTAAATATTATAGTGAGGATTAGAGGTGAGAACAGTGCTTGAATTTTAACTGCTACATTTAATTAATATGATTAGTCATTAACATAAGCAAAAAAATAACTCATCAGAAAGGAGAAAAACTCAGATTTATACAATTAACCAATGAGGAAGAAGAAAATTGATGATCAACATAAACACATGACAGACGTGAAAAAGGTTATTACAAAGATGCACGCAGGTCTTGTTTGTTAGTGCAGAGTAACATGGTGGACAGTGGAGGATACAAAGCCTCAGCAATCAAGCTCTTAACGTGAGCTGATGTATTTTTGCAACACATGATTTGACCAACAGCAATATTGGGCTAGATTTTGACTTTGTGCGATGATGT
This sequence comes from Pristiophorus japonicus, assembly GCF_044704955.1. NCBI lineage: Eukaryota > Metazoa > Chordata > Chondrichthyes > Pristiophoridae > Pristiophorus > Pristiophorus japonicus. Next base: position 60,243,099 of record NC_091983.1, read on the forward strand.
AAAACAATTGATAGCGATTGGCAGTAAAGTCGATGGAAATAAAAAATCGGGAGAGATGTAAAACAGGCTGCTAGTCCGCTAACACCCATTTTACACCAGCACGCAGTCAAAATCTACCCCACTGAGCTTTAATTTGCTGCACATTACAGTTATGTAGCATATGGTGTATGTATGTATGTTAAGGAAATCCATGTTGCAGTGTACTTGTTTCATTTGATAACGTTATTCCACACAGAAATGCAATTATGTGAACTGCTAGGTATTCTGGACATGGGCATCATACATTGTTACATTTGCGGGGGCGGAAAGCAATCTGACTGTAACAAACGTGATCTCAATTAAACCTTTCTCCCCTGTTTCAGTCTTCTCTGCAATCAAGTATAGTGAACAGTGAGGAGGATAGTGATAGACTTCAAGAGGACAGGCTGGTGGAATGGGCGGACACGTGGCAGATGAAATTTAACCCAGAAAAGTGCGAAGTGATACATTTTGGTAGGAAGAACGAGGAGAGGCAATATAAACTAAAGGGTACAATTCTTAATGGGATGTATTAGCAGAGAGAACTGGGGGTATATGTGCACAAATCATTGAAGGTGGCAGGGCAGTTTGAGAAAGTGGTTAAAAAAGCACACAGGATCCTGGGTTTCATAAATAGAGGCATAGCATACAAAAACAAGGAAGTTATGATGAACCTGTATAAAACACTGGTTCGACCTTAACTGGAGTATTGTGTCCAATTCTGTGAACCGCATTATAGGAAGGATGTAAAGGCCTTACAGAGGGTGCAGAAAAGATTTACAAGAATGATTCCAGGGATGAGGGACATCAGTTATGTGGATAGATTGGAGAAGCTGGGATTGTTCTCCTTAGAGCAGAGAAGATTGAGAGGAGTTTTGATAGAGGTGTTCAAAATCATGAGGAGTCTAGTCAGAGAAACTGTTCCCATTGGTGGAAGGGTTGAGAACCAGAGGAAACAGATTTAAGGTGATTGGTAGAGGAACCAAAGGCGACATGAGGAAAAGCTTTTTTATGCAACTAGTGGTTAGGATCTGGAATACACTGCGTGAAAGGGTGGTGGAGGCAGATTCAATCGTGGCTTTCAAAGGGACATTGGATAAGTACCTGAAGGAAAAAAAAATTCAGGGCTACGGGGAAAGGGTGGGTGAATAGGACGAGCTGAAGTGCTCTTACAGAGAGCCGGCACGGGCTCGATGGACTAAATGGCTTCCTTCTGTGCTGTAACCATTCTGTGATTCTACGATCACATTCCACCAAAATAATTCTTCACAATCATATTTCAACAAAGAAAATTCTGGTACTACCATTATAGCAGTTGCTCACCACACTGTCACACGTCCCTAAAAATAGCTTTTATTATATAATAACCCCCCCCACCCACAAAATTCAATTCTCCAGTGAGTCCAATAACTCCTTCCCACACTCCCCAATGTGCCTGCCATGCCTCAGGAATGTCCTTGATAAATAATTGTACCTTATCTCCCACTACACGTCCCAACACAACACATGCACAACACAAAGAGCAAAATTGCACTGTGATGCTAATGCAACATTACCAAGCAAGCAGACTGCAACACCCAGAACTAACCAAGTAGCCCCAGAGTTCCCACTCCGTCCCTACCATTCTAGAGCAACCGCACACCTTCCATTTTGCCCATCGCTCCAGGCCTCAAACTACTACCTAGCTGCTCCCAATGGCCAGGACCACTGTCCAAACTTACAAGCCCTGCTCAAACTACACTTGTTCCCCATATGAGCACCACTCCTGTCACTCTCCCAGCCTAGTGTGGAGTTGGGGACACAGTGAGGTGCTCCTGCTGGCTGGGAGCACACGTTTTAAGTGGGCTTACATGGCTGGAACTGGTTGATCAGCTGCTTCATTTCTTACAAGCAGCAGGAGCACACTCAGGAAACGAGCTGATTTGCCCATCCAACACTGGCTCACCTGCATGTATCTTAAAAGTGTTGCACCATGTTTAATTTAAATCAACTAGTTGATCTCTTATGGCATTGCACACAGTGAGTCAAGACCAATGACATTGGTGACAATGCAAAACGGGCGAGAGTAAATTGGCAGCCCACTTTACAACCCCTACCCCAGGAAAAGATTCATCATCGGCTGTTTGCTGCTGCCACCAAAGTCGAATTTCACCCTCCCCAAGTGCAGTCTTTTGCTTTTGTTATCTTCACACTCTTCACTTGGAGAATAGTGTGAAGTAGTGGAAGGAGTTGCACATTGATGAACAGCCTGATAGGCCGCAACGTGAACGCTGCTTCCATGGCTGTAACCGTCATCAGAACTATCAGAGTTCCTTCTTCTGATTGTGGTTACAACTAAAACCATGCTAATTGTTTCTCCCCCTCTCTCAGATGCTGATCACACTGTGCATAATCTGCTTTCACTGTACTTTCAATTATAATGGCTTTTGCTGCAGGCTTTTTCAGAATCTCATAGCCTTGATACTTCACACAAGGGATAATTTTCAATGGAAGGTAAATCAGATTTACACACTGCCTGATTTTCCTTTCCATTGATCCCTCTCATACATTCCAGCTCTGATCAGCCTCACCCTTGGTAAATATATTATTTTATCTTACTGCAATTTGTGCAAATTCTTACAGTCTGCATATTTCTGATTGATGTACAAATCCTATTTGGCCAATATTAATCTGCAGCTGATTTTCAAATATACCACAGAAAAGAGGCAGAAATGTCAGCACCGAAATGTAGATTTGCTGTTTGTGCTGGAAATTGGATGCAAGTAGCATGAAATAGTAATGCTAGTTGAAACTTCTGGTGGGCGTACGTTTGTTACATCCCAGGAAAGAAAAAGGTATGCGAGTGGTCAGTTAATGAAGGATATAGGGGGCATGGTCTTTCTGCACGCATTGCACCAAACAGGAAACTTTGCATTGCTGTTCTCACAAGGCTTACTCTGCCTAGCTCCAGTTCCAGAAATACAGGAAGTAGTCATTTAAATGGGAAACTAGGGTCGTGTCATCGTCAGAACATTATGCTAATGAGGGCTATCAAGGCACTATTGTCTTGTCTGATGTTTAGATGGATGAAACTTCCTGTAATCTGCACCTATTTACAAGGTTTTTTTTGCCAACTGGTGTCTCATGCGTAGAAACCCGCTGGGCTTAGGAGACTCCAAACCAAGCTTCTGGTAAATCCACATAGGTAGTCAAGATTGGCTGATTATGGAGTGCATATTCTTTCCCCACTTACCCCAGTCCAAAAAACCTAAGCGCAAGCTGGCAAGAGCTGAGGTTGAAATTTTGCTGGAGTTTAATCAACTAAAACTGCACAACAAGGCATTGTTTAGCTTGTCCAGCCAGGATCACCCTATTTGTCAGTGCAGAGTTATCGGGAATCGAGTGGGAAGAATCCCAGCTCCCATTAATAAGCCAGATTGGCTGGCCAATTATTAATAAAGAAAAAAGAAAGACCTGCATCTATATAGTGCCTTTCAAGACTTCAGGATGTCTCAAAGCACTTTACAGTCAATGAAGTACATAGAAACATAGAAAATAGGTGCAGGAGTAGGCCATTCAACCCTTCGAGCCTGCACCGCCATTCAATGAGTTCATGGCTGAACATGCACTTCAGTACCCCCTTCCTGCTTTCTCGCCATACCCCTTGATCCCCCGAGTAGTAAGGACTTCATCTAACTCCCTTTTGAATATATTTAGTGAATTGGCCTCAACAACTTTCTATGGTAGAGAATTCCACAGGTTCACCACTCTCTGGGTGAAGAAGTTGCTCCTCATCTCGGTCCTAAATGGCTTACCCCTTATCCTTAGACTGTGACCCCTGGTTCTGGACTTCCCCAACATTGGGAACATTCTTCCTGCATCTAACCTGTCTAAACCCGTCAGAATTTTAAACGTTTCTATGAGGTCCCCTTTCATTCTTCTGAACGCCAGTGAATACAAGCCCAGTTGATGCAGTCTTTCTTGATAGGTCAGTCCCACCATCCCGGGAATCAGTCTGGTGAATCTTCGCTGCACTCCCTCAATAGTAAGAATGTCCTTCCTCAAGTTAGGAGACCAAAACTGTACACAATACTCCAGGTGTGGCCTCACCAAGGCCCTGTACAACTGTAGCAACACCTCCCTGCCCCTGTACTAAAGTCCCCTCGCTATGAAGGCCAACATGCCATTTGCTTTCTTAACCGCCTGCTGTACCTGCATGCCAACCTTCAATGACTGATGTACCATGAAACCCAGGTCTCGTTGCACCTTCCCTTTTCCTAATCTGTCACCATTCAGATAATAGTCTGTCTCTCTGTTTTTACCACCAAAGTGGATAACCTCACATTTATCCACATTATACTTCATCTGCCATGCATTTGCCCACTCACCTAACCTATCCAAGTCACTCTGCAGCCTCATAGCATCCTCCTCGCAGCTCACACTGCCACCCAACTTAGTGTCATCCGCAAATTTGGAGATACTACATTTAATCCCCTCGTCTAAATCATTAATGTACAATGTAAACAGCTGGGGCCCCAGCACAGAACCTTGCGGTACCCCACTAGTCACTGCCTGCCATTCTGAAAAGTATCCGTTTACTCCTACTCTTTGCTTCCTGTCTGACAACCAGTTCTCAATCCACGTCAGCACACTACCCCCAATCCCATGTGCTTTAACTTTGCACATTAATCTCTTGTGTGGGACCTTGTCGAAAGCCTTCTGAAAGTCCAAATATACCACATCAACTGGTTCTCCCTTGTCCACTTTAGTGGAAACATCCTCAAAAAATTCCAGAAGGTTTGTCAAGCATGATTTCCCTTTCACAAATCCATGCTGACTTGGACCTATCATGTCACCATTTTCCAAATGCACTGCTATGACATCCTTAATAATTGATTCCATCATTTTACCCACTACTGAGGTCAGGCTGACCGGTCTATAATTCCCTGTTTTCTCTCTCCCTCCTTTTTTAAAAGGTGGGGTTACATTGGCTACCCTCCACTCGATAGGAACTGATCCAGAGTCAATGGAATGTTGGAAAATGACTGTCAATGCATCCACTATTTCCAAGGCCACCTCCTTAAGTACTCTGGGATGCAGTCCATCAGGCCCTGGGGATTTATCGGCCTTCAATCCCATCAATTTCCCCAACACAATTTCCTGACTAATAAAGATTTCCCTCAGTTCCTCCTCCTTACTAGACCCTCTGACCCCTTTTATATCCGGGAGGTTGTTGGTGTCCTCCTTAATGAATACCGAACCAAAGTACTTGTTCAATTGGTCTGCCATTTCTTTGTTCCCAGTTATGACTTCCCCTGATTCTGATTGCAGGGGACCTACGTTTGCCTTTACTAACCTTTTTCTCTTTACATACCTATAGAAACTTTTGCAATCCGCCTTAATGTTCCCTGCAAGCTTCTTCTCGTACTCCATTTTCCCTGCCCTAATCAAACCCTTTGTCCTCCTCTGCTGAGTTCTAAATTTCTCCCAGTCCCTGGGTTCACTGCTATTTCTGGCCAATTTGTATGCCACTTCCTTGGCTTTAATACTATCCCTGATTTCCCTTGATAGCCACGGTTGAGCCACCTTCCCTTTTTTATTTTTACGCCAGACAGGAATGTACAATTGTTGTAGTTCATCCATGCGGTCTCTAAATGTCTGCCATTGCCCATCCATAGTCAGCCCCTTAAGTATCATTCGCCAATCTATCCTAGCCAATTCACGCCTCATACCTTCAAAGTTACCCTTCTTTAAGTTCTGGACCATGGTCTCTGAATTAACTGTTTCATTCTCCATCCTAATGCAGGATCCCACCATATTATGGTCACTCTTCCCCAAGGGGCGTCGCACAATGAGACTGCTAATTAATCCTCTCTCATTACACAACACCCAGTCTAAGATGGCCTCCCCCCTAGTTGGTTCCTCGACATATTGGTCGAGAAAACCATCCCTTATGCACTCCAGGAAATCCTCCTCCACCGTATTGCTTCCAGTTTGGCTCGCCCAATCTATGTGCATATTAAAGTCACCCATTATAACTGCTGCACCTTTATTGCATGCACCCCTAATTTCCTGTTTGATACCCTCCCCAACATCACTACTACTGTTTGGAGGTCTGTACACAACTCCCACTAACGTTTTTTGCCCTTTGGTGTTCTGCAGCTCTACCCATATAGATTCCACATCATCCAAGCTAATGTCCTTCCTAACTATTGCATTAATCTCCTCTTTAACCAGCAATGCTACCCCACCTCCTTTTCCTTTTATTCTATCCTTCCTGAATGTTGAATACCCCTGGATGTTGAGTTCCCAGCCCTGATCATCCTGGAGCCACGTCTCCGTAATCCCAATCACATCATATTTGTTAGCATCTATTTGCACAGTTAATTCATCCACCTTATTGCGGATACTCCTTGCATTAAGACACAAAGCCTTCAGGCTTGTTTTTTTAACACCCTTTGTCCTTTTAGAATTTTGCTGTACAGTGGCCCTTTTTGTTCTTTGCCTTGGGTTTCTCTGCCCTCCACTTTTCCTCATCTCCTTTCTGTCTTTTGCTTTTGCCTCCTTTTTGTCTCCCTCTGTCTCCCTGCATTGGTTCCCATCCCCCTGCCATATTAGTTTAACTCCTCCCCAACAGCACTAGCAAACACTCCCCCTAGGACATTGGTTCCGGTCTGCCCAGGTGCAGACCGTCCGGTTTGTACTGGTCCCACCTCCCCCAGAACCGGTTCCAATGCCCCAGGAATTTGAATCCCTCCCTGCTGCACCACTGCTCAAGCCACGTATTCATCTGCGCTATCCTGCAATTCCTACTCTGACTAGCACGTGGCACTGGTAGCAATCCCGAGATTACTACTTTTGAGGTCCTACTTTTTAATTTAGCTCCTAGCTCCTTAAATTCGTTTCGTAGGACCTCATCCCTTTTTTTACCTATGTCGTTGGTACCAATGTGCACCACGACAACTGGCTGTTCTCCCTCCCTTTTCAGAATGTCCTGCACCCGCTCCGAGACATCCTTGACCCTTGCACCAGGGAGGCAACATACCATCCTGGAGTCTCGGTTGCGGCCGCAGAAACGCTATCTATTCCCCTCACCATTGAATCCCCTATCACTATCGCTCTCCCACTCTTTTTCTTGCCCTTCTGTGCAACAGAGCCAGCCACGGTGCCATGAACTTGGCTGCTGCTGCCCTCCCCTGATGAGTCATCCCCCCCAACAGTACTCAAAGCTGTGTATCTGTTTTGCAGGGGGATGACCACAGGGGACCCCTGCACTACCTTCCTTGCACTACTCTTCCTGCTGGTCTTCCATTCCCTATCTGGCTGTGGACCCTTCTCCTGCAGTAAGACCAACTCGCTACACGTGCTACTCACGTCATTCTCAGCATCGTGGATGCTCCAGAGTGAATCCACCCTCAGCTCCAACTCTGCAACGCGGACCGTCAGGAACTCGAGGCGGATACACTTCCCGCACACGTAGTCGTCAGGGACACCGGGAGTGTCCCTGAGTTCCCACATTTTTCAGGAGGAGCATAACACCCGACCGAGCTCTCCTGCCATGACTTAACCCTTAGATACACTTAAATTGGCAACAACAATGTTAAAAGTTACTGACTAATATAAAAAGAAAAAGAAACTTTTGAAGTGTAGTCACCGTTGTAATGTAGGAAATGTGGCAGCCAATTTTGCACACAGCAAGGTCCCACAAACAGCAATGTGATAATGACCAGATAATCTGGTGTGATGTTGGTTGAGGGATAAATATTGACCAGGACACTGGGAAGAAATCCCCTGCTCTTCTTCAAAATAGTGCCATGGGATCTTTTACATCCACCAAATGGGGCCTTGGTTTAACATCTCATCTGAAAGACAGCAACTCTGTCAGTGCAGCAGCACTGCATTGAAGTGTCAACCTAGATTTTTTGCTCAAGTCTCTGGAGTGAGATTTGAACCTGCAACCTTCTGACTCAGAGTCGAGAGTGCTACTAACTGAGCCATGACTGACACTAATAGTGTCATGGAATACTGTGGACTAATTTGGCTTGGGTACAAGATAATCAAATGCCACATGGGATTGTTTCGATTCCAATCCTTCACCTTTAAGTGTATGATCTGAAAAATTATTCAGAGTGGCGGTGAAATTGATCTTCGGAAGGAGCGCTAAATAGGTGATAGAGAATCCGATTTTCTTTTCCATTGAAATCGGGCAGGTGTAAAACTGGCTGCCAATTCATTATTGCCTGTTTTAGATTATTGCCAGAGACCATTTTCACCCCAGAGTCCCCACATGTTGTTCTCTACCTTCCCTCAAGACACTCAGATGTAAACTATCAAGTCCCCATGATTTGACTACCTTAAATTAAGTACATTTTCTCTTTGAACAGTAACCTCCACAAACAGTTCTACACCCACTTCTGTTGGTTCACCAATCCCAATATCCACCTCCTCTATGAAATCTAAGACAAAGTGTTGGAAGTTCATTACCGCCCATTTTGAGGCGTTAATCCAGGCGGAGCGGTAAGTATAGTGCCTTGAAAAAGTTTGCGCCTCGCGGCAAGCAATCTGTTGGAATTGGGCCAAGAGCTGACTCGGGCGCTAACTCACCTGACCTGGGGGGGGGGGGGGGCGGGTGGGCGCTAACTCACCTGACCTGGGGGGGGGGGGGGCGGGCGGGCGCTAACGAAAATGCTCGTGTTAAATTCTGGAATCCATTGCGCATGCTGCGAAGTCCGACTTTGAAATCCTGGGAAAAGCCGAGTCTTAAAGGCGCGGCATAGTAATGCACTCATTAAAATGTTCAAAATCACTTGTTTTCAAGCTGTACTGTTATGTCTGTCTGCCGCTGTAAACGTGGAGGCTCACGCATGGTGCTCTGTGCAAACGTTGCACTGACTGTGACCTCCGAGGGAAATGCTTCCTCATGCCTTTAAGTAGCCACCAGTTACAGACTGTTAAAGGCTGAACTGATTTTTTTCAGTTGTGATTTGTGGCGTCGCTAAATGAGACGGCCGGACCGAATTTAGGGACCGGGGTGCTAGCGCGGTCATTGCACCCGACTGACGTCATGATCGGACTGATAGTCAGCAGAAAGACGCTAGCGTTTCGCGCCCCAGTTAGCCCTCAACTGAATTTACCGGTGGGGCGCTAAAAGCTGCACAGTCGGACACTGAGCTATTACGCTCACTTTAACGCCTCTTCTGGCCGCTAACTGAGGTGCTGTACAACCGAATTTCCACCCCAAAGTATTAGTATCTCTGCCATTCCCTCATTGCCTCCATCTTAACAACCCTACCCTTACTTTGACTATCCTTTTACTACTAATGTATCTTTAGAAAGCCTGTAGCACTTTTTGCTGATTTTGTTTCATACTCCCTTTAATATCCATTTTGTAACTTCCCATTATTCTTTATATTTGTTGTAGCCTTCATTTTATTGTCTGCCTGCAATAAGCAGTAAATATTTCCTTTTTTGGATCAAATATAATTTAATCTTCCTAGTCATCAGTGGAATCTCAGCCTTCGATACATTTCCTTTTTTCCACAGCAATGTATTTGGCTTGTAGCTTTTTCATCTCCTGTTTAACTATTTTACATTGCTGATCTATGGTTCTATTTATCAATTTTTCCTTCCGTTTAATCTAGCTAAAATTAGTTTTTTCCCAGTAAAGTACCCTTTAAAAGTCCTCGACTATTCTTCTTTTTTATTGGTAAACTGTTTCACAAATATGCTCCTACTTTTAAGTTGCCTGTTTGCTCTGCATCATTAGCAGGAACCAGGTCAAATAGTGCTGTATAATTCTCAGGTTAATACACACCACTCAAAATTATCCACAAATTTCCTGAATCCACTTAATACAGATTCAAATATTTTCTTTATTCATTGTTCTAAAGAGAAAATGTTGTAAATAAAACGTTGCTGTCAATTTTATGATTCCAATGTCACCATCCAGTACTCCCAGATCTGGTATAAAACAGATTAAATATGAAGCTCCTTCTATGCTCCCCCGACAATGCACTCGGAAGAGACACAGGCTGATTATCCTTTCTGAGGCCCTGCTAGATATCCAACAGGCACAGTGTACGTGAGGTTCAGTGAACCTGTGAACAGAGAGGTGCCCATGAATTTCCTGGCCCAGGCAAACCTCCCGAACAGACCCAATTCCGAGCAGCAACAACAACTTGTATTTATATAGTGCCTTTAGTGTAATAAAACATCCCAAGGCACTTCACAGGAGCATTATTAAACAAAATTTAGAACCATAGCAAGGCTTTGCACTGGGATCGGGGACAGAAATAGGAGCATAGCTATAGGTTTGAGAAGCCTGCAGCCATGTTCCTGGTTACCTGCATCGCACCTGCTACTGCTGCTGCTAAGAAGATGGGCCCCGAGGCTGAAGATGGCCTGGAGGGAGGAATCCTTAAAAAATGAGAATGACCTTTTTGGCTCTATTTCTCTTTGCACTGCCCCTGTGAACCCCACAGACTCTCCAGGCTTCTTCAAGATTTCCCTCTGCTTGGATGCCCGTTGAGTCAATAAAGGGGAAACTGAGGCTGGAGACCAGGAAAATCCCCACCTGTCTCAGTAACATTCTTATCCTGAGGTAGTTCCGTCATTTTATCAGGCCCTGGCAATCTAAGGGCATTGTTGAGTAGAGACTTGACAGTGGGTCACGGCTCCTATTTCCTCTGAGCGTAAGGAAGAAGAAAATCTCTCCGTTTCATTATTTTTTTTATGTTTTTTTTCAAATCATTTTCTAAAAATTGTTCTCGATGTCTGGGAGACAGTGACAGGGCCTCATTTATTGCCAATCCCTATGTGGTGGTGGGCTGCCTTCCTGAAATCAGGATGGAAATTGCATGCGATGGTGCTCAAGACATTGCGGCTCTTGAGCTTCTCAGTGATAGGGTACATCGGGTTGGGAGGTGCTGTTGATGTAAACATGATGAGCTGCTGCACTGCATCCTGTAGAGAGTAGATAGAGCACTCACCGTGCTTGGTGGTGGAAGGGTGGATATTGGTTCTCCAAATACCATGGCGTGATGATCCAAGTTTCTCTAAGAGCAAGACTTGCACTCCAAATAGTACTATCTCTTTTCTTGTAACTGATGTCATCGTTACAAATATGAAACCTGGCTAATTGTACTTTTCGATGTTAAAAACAATGGTTGAAATTTGTGTAAAATGGGCAATAGTGTAAAATGGGCAATAGCAAATGGGCGGCCTGTTTCATACGCCGTCCATTTTTATTTTCTATTGACGTTTTGCGCTACTGTCCAAGGCAAATTTCTACCTCAGTGTTTTGTTAAGCCAAGCCTATGAACTACACCCTCTAGAGCCGGGATCAGGATACACATGTCAAATAAGTGGGCCACAAATTGCTATGCAGAAATTTGACCCTCAGTGTACAAAACATTTAAGGCTGGATTTTCAGCATTTCTGTTTTTGGGGCGATAATGGGGGCGGGACGGAAAAGTTAGCATCCGAGAATAGTTTACACTTTAGTATTTAAGTTTGGGCATCTGGACCCTGCATCAGGGGATGCAGCGCTAAGGGAGGCATTCTACACCTCTCTTGGCGCAAGCAAGGGAAACTCCCGAGCTAAAGTGCCAGGCCGTGAGCGCTCCGAGGGAGGCCTGCGGGGGTTAGAGAGAAACCTAAAAAAAAGACAAAAACATTCGTAAAACATTGCCCACGCCATCACAACACAAATCACACAAACATTTAAAACAAAAAACAGTCGCACTTTTTGTCGTACTTGACCTTCCTCACCACTGCCGGAATCGATGGACTGCTCTGATTTCCCAGGCGGTCATTGCAGGCACACTTCCAGGCGGATGGGTTGGGTAAGACTCAAAACTCGCACCGGTGTCGCAACCAGGGGCGTTGCACACCTGGCGCTGATCTTCCCGGCGGTGCTGCTCAGCGCCTCTGCCAAACCCGACCGGAGGATCGTGGCGGGGCGCTGGAGACCTCACCGGCGCCTTTCACACTGCTCCGGGGCGAAACCCAGAGAGCAAAGGACCGGAAGATTCAACCCTTACGATCCCCATATACACAAAAAGCAAGACTCTCCAACAAAAACTGAGACCTGTTTACACAAACAATGTAAGACTCACCTACACAGAAATTCTGAGAGCTGTATTCTTAAAAATTCCAATCCTCTCACACACAAAACCTTACCGACCGACCGACCGACCGACAAAGGCCAATTCCGGATTGGTGCAAAAGGACTGCTACCTGATTGGTTAGCAGTCAACGGGCAACCTTCTCCAATCTTCCAGAAGTTTAAAGAGCAGAAGTTGAAATCAGCTGTGTGCAAACACATAAGGAAGTAAAGAATTGGCAGGAGCTTCACGGACCAAATCAAAGGGCAGATTTGGTCCATGGGCAATGTCTTAGATGGCCCCACTCCACTACATTTCCATTTCCCTCATCAGCCCTCTTCCCTCAGTGACAGTTTTGTTTTTGTCCTGTGAATTTCATACATACAACAGTTGAGACTGCCTAAGCTCACCAGTTGGGATTCCTCCAGCCGTTAGTGAGTTTTCATCTCATCAGTCTGGACTGGATGTGAACACTGGTCTCAGAAGTGAAAAGATACTGTTGAAACCCCATGTATTACATAGAATTACATTGGATATACAACACAGAAACAGGCCATTTGGCCCAACTACTCCATGCTGGTGTTTATACTGCACACGAGTCAGTAGTATCCACTCTCTCCGTTATGTTCAAATTTTAAGTAGCATTGCAATGAAGTATTAAAAACTAATTGAGATTTTTTAACAGTTCTTTCACAGATGACCACTCTTGTAGGATAATTAGCATTAAAGCATTAATGTAATTGTTGCATATTCTGCAACTGAGCAGAACCTCACTAAAAGGTTTCTACATAGTGTGTTAGTCATTAATGTAGATTTGTCAGTTTTAATGAAAATCAGGTGTTTGCAAATAAGGGGGAAATGTCACAAATCATGAAGTGTCCGAAATAAAAACAAAAAATGCTGGAAATACTCAGCAGGTCAGGTCAGGATCTGTGGAGAGAGCAAAGATAAATTCAGCTCCCTAAACAGGCCACTTACTGCCAGAAAGCGGTGGCCAGGATGCGGAGTTGAGCAGCCATCGACTTCTGGTCCAATGACTGCCACAATCAAAATTCACCTCAGTGATTTTTCTGGCAGTTCCCACTTCCACCCTGCTGCTGCCAACCATCCTAAGTGCATCATCAGCACCGCCGATCTCCCACACCTCCACCACACCTCCAGGAAAATTTAGGTTGAAAAATCATATATCCGCCGCGCGGTGCCCCCGACAGCTTTTTCTGTCGGTGCACCTTCTTTTCTGTGTGTGGGACTTGGCTATGCGGCGGCCATTAAAGGCGAGGGCCCACTGTCGCAGCCACCATGTTGTTTTTTTTTTGTCGGCCGACTTCCTGATCCGCCGAACAATTATGCCCCGGGTTCGGCCGGGCCGCCAACAGGCATCCTGGCACCCCCTCTTGGGTGCCAGACTGCTGGCCCGGCCAAAACCCTCCCTATTGGCTCAGTGGATCGAAGTTTCTGAATACCGAAGGCTCTCCCATTTAAGTGAAGGGGAGAGCATGGTGACGCACACGCGCCATGACGTCATCTCCGCTCCGCTGCTGACTGACAGATGCGGAGATTCCGTTCCGTCTCCACTGCATCCCTCTACAATACTTAGCATCCTACTTTCGCCCCCATTATGACCGGCTTCCGGTTCGCTCCAAAATAATTGCCAAAGAGTTGAAAATCGATCATGAGTCCACTCGTCTGACGCGGCGGTAAAAGCATTTTGAAAACGGTAGATGCGCCAGGTTTCCGGCGGGGCTGAATTTCTACCCCATTAATGCTTCAGGTCGATAACCTTTCATTAGAACTCCATGAAGTATCTGGTTGCGAGATCATTTTATTACTACTTATTTGTAAGGAGATGGAAGAAGATGCAAGGAAGTTTTATTGGGGGAAAATCAACCAACAAGATTTTGACAAAACAGATTTTGTATCCAGAACCAATGTAAATGTTCTTATAACATGTATCAAAATCCATAGATATTCAACACATAAATAGGCTGTTCAGCCCAATTGTTCGGTCCATGTTGGTATTCATCTTCAAGATGAACAATAATCCTATTCCCGTGTGCCCATCCTTCTCTGATATTCTTTCATCCCTATTTCATTCAACCACCTATCTGATCTATTCTTAAATGTTGAATTGAAAAGGTAGAAATTTGGGCGTAAAACGGGCACAAGATACACTAATTTCTGGATGCAAGATTCCACGCCCAATCTGCACCAGTGGCATGGACACCACCATATTGGCCCTTGATGTTTTTTGTGTCCCTGGCAGCCATCTGAAAGCAGGGTTGTATCAATTAAAAAATGCAATGATGTTTTGATCCTGTTTCAGCTGTGGCTCAGTGGGTAGCACTCTCACCTCTGAGTTGGAAGGTTGTGGGTTCAAGTACCACTCCAGGAACTTGAGCACAAAAATCTAGGCTGACACTCCAGTGCAGTGCTGCACTGTCGGAGGTGCCGTCGTTCGGATGAGATGTTAAACTGAGTTCCCATCTGCTCCCTCAGGGACATCCTGATGCACCATATAACTAAAAGTTATTTTTTTCTTTCTTGCTGTGCTTTTCCATTACTTTTTTGTTCTTACTTCAGATTACCAGAATTTGTAGTTTTATTTTTTTGTCTCGAGTGAGGAGTTAAAAGTGGCATACTGATCTATCAAACTAGGTTGCAGTAGATTGTAATTCAATAGTAGGAATTACGAATATTAATAGCTTGTTCAAAATCAATTCAACCAACCACTCTAGTTTTGTTTCATCTGTTTATGAAAAGCTTGTTCAACACTCGCTATAAAGGGTCACAATATTTAGTTTACCATATGCAAGTAAAGGATAATTTTTTGGTCAGGCTCTGTACCACAGTGGGGCCTTGATAGATTCATTGAATCCTTGATAATGCCAGGCACATCTTCAGGCAGGTTGAAGAGGCCTTGCCATTAGTTTGAAACCCCAGTTTTTACGGTATTACAAAACTGGAACTGTTTTGCAAAGGCAAAATACTGGAATTCAGTAATATAAAAAGAAATACTCAGTCGGTCAGGCAGCATCTGCGGAGAGAGAAACAGAGTTAATGCTTCAGGTCGATAACCTTTTCTTTATATTGCCTCTTTTGATAATATATATGATTCCTATTCTAGCCTGGGAGAAGATAGCAGCAATAAAGATACATAGGAGGAGAAATTCGTGTTCACCAGTAAAGTTGCCAGTGTCACCGGCAACTTGAATGGCTACAACACTAATGGGACAAAATTTGTCTGGGAGGCTGGAGATTGGTGGCACATCCGCTTGCCTTCTGTGCAATGCTGTCCTAGTGGCATTAGTGGAGGCATCCGACCCAAAGTTCCTGTCCAGGTGCTCATGATATACGTAACAGCTCATCATCCCTCACTTCCAAACAGTTAATTAGCTTGAGTTCTTTGTTCTGTTAGCTCTAGTCATTCTATTCTGCAATACAGATGGTAGTTGTATTTGAGCATTGAGAGGGAGAAATTCAACTTGTGCTGGATCCTGGCATTAATGGGTGATGCAATCCGAACACGCACCCGATGGCGACGAAATTGGACCTTGTGCATCATTTGCATTAAAGCTGGTGATGCAGCTCACTGGTCAGGGGCTGATTAATTCCAGCTGGCTCCAATGTCCTCAGAGAGGAGGGAGGTGAAGTTGTGCGAGATGGGTCTGGAACATCTGTGCCTCCCATTATTTTTTGTGGAGCTAGGAGGAGCTGCTCCTCCTGACTCTTCAAAACTGAAACTATTAAAAAGTTTTCATATCTGTTTTGAGCGGCCTGCAGGAGTCCCTTTAAGGATTGCTGGTTGGGCCGCACAAAAACTGGAACAACTGAGCGGAGGGCGCAAGCTCCACCCATTTACTGACCAATTTCAATCAAGTTCCTACAATTGCCATTAGGACCCCATAATTTGCATATGCAAGGCATCTCACACTAGTTTCAGGCGAGTGCTCTGCACAATTAGAAGCCTTCAGCTCCCAATTTGGCTGATGCCGCACTTCCAGATGAGATTGGGCACGGGGTGTAATGATCCACTATATGCGCCCCCCCACCAAGCGATGACTAAATGCCCAAATGGCTTGCTATTATGTTTGTAGATAAAACCAATTTAACAGAACATTAAGTAATTGAGCATAATCTAGCAGTCAGTTGCACACTCATAGCATAGGATGTTTTTTAACAGTGGAATATTTCTTCTGTTTGAAATGCCACATAAATCTAACAATATACTATAGAAATTCACCCCCGCTGGAAACCTGGCACACCTACCATTTTCCAATTGTTTTTACTGTTGCGTCAGACAAGGCGGACTCTTTTCAGCTCTTTGGCAATTTTTTTTAGAGTGGACCGGAAGTTGGTCATCTAGGAGGTGGAAGTGTGGCGGTAAGTACTGATGAAAGACGGAAGTGGGGGCGGGACAGAGTCTCCAACGCTGTCAGTCAGCAGCAGAGAGGTGGTTACATCATTGCGCGTGTGCATCATCACGTCTCTCCCCTCATTTAAAGGGGGAGAGAGTCAGCGATTGTTTAGGTTTGGCCACTGGGCCACCAGGGAGGGTTTCGGCCGGGCCAGTGGCCTGGCACCCAAGAGGGGGTGCCAGGCTGCCTGTTGGCGGCCCGGCCGAACTGGGGCCATGATTGTCCGGCCGATTGGGAAGTCGGCCGGCAAAAAAGAAATATGGCGGCTGCAGCAGTGCGCCCTCCCCTTGACGAGCCGCCACGCTGCCATGGCTCTCACACAGAATACAAGGTGCACTGACAGAAAAAGCTGTCGGGGGCACCGCGCGGCGGATCGTGGATTGTTTCATGTGGGGTGTCACGGAGGTGCGGGAGAGCGGTGGTGCACCATTTGATGATGTGCTTTGGACGGTCGGCAGTAGTGGGGCGGAAGTGGGGACCGCCAGAAAATTCCCCGAGGTGAATTTCGATCATGGCGCCCATTGGACCGGAAGTCGGCAGTTGTTCGACTCCGCTGCCTGGCCGCCGCTTTCTGGTGGTAAGTGGCCTTTTTGGGAGGCTGAATTGTGGATCCCCTGATTTCTCAGCACCAGCCGTCAATTAACACTTGACTGTCTTGTTGTTGCATAAAGTTGTGAAAAAAAAGAAAGAAAAGGCCTCACAGTACAAATGTCATGCTGTTTACATGCAGTTATATTTCACCAGTGCATATTATTTCCAATTCCCACCAATCTGAAATATGCTCAGAGGCCATGTTGGAAGTTTAGCCAAGAATATGTTTTCAGGTTTAAGAATGGGATATAACTGAATGTGAGCTGAAAAGATTTGGAGATGAATCAGTTGTGGAGAAGTTGAAAGCAAATTTAGCAACATTTGTATTTGGATGAAAACTGCAACTGATGCCTAGAAACTGCTAATCCCTTATTGATATCCCTATGAAATTAATCTATTAGGTTGTACAAGTACAAAGCTCACTTTGTGACACTACAGCTCTTAATAAATATATTATTCTTCCTGTGTATTCCAAATATTTATTTGGATATTGCAAATTTCATTTTTGCTTTATAACTGAGTTGCTGAACAGATTATATGCTTTGTCAGAGGACAGAAACACCAGGTTGTGATAAATGAATGTCTGTCTTCTATAGGGGTACTTCAGGGAAACATGCTTGATCCCAACCGGTTTCTTGGAATTATCAATAATTGTTGGTCAGCAAAAGTGATATTGACCTCTTTGCTGATGTCATCTCTCTCTATAGAGTACCAATTACTCTCTACACTCTATTTAAAGGACAACCAGCAATTGTAGGCAAATATTGGCACAATTGAACAGTGGGAAGACAAATCTTGTGTTGCCTTCATCCTGAGAAGACCAAGTCAATAACTCAGTTGAGAAAGGCTAACTGGGATGGTTTCCACTCGCTCGACTGTACATGAATTGGAAATGTTCTTCTGTTGCAAACGACCATATCTGATCAACACTGAGCCAAGTAAGTTGTGAAGATGGTTATAAAAATTAGTCGAAGCATAGGAACCTCAAGAGCTCTTGTTGCCATTTTCAAGTAAGTAGAAAATAGGGAAGATTTTGCCTCTGTCCTGCTCCTAAGTAGCGGCCAAAATAGGCACAAAGGAAGAATGGGTGCTGATCCTTTGCTCCGATTAGTGCTCCTGAACAGCATTGCACATGAACTTCCTCTGTGGCTTCGCTGATGTCTGCACCTGACTGAGTCCGAGAAGGCTGCAGCAATGTAAATTTCACACAAATTAAAGTCAGAGACCTCTGCATTCGAGCTTCCTCTAATAGTGTCGGGTCTAGGTCAGGGGCAACCGCTTCCAGTAAAACCTGGCACCCCCGATCCCAGAGCTGCTGTTTAGTCTCTATCTGTCCTGGAGACAGGCTGGTATTGCCCTGGAAGATATTTTTTTGCTGGACTTTTTGAATAAAAATTAATTTTGCTGTTTGTGTACATGTTGCCGAATACTGCTAGTATTTTACACTTTGTGATGGAGGCCGTGTTTAGTACTACGCCGCCTGCCCTTTTGTGATATGGTTTATTTAGGAGGCAGGCGAGGGGAAACAACTGCAAGCCCCTTTGACAGCTGCTCAAGTCATTTGCCCCACCACTTCCTTTGCTACAAACACCTGTCTCTCCACCATAGGCGAACCCCACCTCCCCACAACCCCCACAACACCCTTCATGACTGTGCAACTGCTCCACGCTACTCTGTATAGAAAGAGAAGCCTCACAGTAACTTCAGCCGTCTCCTCTTACTACTGCAGCTTCATTCTTCACAACTTAGTATCGCTGTTCCCCCACCTGCTGCTCACCTTATCAGCTCTTTACAAGGCAGACTGCTGCCGTGCCCAGTCAGCTGCCTGGGGTGTTGCCGCTGCCAATCCGGCTATGGCACAACAGCATGTACTCATTCACAGGGAACGGAACTTTGAAATCAATGTAACCTGCAATTTACAGCTTCTGACGCACATCCATTAATTTAAAAACTTACCATTCCTCATCAGATGGTGTCCAGATAATAATCCTGTTCCATTACTTGCAAAAATAATTCTTCTGGCTTTCCCATGGCATTATAATTGTGCTTGCCCCTTTGACGGTGCCTTTATAGCCCAGAATCCACCCAGATATCTATTTCTGGCTCAAGCCAAGTATGCCCACTAGTGCTTCCAAATTTAAATGAGAGCTGAGGATAAGTTTGGATGCACAGGTACTGGGGCCGGCAGCAGTGGCAGGGGTCATACCCCTGCCCCCCGCCCCATCCCCCTCCCACACCCACCACCATCACCACCACCACCATCCCTCCCACCCCCACCGCCAGCCCTCCCCCCCAACCACCATCCCCCCTCCCCACCACCATCACCGCCACCATCTCTGCCTCCCCCCCCGTCGGCCAAACCAGCTCCGCCACTGCCTGGCAGAGAGCACCTTCGTATTAGTTTCTCCCAGACAATGCTGGGACAAGTTGATTCACCCTAATTTTCTTTGTCTTGCTTCTAGAAGGGGTGGCATCCTCTAAAGTAATTGAAACATTATGCTGCTTGTGGCGGAAGATGTGCTATCTGCTTTGTTCCAATAAGGATTGATGTTACAGCACAATGATGTGTTTCAGTGGAATTTACCTTATCATATCATTTGTTTGCAAGCAGCTAAATAAATGGTTATCAAATGCTTTCTCATTAAGATATTGCACCTTTAAACTCCACCTTCCTGCATCTTCAGTGTTTAAGGGCCCGAAATTGGTCGACATACCACCACACACCACTCACGAGCCGCCGACATACCGCCCAAAATCGCAAAATTCATCAAAAAATACCTAAATACCGCCCGCATACTGCCCAGCAGAAAATTCATCAGCGACATACCGCCAGGCGGTATGCGCACTGCCCGCCCATACCGCCCAAAATTGCAAAATTAATCACTTACCATCGACATACCGCCGAACCTGCAGACTGCCCCGGAAAAGGTGGTTTTAACATAGAAACATAGAAACATAGAAACATAGAAAATAGGTGCAGGAATAGGCCATTCGGCCCTTCTAGCCTGCACCGCCATTCAATGAGTTCATGGCTGAACATTCAACTTCAGTACCCCATTCCTGCTTTCTCGCCATACCCCTTGATCCCCCTAGTAGTAAGGACCTCATCTAACTCCTTTTTGAATATATTTAGTGAATTGGCCTCAACAACTTTCTGTGGTAGAGAATTCCACAGGTTCACCACTCTCTGGGTGAAGAAGTTCCTCTGCATCTTGGTCCTAAATGGCTTACCCCTTATCCTTAGACTGTGACCTCTGGTTCTGGACTTCCCCAACATTGGGAACATTCTTCCTGCATCTAAACTGTCTAACCCCGTCAGAATTTTAAATGTTTCTATGAGGTCCCCTCTCATTCTTCTGAACTCCAGTGAATACAAGCCCAGTTGATCCAGTCTTTCTTGATAGGTCAGTCCCGCCATCCCGGGAATCAGTCTGGTGAACCTTCGCTGCACTCCCTCAATAGCAAGAATGTCCTTCCTCAGGTTAGGAGACCAAAACTGTACACAATACTCCAGGTGTGGCCTCACCAATGCCCTGTACAACTGTAGCAACACCTCCCTGCCCCTGTACTCAAATCCCCTTGCTATGAAGGCCAACATGCCATTTGCTTTCTTAACCGCCTGCTGCACCTGCATGCCAACCTTCAATGACTGATGTACCATGACACCCAGGTCTCTTTGCACCTGCCCTTTTCCTAATCTGTCAGTGGTATGCATCATTAGCTGTAAAATAAAAATGTTATCTCTCACCCTCAGTCTCTCCCACCCCCCCAGTCTTTTCCTCCCCCCCCCCCACAGCAGCGATTTCCCCCCCCCCTCACAGCAATGATCTCCCCTCAAAGCAGCACTCTCCCCCCACAGTAACGATCATCCCCCATAGCAGCGATAGCACCCCCCCACCCCACAGCAATCACCGCCGCCCCCCCCACACCGATCCCCTCCCCGCACCGATTTCCACCCCCCCCCCATTAAGTTCCTCGCTTTATATATATTGAAGAAACATCTGAAGAAAAAAACTAAACCTCATTTAAAAGTACAAGTAAATAAAACCTCCAATCAAAATAAATGTACTATTTTGTACAAAGGAATAGTGTACATACCTCCACAGCGATTTCAGGCCACCCCACAGCGATCTCAAGCCGGCAGTGGACGCTCGTGGGTGCCTCTCGGGGGGCGGAGCTTCGCAGCAGCATGCGCTGCACACAACTCAGAGCCGAAGATTCCTGAGTGAAAAGGGCTCACCACCCGTACACCGCCGGCTGCACTCCACTCCACCTACTGCACTGCACTTGGCATGCCACTGAGAAAAAAGTCATGAAAATTGCTCACACTCTGCCCCAGCAGTACCGGCGGTATGTAACGACATATCACCAGCATACCACCGAGAAATGGGCGGACCATCGGTTCCGACCAATTTCGGCCCTTAAGTAAGCAACGCATGTCAATAGAACTCTGCAGAGATCATTTGCAGGAAAATAACAGTTACATAAATAAGCTTGTAGGATAGCAAATATATAGAAAATCAGCTCCAAAGTTATTAAAAGAGTACAGTCTTCATGAGAACATGTTTGACAACCCTTTTGCGATTTGTTTGCAAACAGACTGAGAGCACAGTGATAGAAATCTTACTGAAACACATTGTCCTGCAATTTGCATATAATGTTTTACTCAGCAGGAAAAGCTGCACATTGCTTTTGGCTCATTTTGATCTCCAAACAAAAACAGAAAGTTTCCCAACATGTTTGCTTGAAGAAGCTGCCTCTTTTCGAACCATAGGGAGCAGACTGGAGGAGAAACACACAGCTACAAGCAAAGTTTGCAGATCTAATTTCAGGCAGGGAGTTAACAAATTTGAATAAGCTGGGATTGCCAAAGAGAGAAGAGAAATGGCCATGACTAGACCGTCAACTGGGTTGTCTTTCGTATTATCATTTTGTGCTCAAGTATGTTTCTCTGGGACTGATTTACAAAGCTAGCTAAATGCTCACCAAAGACGTGGCCAATCTTAAATTTTAAATCTTTTTTTTCTTTTTATGCTGATTGTTGTGTCCTTACACACTACTATAAATTCACACGAGGCACATTCTGCAGACAAAGTCACTCTGTGACCTAACCTTTATTCACAGGACTAAGAAGTGATGATCTTGCGTGGGACCTCCCTTTATATACCTGGGTGACCAGGTGAGGAGTGTCTCCCACAAGTTCACCCCCTGTGGTCAAGGTATGCATTTCTTAGGTGTATACAGTGTACAGTGTTGTTACATGATGGTTACATACATGACACTGATTATCGAGGGATTGCTAATGGAAGTAGCCCCAGAGCCTCAGACCATGTGACATTTCCCTTATGATGGCATCTGGCTCCTGCAAGAGAAGTCACAAGTCTGTTGTGACATTCTTCTGTTAAATAAATATTTACTTGTCTGATTTCTGGAGTGGCTTGCCCTAATTAAAGAAACAAAAACACATTTCACATGGGCATGTTGTAACTCATAATGGGAATAAATCAAATGATACCAGCTTTTGCCATGTGTTGTTCGGCATCATATAGATGTTGTTCCAATAAATCTGCAATTGTTATAAAACAAGGAGAATTTTTTATGGACTTTCACAAAAAAGACATGTTCATGTTATTTGGTGTTCTGTTGTTTGTTATTTTCAAAGCAAGCTTTTTCATTCCAGAAGGTCCCAAGAACATGAACAGACTTGTATTCATTGGGTTAGGTTTCCAACCACCTCTGTTACAGCTGATATATTTCAGTCTCCAGGGCCTGAGGTTCCTCAAGCATGCTCCTAGTTTGCTTCTGTGTACGTATAGCTGGTTCTAGTTTTGAGCGTAATCCTAATGTTACAACAAATTCTTTCTTGATGCACTGGTGGCAGTTAATAAAAGTTTTGATACAACAGCCGAATCATAAACACTGGGAATGCAATACGGAGCAGAGTAAAATCTAATATTCATGTTGCCTCATTTTTTATTCTTTTAAAGTTGTTAGTTTTCCTTTCCCATTTCTTAAGCCTCCACCACATGCTCTGGTCAAGAAGGTGAATGTGCGACTTACTCGCAAGGCTGTTCCAATGCTGCTCTGAAACTAACTGTTAGGAGGCGTGGAAGAGAAGCTAAAGATGATCCTACCTCCAGTTTTACTCCTTCCCTATGTGGAGATGTCTGACATCTGCTCAATGCTTTCCAGGATAATGTGGTTGCGATCTGACACTTGCTGTGTGCGGAATCATGGGTACTAACTGTTATGTTTTCGGTATGACCACACAAACACACAGGCTCTAAGATGGCTGATAACTTCAGGAAGCCAGTCACGTGACTTGTTCCCTCTTTATTGTTGTAAACAGCAATGGCTGCAATGCCATAGTAGTTCACTGAGTGCAGCTATATATATTACACTTCTTCCTCCTTAATGGAGAAGTAATTATAACAAAATAATTATCATACATAACTTGCATGGTTGTACATAACAAAAAATATGTACTTATTTTGGCATGTTTACAAATCAAGCTTAACCACTTGTTTTCTGTTTCAAAGAGGATACATTCACTCTCAAACAGAACCTTCCAAATATGGTGTCGAACATAGACTCATTTGAGGCTAATCCTGAGGAAAGTTTTCCTCCAAGGAATGCCCTTCATTTACATTTGAACTCTCTATAACTCTCAGACTCAGACTTAAAATCTGACTTTCTCTTGGACTTGATTCTAGTACATTTGATGTTGGATATGCTACTGGTACTTTACCTATATCAAAACTATCTGATGGGTCAGAAATAATTGAATCATTCCAATCTTCAACTCCTTCCACGTCTGTAGGTAAAATATGATCAATGTAAACAAACCTAACCTGTCCATGATCAAACATCTTGACCAAATATGTGCAAGGACCATAAATCTTCACCATTTTTCCTGGTAACCACTTTAACCATTTATGGTGATGGTTCTTCGCTCTCACCTTCTGATTTAATTTCACACTTCTCTTTTTTACTCTATCTCTATCATGATTCTCTTTCTGTCTTAATTTTTTCTCTTCTACAGACTGTGCCAAGTTTGGTTTTAACAACGAGAACCTGGTTTGTGGCTGTCATTTGAGAAATAACTTGCTGATGTTCTACCCCCACTGACATCTGGGAGTCCCTGGCCAAAGACCACCCTAAGTGGAGGAAGTGCATCCAGGAGGGCGCTGAGCACCTGAGTCTCATTGCCGAGAGCATGCAGAAATCAAGTGCAGGCAGCGGAAAGAGCGGAAAGAATGTGCAGCAAACCAATCCCACCCACCCCTTTCCTCAATGACAATCTGTCCCACCTGTGACAGAGACTGTGGTTCTCATATTGGACTGTTCAGCCACCTAAGAACTCATTTTAAGAGTGGAAGCAAATTAGCCAATTTGTGGTCCAATGACAACTGTCGTTTCTTTGGATTTGATTCCAACATCTGTTTTATGAGGGCACGTTTTACAATTTGTACCGTGCGCTCTGCTGCACCATTTGAAGCAGGGTGGTACGATGGAACCTTGGTATGTTTCACACCATTTTTGCTCGTGAACTGTGCAAATTCTTCTGAACAAAATTGTGGTCCATTTTCAGAAACAATTTCTTCTGGGAGGTCAAATGAAGAAAATAATCTTCGCAAAATGTCTAATGTTTTACTTGTTATTTTGTGCGTTGGAAACACTTCTGCCCACTTCGAATGGCTATCAATCCAGCTCAGCAAAATCGATATATAATCTTTGCCACACCCTGGGAAGCCATTTCCATGGCTGTAATGGTACTGGTGGTGATTTCTTGCTTACCGATTGACATGTCGTACACTGACTGATGATGTACTCTATATCTTTATCTAGACCTGGCCACCATAAGTAACTGCGTGCAAAACTCTTGGCCAAGCACATTCCCAGGTGCTGGTCATGAAGATCTCCTAATAATTTGGACCTGAATTTATTTGGTAGAACCACTCTTGAACCCCACATGATACAATCTTTATCGACTGATAATTCATTCCTATGAATGAAGAATGGATGAATATCTTTGTCAGTTACCTGGTTTGGCCAGCCATTTGTGATGTAAACACCTTTGACATAACTGGGTCATGTCTGGTTGCTCTACCAATCTCTTCAGCTGTGACTAGCAGTTCATTGATGTATGAAAAATAGAACACTTCTTCACTATCGGGTGTAACTTGTGATGGGGAAGGCAATCTAGATGTAGCATCAGCATTACTGTGATCAGCTGATCGACTGTATTCAATATCATATGTACATGCTGACAAAATCAAAGCCCATCGCTGCATTCGGGCTGCAACTAATGTTGGAACTGGGGACTTTGGATCGAGGATTGCTGTCAAGGGCTTATGATCCGTAACGATGGTAAACTTATGACCATACAAGTATTTGTGGAACTTCTTGACCCCAAAAATTAATGCCAAAACTTCCTTTCGATTTGCGCATAATTACGCTCACTTGCACTGAGAGTGCATGAAGCAAAAGCAATTGGTCTCTCCTCCCCACTATGTAGTACATGAGAGATCACTGCCCCAACTCCATATGGAGAGGTGTCACATGCTAGCATGATCTCCTTAGATACATCATAGTGAACTAACATGATGCTCTCTACCAATTGCTTTTGCACTCCTTGAATGCTGTGTCGCAATTTTCTGACCACTTCCAATGGACCTGTTTGTTCAATAGTTCATTCAGTGGATGTAACACTGTCGCCAAATTTGGTGGGAACTTCCCATAATAGTTCAAAAGACCCCAAAATGATTGAAGTTCAGTGACGTTCTTGGGAGTGGGTGCATTTCTGATTACATCCAGCTTTCCCGTGGTTGGATGTAAACCATCTTTGTCTTCTCTGTGCCCTACATACTCTACTGACTTTTGAAATAACTCATACTTACAAGCAGACACTCGTACTCTGTGCTTCTCTAGCCGTTTGAGGACTTCATTCAATATGTTATTATGAATTTGCCTGTTTGGTGCTGAAATTAGCATGTCATCCAAATAACATACTACCCCTTCAATACCTTTCAAAGTCTGGTTCATCACCCCTTGGAATATGGCAGGGGTGGAAGACTCTCCAAATTGTAGCCTATTAAATTGATACAGGCCTAGATGAGTACTTATAGTCAAGCATGACTTGGACTCCTCATCTAGTTCAAGTTGTAAGTAGATATTTGTAAGATCCAACTTTAAGATCTGACCACCTGTCAGTGTTGTGAACAAATCTTCTACATTTGGCTAAGTATTGGGAAGATTACCCTCTAGAACCTGGTTTATGGTTACTTTATAATCACCACACAACCTTACCTTACCATCGGACTTAGGTACAACAAGAATAGGTGTAGCCCAATTACATAGATCTATCTTAGAGATAATGTTCTCAGTCTCTAGTCTTTTGAGTTCTTGCTCAACTTTCTCCTTGAGTGCGTATGGTACGGGACGTGGCTTGCAGTAAACTGATCTAGCGTCCTTCTGTACCCTGACACTTGCCTTGAAGCCTTGGATCAGACTGCCTGTTTCGCAGAACACCTTCAGATACTTCCTGATGACACCATCCTTTGATTCAAATCTCGTTTCAACACGAAAAATCTCACTCCAATCCAGCTTCAGTGATCCCAACCAATTTCTTCCTAGTAAGGCAGGCTTATCTCCTGCCACTACTAAGAGAGGCAAGCTCTGAAATTGATCCTTGTATTTCACCGGTACGGTGATACGACCTACCACAGAAATGTTCTCTCCCAAGTAGCCTTGTAGCTCTATCTTGGATTTCTCCAATGGGAAATCCCGCAATTTGTTGAGATATAGCGATTATGGATGCACCAGTATCGATTTCCATAGATATCTTGGTTCCTGCAACATCTACGTGGATGATACTTTTCGAATCACTGTTAGTCACTCTCGTGCTCCTGATGATGTGTAGCTCTAAAACCTCGTCCTATTGTTTTTCTTTCATGCTATGTAGTCTCTGGGGATTTCTACTTATAGCTTTGAAGGTTGGTTTACCCTTCAGTCGGCGTGCCTTCGCAAGATGCCCAGTTTTCCTGCAGAAGAAACATTCTGCCTTCACATATGGACAACTTTGAGCAATGTGTTGTCTCAGGCACCGATAGCATGACTTCAATGCTCTGTTACCCTTGCCAGTTGCTGAGACCTTGGGGGCCAACTGCCTTTTACTTTTAACCTGCAGGTGATTCACCTCGGTTGTTTGACGACTGGAAATGGTACGAAATTCTCGGGAGTATTGGTCGTCCATGTCCGTTGACATAGCTGTCTGACAAGCTAAATCAAAAGTCAAGTTAGGAGTTGTCAATAATTTTCTTCTGATCGCATCATTTTTTTCATCCCACAAACAAAAGGGTCACGCAATGGTCGGTCCTGAAAGTTTCCAAAATTATAGTGAATAGATAACTTTTTTAATGCTACAATGTACTCACTGATACTTTCATCGGTTAACTGATCTCATATTCCGAAATGATAACTTTCAGCAATTTCCAGGGCCTCAGGACAGTAGTGCACAATCTGCTTAAGTGATTGTGCACTACTGTCCTGAGGCCCTGGCTTGACTGGCACAAGCGCGGCTATCTGGACTCTGGCAGTTCAGCCAAATGTGCTTGTAATTTACCTTGGATTTTTAGCTGTTAATCAAACAGAGAAGTTCTCAAAGTCTCTCTGTCAAATGGCTGAATCATCCACCAACAAACATTTCAGCTAAGTTATCCAATTATCCCATGCTCGTCGCCAATGTTATGTTTTCAGTACGATCTCACAAACACACAGGCATTAATATGGCTGATAACTTCAGGAAGCCAGTCACGTGACTTGTTCCCTCTTTATTGTTGTAAACAGCAATGGCTGCAGTGCCACAGTAGTCCACTGGGTGGAGCTATATATATTACACTAACCTACATCCCACCATTCCATGCACCATCCCTCTTAAATATTTTAATGGGATTAAAGCCAGATGTGTATTCAGAAATAATCTCAATTTAGAAAAAAACACCACAATAGAATTATTAAGACATTTTTGCAAATATAATATAGAATCATAGAGATTTTCAGTACAGAAGGAGCTTATTTGGCCCATCATGTCTGTGCTAATCGATAAAAAAGCTATCCAGCCTAATCCCACTTTGCAGCTCTTGGTCTGTAGTCCTATAGGTCATGGCACCTCAAGTGCACATCCAAGCACTGTGATGAGGGTTTCTTCCTCTATCACCCTTTCTGGCAGTGAGTTCCAGACCCCCACCACCTTCTGGGTGGAAAAGGTTCTCCTAAACTCCCCTCTAATCCTTTCACCAATTACTTTGAATCTATGTCCCCAGGTTAATGAACTCTCTACTAAGGAAAATAGGTTTTTCCTATCCATTCTATCTAGGCCCTTCATAATTTTATGCACTTCAATGAAGTCGCCCCTCAGCTTCCTCTGCTCCAAAGATAACAACACCAGCCTATCCAATCTTTCCTCATAATTAAAATTCTCCAGTCCTGGCAACATCCTCGTAAATAAAAGATATAGGATGAAAACAGGTATAAAAACTTTCATGCCAATGATCTCAGTGTCAAACACCCCTCCCATTACCCAGATAAAGAATCAGAACCAGTTCTCAGGCAAACATGAATAGGGTGAAATTCAATAACACAGAAAAATGGGTACAGGCACTGCATTTTAGCTATGAGGAAAGATTGGATAGGCTGGTGTTGTTTTCTTTGGAGCAGAAGAGGCTGAGGGAAGGTTTAATTGAAGTGTATAAAATTATGAAGGGCCTAGATAGTGGATGGGAAGTACCTTTTTCCTTTAATAGAGAGTTAATTAACCTGTGGGCACAGATTTAAAATAATTGGTGGACGGATTGGAGGAGAACGTTTTCCACCCAGAGTGTGTCTGGAACTCACTGCCTGCTAATTATAATGATTGTAGCACACAGCCCAGCACTGACCGCACTGTTGACAGGCTGTGCTGTCAGCAGGGGGCCGAAGTTCTCGATGTTCAAACGAGGCTAGCTTTACTTAAAGCTAGCCTGCGCCTCATAAAAGCACAGTCTGCACCTCTTAAAGTTGAGCTGCCTTCCGCTGATCAAAAATGTTGACAGTGCTTCAGCCCTAGCCCAAATGGCTCAGCAGGCAGGGAAAGGGTACCCAGGGTCTCGGACGCAGCACTCAAGGCCTTTTGTACAGAGGTGAACACTGGAAAAGAGGTCCTTGACCCACAGGAGGACAGGAGGCCCTCCAGAAAGAAGGATGTGGGACCATGTTGCCGAGGCGGTCACTGCCAGCACTGTCACCCCCAGGACCTGGCTCCAGTCCTCAAAGAGGTTTCATGACCTCAGACGAGTGGTCAAGGTCATTGAATGCATCTTCAAAAGCCGTCTCCTATCAACTGCACCACTAGCCTCACACACTGCTCAAAGCTGAAAGATTACAAAATGCTGGTATCCTCTTATTTTATCCTCTTTCTCACATTCCACTTCCCCCTTATCCACAATATATTCTGATTTACAAGATGCGCATGGTGTAAGCATGCATCTCTTGCTTTACCCTCTCCGCTCACCACAACTGGACCCTTGTTCCTGCCTCATTTCACACGCCCAAGAAATTCAGCCTGCCCAGCCAGTGGTTGACCAAGAAGAGGGAAAGTGAAGAAGATACACCGTCACTCAATTTCACACTCCCAGCCACCAGCTCTTCAAGGCCATCTACAGTGTCCCCTACTGAAAGTCAGCAGCCATGCTGCAGCCACTGGGTAGCACTGCATGACATCACTAGGATAGGCAAAGGCACGTGTACAAGACAGTCACTAAGGGAATGCACAAGGGTGATTAGTTGATTTTTTTTCATGTAATATTGGATGGATATATGGATAAAGTTGGATTTAAAAGTTTGCTTTGTGGTGATTTTTATTTCAACACTGTAGCCAAGAGGTGATGTTCAATAGCAGAGGGAAGGTAGTGTGGGACAAATGTTGAAAGGAAAATTGTGGCTGTGTTCACTGGTACCATACGTAAATGATTCCATCCAGATATACCAGCCAGAAAGGGGCTGTCTGGTTTGCCTCCTTCCTTCCGCTTCCTCCTCTCCTGCTTCTTCCTCGCTCTGCAAGCAGCTTGCTGCCTCTGCTCCATCTCCATGTCATGCTGCAGCCCAAGTGGGACTGTAGCTAGAGGCCCCCGGGACTGGGAGCTAGTGGTGTTCTCAGAGGCCTTGCTTCAAGAACCAAAGCCTTCCAAACGTCCAGCACCCCCTTCACATTTTAATTACTTTTTAAATGTCTTACACCAAGCCACTACGCCAATAAACTTGGAGCGGATGAACAGCGAGTGTTTGTGGTGAGATGCAGTGAATGTTTATGGCAGAGGAGCGTCGAGAGATCATGGAGGAGGTGCGACAGATGAGGGTACGGGGTCCAGAAGAGCCGAGGGCCCAGGGGCAGCACGGGCCAACCCACACTGTGATATGTGTGCGCGCTAGGTCTGTTCAGCAGAGCAGGTCTCCAGTCGTCTTGGTTAATCCTTGCCATTGGACCAAGACCTAACTCTGTCAAGCCCGTGTGGTGGCTGATGTGCAACGGTCACCAGACATTAAAAAAAATTCACGCACAGGCATCTTCCATCCCCTCAATTGGAGTTCAGGACTGGAACATCAGGTCCTTCATCAAAACACCTGTGAACTCGTGGAAGCAAGCCATCCTTGTTCGAGGGACCGCCTATGATGATTCCAATAAAATGTAAAGAAACCAGTACAAAAGCAAAAATCTAAACTTACCTGAAAGTTGTGGGTGTCCCTTTTAGAAGCACTGGTGAGGGGGTCCGTCATGTGTGCATTGGAGCGGGCATTGAAAGGAGCAGCAATGCCCACAATAACAGGTTGTGCGTCAATTCAGCGTTGCATGCTGATTGACATCATGATCTGACTAATTTGCAACAAGTGCAGCGTTGCCGACCTGCCAAGAATGGCAGCCATCGCATTCCATGGTGGAAGTGGGCGGAAGCAAGGTGGCTGGCAATTTTTCAGCAAAATTGGCGTTATCATCTGACGCTAAGGGGCCAAATTTCACCACTGAAATATCCTAAACTCCCAAAAGCCACTAAGGTGGGGATCAATTGCTGTCCATTATCCCCATGCGGTAGTGTCAGTCTTTCTCAAGGATAGTGGACAAGTTTTTATGGTCAGCATCTCATTGAATATTTTAAGCCTGTACTTCAGTTACTAAGGTCTGTAAGTGCCCAATGTTTGTTTGACATTAACCTTGTCAGACATTTGTAGGCTTTATTGATCCAGCCTCATAACCATGTTCAATGTTAGTCAGTTGACTTTGCTTTTATTTTATAGATAATGTAGGATCAGACGACTATGCAATCGCAACTGGCATCACATTCACAGTTTGAAAGTCTCTAATGGTTGAGTCGCAAAACTGTTAGTTTAAATTAATTAGAATTTTACAAGTCACTTCATTAAGGGAGGGCCTATTTTGATCAATAAAGATTGCCCCATGTCACAAAATAAGAATCATCACAACTGGTGCCCATTTTAGAGCACTACTAATATAAGAAAGAAACATATGGCCATGAAACTAAAAGCAGCTCAGCATAAGCAAAAACATCCCAACAAGAGCAAAGGGAACCTTCCTGGCATTCATTTATTTCCTCACATGTTCCTTAAATTTGCATGTATAATTAGTGCATAAACATGTTTGAGAGCTGAGACTTCCTGTAGTTCTTTTCCCCCTCTCTCCAACTCCTTGCAGAAATGGTAAAGTTGTTAAAGTTTTCTGTTCTCCTCCTCTCCCTCTGGATAGAAGTTGGTGTTGAAGCCCCTTCCTTCCTTCTCCTCCTGGGCTGGTCTCAGAGCTCTCCAGGCAGGAGCTCAAGTTGCTAGCAGCTTCCCTCACTGCTCACAGCTCCAACTGAGCAGGACACGCCTCCACTGCTCTACCATTGGTTCCTTGTGCATGAAACTCTTTTGAGTTCACCTGTGAAAACATAAAAACAATAAACGGTGCCACCCGACCTGGGTGACACTCCAGACATTTTCAAGGCCCCTTTTTTCCCCCCTTTTTTTTTTTGGTTTTTTTTTGTGTTTTTCTTTTTTTTTTGGTTTTTTTTTTTTGGGCACTAAAATCACAATTTTCCCCAGTGCCCCCTATAAAAGGGAAGGGGACACTAAAAGCACCGGCAATTAAAACAAATTAACTTTAAAACGTAAAATCAAATTAAAATTTGGTTGCCGGGCGTGATGATGCACTCCAGTCCCTCCGGTGCCCACCTCTCGCGGAAGGCCGCGAGCGTACCGGTGGACACCGCGTGCTCCATCTCCAAGGACACCCTGGATCGGATGTAAGAGCGGAAGAGAGGCAGGCAGTCAGGTTGAACGACCCCCTCGACCGCCCGCTGCCTGGACCGGCTGATGGCACCCTTGGCCGTGCCCAGGAGCAGTCCTACGAGGAGGCCCTCGGACCTACCCGCTCCCCTCCGCACAGGGTGCCCAAAGATCAGGAGAGTGGGACTGAAGTGCAGCCAGAATTTCAGGAGCAGCCCCTTCAAATAGTGGAACAGGGGCTGCAACCTTGTGCATTCAATAAAAACATGGAACACGGACTCCTCCAGACCGCAGAAATTGCAGGCGGCCTGGGAGTCCGTGAACCGGCTTAAAAATTTGTTGCACGGCACTGCTCCGTGCACCACCCTCCAGGCCAAGTCCCCGATGAATAGTGGGAGGACCCCCGCGTAGAGTGCCCTCCATCGGGGACCCCCGCCTCCTCCGGACGGCAAGATGGTACGCCATGGCGTGTCCGGACGGCCGGCGAGGATGGCAAAGTTGAGGGTGTGCAGGAGCAGCCCGTACAGGAAACCCCTCCGCGCGGAACTGAAAGGCACGGAGGGGATTTCCCCGAGGCGGCTCAAGTTGTGAGGCGCCGGCCCCCGAGGGAGGTTCCGGGGTTTGGCGCCGATGAGGAATTCCGTCCGGACGGGGGTCAGTTCGGACGGGATCTCCCCACGTGCTTGAGCCTCCTCGATACACCTAATGGAGTCAGGGCCCAGAGCTGTTTTTAGCGACTCGATGGCATCGGCCGCGCGGCGGACGTTGGCAGAATTTAGGCGCCGCGCCAGCGTGACTGGCGCCATCCAGCCCGCTCCTCCGCCATCGAGCAGGTCCCTGACCCTGGTCACCTCACCAGCCACAGCCCTCTCTTCCGACCGCCACATGAAGCCTCGGCCGTGGAGGTACGGATTCCCGAGCAGCGGTTCCTGCAGGACGGCCGCCACTCCAGCCGGCGGAGAGCTGCGCTTGGTGGAGACTTTGTTCCAGACCCTGATGAGTTCCCTGTAAAAGACAGGCAGCTCCCGGAGGGCGGTCCTGGCACCCCCCAAGTTCACAAACAGGAGCTGCGTGTCATAATTGAGGTCGAGCTGCTGGCGGAAGAAATACCTCGCCAGAGCACACCACCTAGGAGGGGGCTCGACGTAAAGGTATCTCTGCAGGGTCTGAAGACGGAAAGTCGCGAGCTGGGCGCTGACGCACACCAACGACTGACCGCCCTCCTCAAGCGGGAGACTCAAGACCGCGACAGAGACCCAGTGCTTCCTGTTGTTCCAGAAGAAGTCCACCAGCTTCTTCTGTATCTTGGCGACAAACGCAGGGGGAGGGGTCAAAGTGACCAGCCGGTACCACAGCATTGCGGCCACCAGCTGGTTTATGACTAGCGCTCGACCCCTGTAGGACAGCACTCGGAGCAGTCCTGTCCAGCGCCCTAGGCGAGCGGCGACCTTGGCCTCCAGCTCCTGCCAGTTCGCCGGCCAGGCTTCCTCGTCGGGGCTAAGGTAGACTCCCAGATAGAGGAGATGGGTCGTGCTCCAGGCAAAAGGCCTGAGCTCCTCCGGCAGGGAGTCCACCCGCCACTGACCCACCAGGAGTCCGGAACATTTCTCCCAGTTGATCCTGGTGGAGGACGCGGCCGAGTAAATCTCCTGGCACTCACGCATCCTCCGCAGGTCAGCGGGATCCTCTACCGCGAGGAGCACGTCATCGGCGTAAGCCGAGAGGACGACCTCCACGCCCGGCCCTTGCAGAGCCAGTCCCGTCAACCTCGTCCGCAAGAGGCGCAGGAAAGGCTCCACGCAAACGGCGTATAACTGGCCGGACATGGGGCATCCCTGGCGCACCCCTCTCCTAAAGCGAAGGGGCGCCGTCAAGGACCCGTTAACCTTAATCAGACACTCCGCGGCGGCGTACAAAAGTCGGATCCGGGCGACGAAATGCGTCCCGAACCCGAAAGCGCGCAGAGTTCCGAGCAGATAGTCGTGATCCACCCTGTCGAACGCCTTCTCTTGGTCGAGGGATAGGAAGGCGACCGACAGACCAGCCTCCTGGGAGCAATGGATGAGGTCCCGGACCAGATGGATGTTGTCGTGGATTGTCCGGCCCGGGACCGTGTATGACTGGTCGGGGTGGATCATGTGGTCCAGCACGGCACCAAGGCGAGCAGACATCGCCCTGGCGAAGATTTTGTAGTCCGTGCTGAGGAGGGAGACCGGGCGCCAGTTCTTAAGGAGGCGGAGATCGCCCTTCTTAGGCAGCAGGACGATGACTGCCCTGCGCCAAGAGAGGGGCATCTCCCCGGTCGCCAGACTTTCCCCCAGGACCCGCGCGTAGTCGCCCCCCAGGACGTCCCAGAACGCCCTGTGGAACTCCACGGTCAGCCCGTCCAGCCCCGGGGATTTTCCCCTCGAGAGCCGGGCGAGGGCACCGGTCAGCTCCGCCAGGCTTAGCGGAGCTTCCAGATTTTCGGCGCCCTCCGGGCCGACCTTCGGCAGGTCCTCCCACAAAACTCTACGCGCTTCCTCGCTGGACGGATCCGGAGAGAACAGAGCCCCGTAATATTCACGGACCCTGTTGTTGACGCCCTCCGGATCCGAGACGAGAGAGCCGTCGTCGGCCAGCAGCGTCAAGAGCTGCTTACGGACACTCTGCCTTTTTTCCAGCGAGTAGAAGAAGGGGGAGCCGCGGTCCAGATCCCGCAGGAACCGGATCCGCGACCTCACGAACGCGCCTCGGGACCCGACGAGCTGCAGGTCCTTCAGCGCGGCCTTCTTCGCTTCGTACACCGTCCGCAGGGCCGGGTCCTGGACGACTTGACCGAGACGGGCTTCCAGGTCGAGCACCTCTTTTTCTAGGCGCCCGACTCTGGCCGCCCGCCTCTTGGTCGACCCCCTCGCGTACTCTTGACAGAAGACGCGGACGTGAGCCTTGCCCACGTCCCACCATAGCCTCAAGGAGGGGAAGCCCCCCTGCTTCCTTCTCCAGTCGGACCAGAATCGACGGAACGAGTCCTGGAACCGCACGTCCTCCAGCAGCCGGTTGTTAAAGTGCCAGTACGCGGACCCCGTCCTCGCGCGGAGCGAAGCGAGCTCCGCCCACACCAGGTGGTGGTCCGAGCACGGCACCGGCCGCATGGAGGCCGCCGGGACGCAGGAAACGTACGCCCGAGACACGTAAAGGCGGTCGACCCTAGACCATCCAACTCCAGGCCTCACCCAAGTAAAGGCGCTGGAGTCGGGGTGGAGATTTCGCCAGACGTCCACCAAGTCGAAGGACCCGACCAGGTCCCTCAACTTCTCCATCGCCGTCATGCACTGCGGGGCACCGGAGCGGTCCCTCGCCTCGAGGGTGCAGTTAAAATCCCCCCCGAGGACAATGCAGTCGCCGACGTCGACGGAGCCAAGAAGAGCGGACACCTCTTCAAAGAAGCGCGTTTGCTGCGGGCCG
Organism: Pristiophorus japonicus; assembly: GCF_044704955.1. Lineage (NCBI taxonomy): Eukaryota > Metazoa > Chordata > Chondrichthyes > Pristiophoridae > Pristiophorus > Pristiophorus japonicus. The sequence goes on from NC_091983.1 coordinate 60,278,968, forward strand.
GGATGAGGGGCGTACACGTTCACGAGATGGAGCGGCACGTCCCCCAGGCGAACCGTTACGTGCAGCAAGCGGCCTGGCACGGGCTCCTCGACCCCCAAGATCTCCGGCTGAAAATGCGGGCCCAGCAAGATGGCCACCCCACTTGAAATGGCGGTGAGGTGGCTCATGCGGACCTCTCCTTGCCATTCCAGGAGCCACGTGGCTTCGGAGAGAGACTTCCTGTATGGTGTCTGAATTTAAATCAGCTGTTTGCGATTGTTGGATAGGGCTACCAGACACTGCATGAGTATTAGAAGGGAATTCATTTCTCACTGGACGGAGATTCCTTCTTCAGACAGTGGTCTCAGTTTGAAGAGAACTGTAATTTGTTGCAAATTATTTATTTGGTGTTCATTATAATTTAAGTGACAGGGAAAAATAGTTTTCTGCCTATGGGCCAATGAATTTCAGATTTGGAGACAAGACAATACAGGGATATAGGACTCAATTTCCCCCGGTCATTTGCGCCATTTTTTTGGCGCGTGCCATTTTTTTTGGCGTATTTATTTTTTTCCAAGTTTCCCCCTGCGATCTGTGCCGGCATAACTGACTTAGTTACGATTTTTCTAGGCCAGTTTTATTTTTACGTCATAGGAACGTTCTCTCATGTCTGCGTCGGTTTTTGTAATTTTTCACAGTTTGGCCAACATTTTTTCCTTCTAGGGCGGCGTATTTGGCCACCCCCTAAAAATCTTCTGGGCATTTAGGGAAAACCAGCCCACATTGAGAAATCGACGCTGAAAGACGCCATTGTTTTTAAATCGAAAATTTTGGAGGGAGTCAAGAACACTGTAAAAATCAATAATAAAGTTCAACTTTTTTTACCTGTCAACGTAGTAAATGTAAATTTGTTGGATTTCAGAAGTTTTCTCATTTTTTTACTCACTCACATGCCACCACCGAACATCTTGAAGCAGGGCTGGAGGGTTGTAGCTTTGGCTGGCAGAATTGGCCCCCCCACCCGGACACAGGGGTTCGGTTAGAAAACAAGCCATGGGCGATGGGAAGGAGGGGAGGAGGAGAGGAGGAGGAGAGGAGGAGGAGGAGAGACAAAGAGCGAGGTGCCGATCAGAAGGCTTCTGAAGATTGCAATGAGTTGGGGGGAGAAAAGGGGAGGTCACAAGACTGCAATTATTTAAGGGGTGGGGGGGAAGAGAGGAGAAGTCACAAGACCTTGGGGCGAGAGAACTGTGAACCTGTCCTGCCTTCCTGCTTTCCTGCCATTTTGAGCTTCTTTCAAAGGTTAAATTTAAGTATGGGGGAAATACTGATAAGGCCATACCTTGTGCGAGCCTTCTGCATCATGGTGCTATGTAGGAGACTCCCGTAGGGTGCTGGACAAGAGGCCTTACCTACCTCGGGTATATCGAGACAGGCGTTCGTACCTCCATCTGAGTGATGCAGATTGTATCAGAAGGCTGCGTTTTCGCAAAGAAGTTGTAACTGAGATCTGTGAGTTGGTCAAAGTAGACCTGTAATCTAGAAGCATCAGGAGGACTGCTTTGTCAGTTGAAGTGAAGGTGAGAGCTGCACTTTCATTCTATGCCTCTGCCTCATTTCAAGCTACAACTGGGGATGTGTGCTCCATCTCTCAACATGCAACACATGTCTGCATTCGCCAGGTGACGGCTGCACGGAGGAATGCTCGGAGTTTCCCATGACCTCCCAAGCAATCCATGACAGAGCTGTGGGCTTCTCCAGGATTGCTGGCTTCCCAAAGGTACAGGGCTGCGTTGTTTGTACCCACATTGCCTTGCTGGCACATTTGGAGGATTCTGAGATGTACAGGAACAGAAAAGGCTTCCACTCAATTAATGTACAGCTCGTGTGTGATGACATGCATCATATCATGTCAGTCGATGCAAGATACCCTGGGAGCACTCATGATGCATTCATCCTACGCGAGAGCATTATATCTGCCATGTTTCAGCAGCAGCCAGAAGGGCAGAGCTGGCTACTGGAGACAAAGGGTACAGCCTTGTCACCTGGCTCATGATGCCCCTACGCATAACCCGGACGGAAGTTGACCATCAATACATGTTGCACATTGTGACGTGCAGCATCGTAGAGAGGACCATTGGCATCTTGAAACATCGTTTCAGATCCCTGGACCATTAAAAAAGGAGGGAGAGAGAAAACGGGTAGTTATAGATGGTTAGCCTGACATCAGTAATGGGGAAAATGTTGGAATCAATCATTAAGGATGAAATAGCAGTGCATTTGGAAAGCAGTGATGGGATCGGTCCAAGTCAGCATGGATTTATGAAAGGGAAATCATGCTTGACAGATCTTCTGGAATTTTTTGAGGATGTAACTAGCAGAGTGGACAAGGGAGAACCGGTGGATGTGGTGTATTTGGACTTCCAAAAGGCTTTTGACAAGGTCCCACACAAGAGATTGGTGTGCAGAATCAAAGCACGTGGTATTGGGGTAATGTACTGATGTGGATAGAGAACTGGTTGGCAGACAGGAAGCAGAGAGTCAGGATAAACGGGCCCTTTTCAAAATGGCAGGCAATGAGTAGTGATGTGCCACAGGGCTCAGTGCTGGGACCCCAGCTCTTTACAATATATATTAATGATTTAGATGATGGAATTGAGTGTAATATCTCCAAGTTTGCTGATGACACTAAACTGGGTGGCGGTTTGAGCTGTGAGGAGGACGCTAAGAGGCTGCAGGGTGACTTGATCAGGTTAGGCGAGTGGGCAAATACATGGCAGATGCAGTATAATGTGGATAAATGTGAGGTTATCCATTTTGGGGGCAAAAACAAGAAGGCAGAATATTATCTGAATGGCGGCAGATTAGGAAAAGGGGAGGTGCAACGAGACCTGGGTGTCATGGTTCATCAGTCACTGAAAGTGGGCATGCAGGTACAGCAGACGGTGAAGAAGGCAAATGGTATGTTGGCCTTCATAGCTAGGGGATTTGAATACAGGAGCAGGGAGGTCTTACTACAGTTGTACAGGGCCTTAGTGAGGCCTCACCTGGAATATTGTGTTCAGTTTTGGTCTCCTAATCTGAGGAAGGACATTCTTGCTATTGAGGGAGTGCAGCGAAGGTTCACCAGACCAATTCCAGGGATGGCTGGACTGTCATATGAGGAGAGACTGGATCAACTGGGCCTTTATTCACTGGAGTTTAGAAGAATGAGAGGGGATCTCAGAAACAAATACGATTCTGATGGGACTGGACAGGTTAGATGCGGAAAGAATGTTCCCGATGTTAGGGAAGTCCAGAACCAGGGGACATAGTCTTAGGATAAGGGGTAGGCCATTCAGGACTGAGATGAGGAAAAACTTCTTCACTCAGAGAGTTGTTGACCTATGGAATTCCCTGCCGCAGAGAGTTGTTGATGCCAGTTCATTGGATATATTCAAGAGGGAGTTAGATATGGCCCTTACGGCTAAGGGGATCAAGGGGTATGGAGAGAAAGCAGGAAAAGGGTACTGAGGGAATGATCAGCCATGATCTTATTGAATGGCAGTGCAGGCTCGAAGGGCCGAATGGTTTACTCCTGCACCTATTTTCTATGTTTCTATGTTTCTATTCCGGAGGCTACTTGCTATACCCTGAGATTGTTGGTCAGTTCACTGTTGTGTGCTGCATGCTGCATAACTTAGCCATCATGAGGCAGCAGCAGCTGGTAGTGGAAAACCCACCTGCGGTGAGAGTGGCTGATGGTAATGATGTGGAAGATGCGGAGGAGGGCGGGCCATCATGCCCCTTTAACAATTGCTCGAGCCTTGCACCAGCAGCTCATCCGTGAATGCTTTACTGATGCCTGAGGGCTCAGCGACTTCTATTCCACATGGACCATGTTTACTGTTTGGAGCTGTTCCGTAATGTTGTGTTATGTTAATGGAACAAATAATGTAAATGATTCTGTTTTAATGTAAAATATATTTTATTCAAAAGTTTAACAAACAGTTCTTTTGTACTTAACTTTAATAAAATTATTCTTGTATCAAACTTTACTTTAAGATCACTCTTTAAGATCACTTAAAAACTTTTAACTTACAAAAAACTTTTAATTTGAGAAGAGTTACAATTGTAACAACAATAATAATAACAACAGAAGCAGCAGCAAAGAAAGGCTGCACCATCTCTCCTCCACCTTATTCTCAGACCGCCCGCTGCGCTTGATTTTGGACTCCCCATCACCCCTGCCCGCAGGCGGTGGCACAGTGTTTCTGGACTTGGTACCAAGCTTATTCTTTCTAAGATCTCGGGTACTACGCACCTCTTGAGGGTGGGGGGCATCAGCATCAGGCGGCAAGTTGGAGGGCCGGCTTTGGCCTCTTCAGAGACTGATGTGGGGATTGGAGTGGGAGTGACAGTTGATTCTGTCAATGGGTGCGGGGTCTGGACGTGTTCCCTTATTACAGCAGCTAACTCCAACATGCCGTCCCTCATGCGCCCTGACAGTGTCTCAACGACCTGAAACATTCCCTCTCTCATGTTGAGGAACTGAACTACCTGAAACATTCCCTCCCTCATGGTCAGTGACGTGGGTTTGCACCACCTCTGACATCCCCTCTCTCATGGCCACTATTCCCTCACTGATGGTCCCGGACATCGTTCCCATTTCTCGTGTCATTGCTGTCACTTCTCTCAACAGTCCCGCTACCTCATCACTCACCCCACTGATGGTGTCCAGGAGTGATCGGGTAAGGTCAATGCTCTCCGCACTCAATGACATCATCTGTACCACATCTGTTAGATCCTGCACCTCAGGAGAGCACAGTCGAGCTCTCCTACCCTTCCTCCCCACGGGTGTGCCTCACTGCACTCCACCACTGGGACCTGCAGCCTGGGACAGTGGGGCCCTGGGTGTGTGTGCCTCACTGTACCCCATCACTGGGATCACAACCTCGGAAGGTGGGGACCTGGGTGTGCCTCGCTGCTCCACACCACTGGGACCCGCAACCTCAGAGGGCGTGAAACCATGGAATGTCCCACCGGCACTCAAACCACTAATCACAGAAGGGGCTGTCACCTCCATGAGCGGCACCTCCTCCAAATTCAGTACAACAGTGGGAGCTTCATCCAGCTCCATCCCCTCCCCCTCCCCATCACCCCCATGTTCTTGGTCTGAAGGGTTGGATTGGAAGATGTTCTCCTCTTCAAACTCGTCCACATCTGAATCTTCTTCTGCATCATCAGGATTGGCCTCTAGTTCTGCAAAATATAACAGAACAGTCAGATGGTTAGCATCAGAGGAGGGAGCAGGGTAGGTGGCATGAGTAGGCTCACACATCACAGGCCAGGCAGCAGGCTGATTTGAAAGACCACAATGAATTTGCAGAACTTACCCTCTCCCTCGAGCGTGGGCCCAGTTTGTGCAGTGGTGATTGCCTTTCTCCAGACAGGACCCATCAAAGCAGCGACCCTCTCTTCCAAGGGTGGCAGTGGGTGCAGATTTGCCGAGCCTCCTCCTGTTCGAGTTATTTCCATTTTATTATGTGCCACCTTCCTCTACAAAGATGAAAATCTAACTTTTTAAAGAAGGTGTCTTTCTGCTGGGTGGGACATACAGAGGGTCACATTTATAATTGCAATTGTATTGAATAAATCAAAATATTACTTACACTAACTACTTGACCAAAGTCCTGCCACTTCTTTTTACACTGGCCTCCAGATCGCGTGGTGGTCACCATTACACAGTAATCTTCTGTAACTTGGTTCCAGCGTTTCTTCATTTCTTTGGGTGGAACTTTTATGTGACCTCTGCTGGTGTCCAGCTCCTGCCATCTGGTCTCAATCACAGTAACTAGTGCCTCCACTTCATCCTGTAAGAAATTCTTGGTCCTTGCACCATGTTGCATCTTGTACTGCTGCAGCTGCGATTTTTCCAATGCCCTCACACAGCACTCCTTCTCACACACACAACTGGCTCTTTAAAAGTGGCTGATTGCCAAATCCGAGCTGTACTGCGTATGCGCGTCCATTGCAACGACGTCAGAAACGTAACTTTTTTCCCACACATGCGCAAAAGGTGCAGCAGACAGCAAGCTCCACCCCCCCACGAGGCGACTGGACACGCTGTGCGGCGCCAAATTCGAATTATACATCGGGGCAACTTTGGGAAATTATTTGCGCCGCATTTCTGGCCTAGAAAAACGAGCATAACTCTGGCAATATGCCAGAAAACGGGCTTGGGTAAAATTGAGCCCAGAGTTATCTGTTTGACAGTCTGGATGTGCCTGAAGTTCAAACATTACTGATGTACCTCTTCTTTTGGGGAGGGGTCTGAATATGTAAAATTTAAAGGCAATTCCTGTCATTTAGTCATCTGTCTTGTTATCAAAATATTTTGGCCCCCAAGGTTCCTTGGGTTGGGATTGCCACCATTGTAGCAGATTGTGTCTGACAGTGCCTTCTAGTGCTGACTTCACGGGCTGGGGCATGCACAAGTGCCACTTTGGGCACATTTCCACCCATGACCGCTGGAACTTCCAGCACCTGCCTGCCTGAGGGAGAAGGGGTTGCCTCGGACCATCACCCCCTGATCTTGCCAATGTTTGCTCAATGCTGTAAACAAGAAGGCTGTCGTAGCTAAATTTCTCCAAAATAAATCTGCTTTTTCAGAGGTCTAGGTTGCTTGCTTGGCCTAAACCCCACAGGTGGGGCCCACATATGCCCTTGTGGAGGTCAGTACACCTCCACTCACACAATGTGCCAACCATCACACACACATTGGGGCCTGAGTCAACTTCAGAAGCGAGAGCTCTCAGCTTAGGGAGTCACTGACCTTGGTTCCGACGCATCTCCCTCATTTGCCTTGTAATGGGTGAATGGAGATTCCACCCCTTACAAGGCAGTGAAAAAACCCACATTTGGTGGTTCTACCAGTTTTATGCAGGAGTTGTGGTGAAACCCCTGTGGAATTTCATGGTCTCTGTACTTTGTAGTCCAGATCACCATGCCTGTAACATTTTTAACTTGCTTATTCTTTCTTAGATCTGAAGTACAAAATATTCTGCAATGGGATTATCTGCCTTTGTTTTAAGGTATAAGTATAGGGGTGAGTTTCCACGAGGGTTCTCCCACTCATCCACCTTCACTTCAGCAGAAGGACCATGGAATGCCAGAAAATATCATTTTGCACATCTCTTGTGACTGCGCAAGTTTTTCTGTGACCTTTTATAACACTTCTTCTACATGCTTTCTGAGGGCCTGGTCTGTTGTACAGTAATATGAGCCTCTTGGGATGGAAATGGGCCTTCTTTCAGGACCCCCAATTCCTGGGATAGTCACAGGACAGGTTTACTCTGTCATGGGCTCCTTGGCAGCCTGAACTTGAAAAGGTGAAGGCTTCTGCAGGGAGCTGATGGAGTGCTTCTCTGCGCTGGCGCTGAAGCACATACAAAAGATTCTCCACTGCTACTGAGAACAAGATTTTGGTTACCAGCGATCAGTGGGAGAACAGACCTCATGGAATCAGAAAGATCCTTCAATGCCCAGAAGTTATTCAATCAAATATCCTTTACTCTCAAGATGTTGCCCTGTATACAGAGCAATCCGATTGACAATGATTGCTGCAAATGGTTCCAAGATCTGCAGTCCTTCATTTAATGCTCCACATTGAGCTGCCTGACTTGTCTGTACCTATCATAAAAAGCAGGAGACGTTTTCAGATGTTCCTGCCGCCATCACTTACTCCAGGTTGCCCTGCAATGTGTTGATTCCCTTTTGGATGTTGCAACACCACAGGTCAGTGGATTCCACCATTATCCCAGCCATTGGCTATACCTCACACATTGGGTTAGATTTTTGGTTTTGTGAAAACGGTAGTTTTACGCCCAAATTACTGTTTTCGCTGCACTACCATTTTTAGGCCTAACTTTCGGCCTTTACGACTGCGCCATCGGTGAAGTCAGCGTTGCACGAGGATTCGCGGCACAGACCGTGAGTTTTGACAACTTTAGTCCGGGGCCGGTATAGTTGCGAGAGAGTCCTTGGGAAGGGGGAAAGAAAAAACAGTTGCAAAAACCATTCAAAAAACCCTTACCTACTAAATCGCTGAAAAATAATTTAAAAATAAAAACTTTAACTTACTTTTTTGCAGGTCTTCATACTTGCCGCTGCTGGCAGGACTGCACCGACAGGTTTGACCCTATGGGTATTCTGGGCGTAGCAGAGAGTGCCGAAAGTACGACCGTAAAGCAATCCTGTGGCGTTGCATGTCATTTCATGTCGACGCAACTATCCCTGGCGGTACGTGGAACTGCCGCCGCAAACAGTTGCCCGAGGATCCCGCCGACTGGGTTTTCGTTGTGGAGGGTCAAATTGCAGCGAAAACCCAGTTGCAAAGTCGGCGAAAATCCAGCTCATAGAATCATAGACTGATACAGCACAGAAAGAGGCTATTCAGCCCACTGTGCCTGTGCCAGCTCTTTGAAAGAACTATCCAATTAATCCCATTCCCTGCTCTTTTCCCATAGCCCTAAAATGTTCCCACTTCAGTATTTATCCAATTCATTTTTGAAAGTTATTATTAAATCTGCTTCCACCACCCTTTCAGGCAGTTCATTCCAGATCACAACAACTCACTATGTAAAAAAATGTCCTCCTCTGGTTCTTTTGCCAATTACCTTAAATCTGTGCCCTCTGGTTACTGGTCTTTCTGCCATTGGAAACAGTTTCTCCTTATTTACTCTATCAAAACTTCAGGACCCTCATGGACAACCCCAACAGCGACAGACTGGAACGCCGCAGCGCCACAGTTGCCTGGGAACTTAGACGCTTTGATATTGACATCACCGCCCTAAGTGAGACCCAGTGGGCAGGGGAAGGCCAGCTCAAGGAACAATGTGGAGGTTACACCTTCTTCTGGAAAGGCAAACCAGAGGCAGAACGCCACCTCCACGGAGTCGGCTTCGTTATCAAAAACGAGCTGGTCAACTGCCGCAAAGATTCCCCCTGCGGGGCTAACGAACGCCTCAGGAAGCTTTGACTCACCCTATCCCGGAACCAGTGCGCCATAGTCAACAGTGCATATGCCCCAACACTTGATGTAATGGATGAGACCAAAGAGGGTTTTTATTCCAACCTCAAAACATCCCTGACCTGTGTCCCTGGCAACTTCAACGCCAGGGTCGGCAAGGACACAGCCCTTTGGGGAGGCATGATTGACAGAGAGGGGTTAGGGAAAGACAACTCCAGCGGTACCCTACTCTTGACAAAATGTCTAGAACACGAACTCCTCATCAACAACACCTTGTTCCGACAGAGGAACAAATACAAGGCACCATGGCAACATCCTCGCTCCAAATACTGGCACCTGCTCGACTATATCATCGTCCAAGCCCGCGATCGCAAGGATGTGCACATCACCCGGGCCATGACAGGAGCTGACGACTGCTGGAAGGACCACCACTGAATCCGATCCATCATTGACATCAACATAGCCCCAAAGCGAAGGGCGCAGCAGAAGCAGTGTCGCAAAAAAAGTCACTGCCGGAGCACTTAAGGACCCAACTAAAAGAGCCCTTTACAGTCAGCACCTCACAGCTAACCTGGCGTGCCTTCAGGATCCCGAGACGCAGAATTCCCACAGTGCTATTATCTGAATGGTGACAGATTAGGAAAAGAGGAGGTGCACCGAGACCTGGGTGTCATGGTACATCAGTCACTGAAGGTTGGCATGCAGGTACAGCAGGCGGTTAAGAAAGCAAATGGCATGTTGGCCTTCATAGCGAGGGGATTTGAGTACAGGGGCAGGGAGATATTACTACAGTTGTACAGGCCCTTGGTGAGGCCACACCTGGAGTATTGTGTACAGTTTTGGTCTCCTAACTTGAGGAAGGACATTATTGCTATTGAGAGTGTGCAGCGAAGGTTCACCAGACTGATTCCCGGGATGGCGGGACTGACCTATCAAGAAAGACTGGATCAACTGGGCTTGTATTCACTGGAGTTCAGAGGAATGAGAGGGGATCTCATAGAAACGTTTAAAATTCTGACGGGTTTAGACAGGTTGGATGCAGGAAGAATGTTCCCAATGTTGGGGAAGTCCAGAACCAGGGGTCACAGTCTAAGGATAAGGGGTAAGCCATTTAGGACCGAGATGAGGAGAAACTTCTTCGCCCAGAGAGTGGTGAACCTGTGGAATTCTCTACCACAGAAAGTAGTTGAGGCCAATTCACTAAATATATTCAAAAAGGAGTTAGATGTAGTCCTTACTACTAGGGGGATCAAGGGGTATGGCAAGAAAGCAGGAATTGTAAATACGGATTCTTTTCCCTCAATCTGTTTCAGCGAATACACTGAGGCGAGCACCAAAGAAACTTATAACAAAGCAGTCTTTATTCTTTTGTTTCACCGGCCGGGATTTATCAGAAGGAAGGAATGCTCTCTCGATAGAGCGCACCCACTTCCTACGGACAAGTGCCGTTACATTGTAAAGGCGCAGCGGTTATACATTTTCAGTACAAGATACAATTAGAGTGACATTCAGTTCAGCCTATCCCCTTTGATCCCTCCTTCCCTTTGTCCACTCATTAGCCGATACCTGGCCTTCCTTGCCCAATTAAACACAGGCAAGTGGTTACAGCAACTGTTTTTCACAAAGAACATTCTCACACATTGCACAAAGAACTTTCTTCCACATTGCTTCTAAATGTTACAATTTTACTGGTGTGACTAGTAACTTAGACCTTGCAAGTCTGTTAATTGTGCTAATGTTGTAATATTTGCAGTCTGACATTCTTTTAGTTATTTTTCCATGATTTCTTTGTTCACTTCACTGTCTCTATGGCTTATACTTTTTCCCACATTCTCAACTTCAATGTCTCTATACATTTTCAAACATTCACATTATGGGGTACTGAAGTTGCATGTTCAGCCATGAACTCATTGAATGGCGGTGCAGGCTCGAAGGACCGAATGGCCTACTCCTGAACCTATTTTCTATGTTTCTATGTTTCTATGCTTGGTCTGTCCTCCAGGCCTCCATAACCAGTGCCTGCAACGAGATGCTCGGTCACTCAACCAGGAAATACCAGGACTGGTTTGATGAGAATGATCAGGAGATTCAAGCGCTAATAGATTGCAAGCGCAGGGCATTTCTGAGCCTTAAACAGCAACCCAACTCTGGAGCAGCAAAACAGCATTACAGATGGCTAAAGGCTAAGGTCCAACAAAAAACCCGGTACCTAAAGAACAGGTGGTGGATGGAGATACAGCTGCTGGCCGACAGCCATGATATACGAGGACGGTCTGCACCTGGGCAGGACCGGAACCAATGTCCTAGGGGGAGTGTTTGCTAGTGCTGTTGGGGAGGAGTTAAACTAATATGGCAGGGGGATGGGAACCAATGCAGGGATACAGAGGGAAACAAAAAGGAGACAAAAGCAAAAGACAGAAAGGAGATGAGTAAAAGTGGAGGGCAGAGAAACCCAAGGCAAAAAACAAAAAGGGCCACTGAATATAAAGGGGCTGCAGGAGGGGTCAAAACTAAAAATCATGGTTTAAAAACTAGGATTAAAACACTCTACCTAAATGCACGCAGCATTCGAAATAAAGTAAATGAGTTGAAGGCACAAATCATTACAAATGGGTATGATTTGGTGACCATTACAGAAACATGGTTGCAGGATGGCCAAGACTGGAAATTAAACATACAGGGGTATCTGATGATTTGGAAAGATAGACAAGAAGGGAAAGGAGGTGGGGTAGCTCTGTTAATAAAGGATGATAGGGCAGTTGTGAGAGACGATATTGGCTCTAATGAACAAAATGTTGAATCATTGTGGGTGGAGATTAGAGATAGTAAGGGGAAAAAGTCACCGGTGGGTGTAGTTTATAGGCCCTCAAATAATAATTTCACGGTGGGGCGGGCAATAATCAAGGGAATAATGGAGGCATGTGAAAAAGGAACGGCAGTAGTCATGGGGGATTTTAACCTACATATCGATTGGTCAAATTGCACGGGGTAGTCTGGAGGAGGAATTCATAGAATGCATACGGGATTGTTTCTTCGAACAGTATGTAACAGAACCTACAAGGGAGCAAGCTATCTTAGATCTGGTCCTGTGTAATGAGACAGGAAAAATAAACGATCTTCTAGTAAAAGATCCTTTTGGAATGAGTGATCACAGTATGGTTGAATTTGTAATACAGATTGAGGATGAGGAAGTTGTGTCAGAAACGAGCGTACTATGCTTAAGCAAAGGGGACTACAGTGGGATGAGGGCAGAGTTGGCTAAAGTAGACTGGAAACACAGACTAAACGGTGGCACAATTGAGGAACAGTGGAGGACTTTTAAGGAGCTCTTTCATAGTACGCAACAAAAATATATTCCAGTGAAAAAGAAGGGCGTTAAGAGAAGGGATAACCAGCCGTGGATAACCAAGGAAATAAAGGAGAGTATCAAATCAAAGACCAATGCGTATAAGGTGGCCAAGGTTAGTGGGAAACTAGAGGATTGGGAAAATTTTAAACAACAGCAAAGAATGACTAAAAAAGCAATAAAGAAAGGAAAGATAGATTATGAAGGTAAACTTGCGCAAAACATAAAAACAGATAGTAAAAGCTTTTACAGATATATAAAACGGAAAAGAGTGACTAAAGTAAATGTTGGTCCCTTAGAAGATGAGAAGGGGGATTTAATAATGGGAAATGTGGAAATGGCTGAGACCTTAAACAAATTATTTTGCTTCCGTCTTCACAGTGGAAGACACAAAAACCATGCCAAAAATTGCTGGTCACAGGAATGTGGGAAGGGAGGACCTTGAGACAATCACTATCACTAGGGGGGTAGTGCTGGACAGGCTAATGGGACTCAAGGTAGACAAGTCCCCTGGTCCTGATGAAATGCATCCCAGGGTATTAAAAGAGATGGCAGAAGTTATAGCAGATGCATTCGTTATAATCTACCAAAATTCTCTGGACTCTGGGGAGGTACCAGCGGATTGGAAAGCAGCTAATGTAACGCCTCTGTTTAAAAAAGAGGGCAGACAAAAGGCAGGTAACTATAGACTGGTTAGTTTAACATCTGTCATGGGGAAAATGCTTGAACCTATCATTAAGGAAGAAATAGCGGGACATCTGGATAGGAATAGGGCAATCAAGCAGACGCAGCATGGATTCATGAAGGGGAAATCATGTTTAACTAATTTACTAGAATTCTTTGAGAATATAACGAGCATGGTGGATAAAGGTGTACCGATGGATGTGGTGTATTTAGATATCCAAAAGGCATTCGATAAAGTGCCACACAAAAGGTTACTGCAGAAGATCGAGGTACGCAGAGTCAGAGGAAATGTATTAGCATGGATAGAGAATTGGCTGGCGAACAGAAAGCAGAGAGTCGGGATAAATGGGTCCTTTTCGCTTTGGAAGTCGGTGGTTAGTGGTGTGCCACAGGGATCGGTGCTGGGACCACAACTGTTTACAATAGACATAGATGACCTGGAAGAGGGGACAGAGTGTAGTGTAACAAAATTTGCAGATGACACTAAGAGTAGTGGGAAAGCGGGTTGTGTAGAGGACACAGAGAGGCTGCAAAGAGATTTGGATAGGTTAAGCAAATGGGCTAAGGTTTGGCAGATGGAATACAATGTTGGAAAGTGTGAGGTCATCTACCTTGGGGAAAAAAAACAGTAAAAGGGAATATTATTTGAATGGGGAGAAATTACAACATGCTGTGGTGCAGGTGGGACCTGGGGGTCCTTGTGCATGAATCCCAAAAAGTTAGTTTGCAGGTGCAGCAGGTAATCAGGAAGGCAAATGGAATGTTGGCCTTCATTGCGAGAGGGATGGAGTACAAAAACAGGGAGGTCCTGCTGCAACTGTATAGGGTATTGGTAAGGCCGCACCTGGAGTACTGCGTGCAGTTTTGGTCACCTTACTTAAGGAAGGATATACTGGCTTTGGAGGGGGTACAGAGACGATTCACTAGGCTGATTCCGGAGATGAGGGGGTTACCTTATGATGATAGATTGAGGAAACTGGGTCTTTACTCGTTGGAGTTCAGAAGGATGAGGGGTGATCTTATCGAAACATTTAAAATAATGAAAGGGATAGACAAAATAGAGGCAGAGAGGTTGTTTCCACTGGTCGGGGAGACTAGAACTAGGGGGTACAGCCTCAAAATACGGGGGAGCCAATTTAAAGCCGAGTTGAGAAGGAATTTCTTCTCCCAGAGGGTTGTGAATCTGTGGAATTCTCTGCCCAAGGAAACAGTTGAGGCTAGCTCATTGAATGTATTCAAGTCACAGATAGATAGATTTTTAAACAATAAGGGAATTAAGGGTTACGGGGTGAGGGCGGGTAAGTGGAGCTGAGTCCACGACCAGATCAGCCATGATCTTATTGAATGGCAGAGCAAGCTCGAGGGGCTAGATGGCCTACTCCTGTTCCTAATTCTTATGTTCTTATGTTCTTAAAACTCTTCATGATTTTGAACACCTTTATCAAATTTACCCTTAACTTGTTTGCTGTAAGGAGAACAACCCCAGTTACTCTAGTCTCTCCACATAGCTGAAGTCTGACATCCCTGGTACCATTCTTGTAAATCACCTCTGCACCTCTCTCAGGCCGTGACATCCTTCCTAAGGTGCAGTGCCCAGAATTGACCACAATACCCCAGCTGTGGGCTAACTAGTGTCTTATAAAGGTTTAACATAACTTCCTTGCTTTTGTATTCTGTTTCTCTATTTATAAGCCAAGGATCCCCTTTTATTAGCCTTGCCCTGCCACCTTCAAAGATTTGTGTATGTACACCCCCAGGTCTCTTTGTTCCTGCACCCCCTTTAAATTGTACCATATAGAATGTAAGGGGGGGGTGGTTGGGTGCTGTGGGTTTCTATGAGGGGGTCAGGTTGGCTTCTGACCAACTTGAGCAGTTTCAAATCGCCCCCCCCCCTCCCTTGGGTTCTGTACTCTGGATTTATTTGGGGGGTGTGACAAAAGTGCAGAGGACGCTGGTTTGATGCAAATAACTTTGGTTTTATTACAGTCAAGGTAATACAGGCTTATTACTCGAGTAAGAAAATACAAGGCCAAACTTACAATCACTCTAATAAAGAACAATACAAGGAAAGATACAAGGTCAAACTTAAAATCACTATAATAAAGTACCATACACTACACATTCAAAGGGGGTTGCAGTAAAATTATACCTCCCACCTCCCAATACCTAATTCTAGTTAGGTTAGACTCCAGGGCAAGCAAGGACTTATGCTTACCAATCCTTTTGATATTTAATGGTAGATGGTGATGTTCTTCCATCCTTCAGGACTTCAAGACTTCGAGGCTGGAGAGTCTCTCCCCTCTCTCTCCTCTCTCTCTCCTCTCTTCTCTCTCTCGCTCCCTCTTTCTCTCTCTCTCTCTCTCTCTCCTCTCTCTCTCTCCCTCTCTCACTAACTTTTGTAAAACAGTGGCCTGTTATATGATTTCAGTGTTCTAATCTTGCTGCCCAATCTGTTCACAATCCTTTGTATAATTTTGGCGGGCTTGGTTCTTCTTTGTAATATTTTGTTGGGCTCGTTAAAGTTGATATGTCTTGGGTGGGTTGATGTTCGAAAACTGTTTCCCGATGGAAATATTAGTTTGGTAATTGCAATGTCCTTTTGTGCTTAGTCTTTCGCATACAGGCTGGATTGGGCCTCTTTATGATGTATATGCTGAAATGGTTTGTCCAGACCCATGTTGATGGGGAGCCACCTCTGGGTGATTTTGTGATGGTAATGTCTCTTGTGGAGGAAGATTTCCAAATACTCATTCTTCCAGACAGGTTAACTCAGTCCTCACACCCAGACAGTTCCAATAATAAAATGGGATTTTTTTGTTCCCTAGGTCCACCCACAGGCTTGAAATTGTCTTGTAAAAGTTCATAATTCTTTTAAAGTTTGTAGTTTCTTCCTTAAGCACTTTAGAGTTCCAAACTTCTCGGTAGATAGTCCCAAATTAAATTTCCTTTCGAATGAGCCCAAATACAGCGGGGGGTGGGGGGGGGGGGGGGGGGGGGGTGGGTGTTTCTGGTGAATTTTGCTCTCTGCAGTTTATATTGCCTCTTTTCATTCTTCCTACCAAATTTCATTCTTCTCTGCATTACATTTCATCTGCCATGTGTCTGCCCATTTCACCAGTCTGTCTACGTCCTCCTGAAGCCTTTTACTATCCTCCTCACCGTTTACTACATTTCTAAGTTTCGTGTCACCTACAAACTATGAAATTATGCCCTGTACCCCCAAGTCCAGGTCATTAATGTATATCAAAAAGAGCAGTGGTCCCAAACTGACCCCTGGAAGACAGAACAATATATTACCCTCCAGTCTGAAAAACAGTTCTGCAAGCATCCTTTTCTTCGAAGCAGGACATTTGAGATGATCATCTGCTCACTCTACAGCCAGAGGTTGACAGGTCATATGCCGCCACCTATCTACTTCGGGCTTCACTTCCACATCTGCATCTCCTGGCTTCCTTGTGCTCTGTGTCTCATCACATGTTCATTCCTCAGATACACCATCTGTACCTCTCAATTGCGTGTCTCTGGGATGCTGAGGAAGAGGGTTAATGATGGGGTGAGTGGTCGACAGTTGCACTAGAGGTAAAAGGAAATGCAATGTCTTGTTCTTCAGAAATCCTCTCCATTTATCCTGGCTAGTAGCCGCTGCAGGAAGTAAACTTTGGTGAACTTGAACAGAATTGTAACATAATCAGCTACTTTGTAGATTTCTTATAAACAACATGGTAGCTCATGAAGAGATTGAAGAATCCATTTGAAAACAAATGTTATATGTTCACACAAACCCACTGAAAGCAGAGAGGGAGTAAAATTGGCCCTTTTTATAGACCCGTTCGAGCCTTCGCGGGGGTTGGGGGGGGAACACTAACGGGGCGCAATGGCATTTTTGCCCGGGGAGGGGGTGCTAACGCCTCCCGGGAAATTGCCCCGGAGGTTTGGGGAGGGGGGCGTTGTCCCAGCAGTGCCGCACCCCAAGATTAACGTCCCTGGCCGGTGCGCAATCGGCAATGTTGTCATCACCGTGTCACCGAACCCTTTGCACCCTGCGGGAGAAATTGCCCCATTCGCGGAGAGATGTCAACGCCAGTTTCGCGAGTCGAAAAGCCGGCGGGCATCCGCTGCCGGGGCGCCCCTTAAAAGGGAGGCCTTTAACGCCTGGGGCCGCCATCTTTATTTGTCATCCGACTCTTGGGTCGGCCCGACAATGGCGGCTCTCGCGTCGACCGGGCCGCCCTCGTGCAGCCCGGCACTTCGTTTTGGGTGCTGGGCTGCTGACCCGGTCAATCATGTCCCTGGTGGCCCAGTGGCGGCCACCAAAGCGCCATGCAGAGTGCGTAGCGGCCCTTCCCTTTACTGGAAGGGGAGGGACGTTGTAGCGCATCAGCATTAAGCGAAGCATCCACGTAGCACTGACCTGCTCTGCGTTGCTCTGGACTCAGCGCTGCGCTACTGCCCCGGGAGCACCCCTCAAAGGAAGCGGAACGCCAGAGATACACTTAGTAAGAGTGCTGTCAGGTGACTTTGCTTCTGGAACAAGGGGCATGGTCCCAGCCGATACCTTAAAGGGCATTGCTTGACTCAGCATAGGCAGTCCCTCAAAGCAAGGATGACTTGCTTCCACGCCAAAAAGGAATGAGTTGACAGGTGTTTCAATAAAGGACCTAATATTCCAGATCCCGAACTACATCTTGGAGGGTGGAAGATGCCTGCGCATGGATTTTTTTAACGTGTGGTGGCCGTTGCACACCAGCCACCACATGGGCTTGACGGAGCTAGGTCTTGGTCCAGTGGCAAGGATTAACCAAGACAACTGGAAACCAGCTCTGCTGCACGGACTGAATGCGCACACATAGAGCAGTGTGGGCTAGCCCGTGCTGCCCCTGGGCCCTTGCCCCTTCTGGGCCCAAGACTCACGCCTCTCCTGGGCCCCAGTAACTTCCTTCTACATTCTCTCACTGTTCCTTCGCCCATCCTGCTGTGCCTGCCCGCACTGTAATCAGCTGTCACCCTCCTGCAGTGGTATGCCACTGCACGCTGCTCCCTCTGATGGCCCCGGCCTGCTGATAGTCTTGCAAGCCGGGACCGTGCCGATTTCAGGGCCGGGCCGCCACACACTGTTCCCTCTAATACCCATGTGCTTCTCTATGATTCAGTCATCTGCCCTGTTATTCATTTGAAAACGCTCTTGCATTGGTTAACCTTGTTATATATGCATGCTTGTATTATTGTTTGATGTCTGTAACACTGAATGTACCCTTACACTGTACACACCTTACCTGTACACCAGAGGGTGCTGGGTTACCTGCAGGTAACCCAGTTTAAAAGGAAGCTCACAAGCTTGGTGTCCTCACTCAAGGAGCTGCAAATAAAGGACTACAGTCTACACAGTTTAAGTACCATACCCTGCCTCGTGGTGTCATTGCAAAAGTTGCCTGCATACACTACAACTGGCGACGAGGATACAAGGTCACAAACTACACGTTCAGCATGTCGAATCTCAGCAACTTTCAGCAATTTACCGATGGGGAAGATTGGGATGCTTTTGTAGAAAGATTGGAACATTTCTTCATAGCCAATGACCTGGATGGGGACACACCGGCTACACGACCGAACAAGCGCAGGGCCATCCTGCTTAGCAGTTGTGGGTCCACCATCCATTGTCTCGTCAGGGACTTGCTAGCCCCAGCGAAGACAACCACCAAAAGCTAAGAGGAACTTGCAACACTTATACAGGAGCAACTAAAACAAAAAGAAAGCACCAGTTCTACACTTACCGGCGACCTGAAGGCCAAGAAATTGCCAAGTATGCTGCACACTTAAGAAGACTAGCTGCACTGTGTGATTTTGGAGAATACCTTAATGAAGCACTAAGGGACATATTAGTCATCGGAATCGGCCACGAAGGCCTCCTACACAAATTGCTCTCTGCCAACATCACAGTCACCCTGCAGAAAGCAATTCAAGTGAGCCAGGCCTACATGGTTTCGGCCAGCGACTCCAGGCGAATACTGACCCAGGACTCTAAACCGGCGAATGCAGTGCACCGCATGGATACTTCTAAAGGCAGAAATGCTGCCCCGAGTCCAGCAACCCTGAGTCCGCCACATGGGGCAAAACAGATGGCCCCATGCTGTCGCTGTGGGAGAAACCACAGGGCCCACTAGTGCCGCTACAAAGACTATGCATGCAAAGGCTACAAAGAGAAAGGGCACCTTCAAAGAATGTGCAGAAAATGCTGTACTCACCGTGTCTCTGATGAGTTGGCTGATCACCGGGGCTCCGACACAGATGAAGATGAAGCTGCTCAACCCCTGGAAGAAGAGTATGGAATTTATACCTGCTCCACAGAAAGTTCTCCATGGACGATGGAAGTAGACATCGACAGGGCCCCAGTTTCTATGGAGATTGACACAGAGGCGAGCCAGTCTGTGATGAGCCAAACAACCTTTGAAAAACTTTGGATAAATTCCGTTAATTGATCAAAACTGCATCCTGTCCAAACGAAACTGCTCACCTACACCAAAGGTAAAATTCCGGTCGTTGGCAGCGTGGATGCCCAGGTCTCCCAGGGCGGCGTGTTGAACAAACTCCCCCTGTGGATTGTAGCCGGCGACGGTCCCACACTGCTGGGAAGGAATTGGATGAACCCGGTCCAAGTCGGTCCAAGTGGCAACGGCCTCCGGGCTCCAGCGATCGACATCAAACATGGATCCACCACTGCATCCCGAGATCCCACCGTCCATCTCGACTGCACGATAACGACTCCACAACATCGCGGCGAAATCTCCAGGACCGAAAACTCCACCTTCTGGGCTGGGGCAGGACTCCAAGAGGTGAACATCATCAAAAGAGGTGGATTCCCGATGCCCATGGCCGAACCTGAGGAAGAAAAGACCACCACAGCCTACCTGGAGGAGAGCCAGAAGGTGGCGGCCGCACCATGAGGAGAAGAACCTGCAAACAAAATGGCTGTAGCCAGACCATGAGGGGCAGCGTTGGAGGAACGATATGTGGCACCAAGCGGCCAATCGGATTGGAAGGCTCCCTTAAAGGAGACCGGTAACCAAAAAAATTTAAAGGGACAGTTTCAACTAAATGAGGACAAGGACTTTAAAGCTAAAGGTGCAATAAAAGAGTGCATGTATGATAATGTAACCATGAATTGTGATGCTGGTGTAACCAATGTGACAAATGAGATAAATGCTTGTGTAAGTAAGGTTAAGAACAAGCTTGTTATGTTTGATGATTATGATAGAGAGTTTGAAATGCCTAATGTAACCATGTCTGGTGAGACCATGACACCAAAAAGTGATGCAAATGCTGTAATTTATAATGTAGGCTCAACTATGTGTGACCAGAGCCAAGGTGGGGGTCATGTATACAGGTAGGATACTGCTAAAGGACATTGGGTTCTACAGGGACAATGTAAATGCTAGAGGAATCCCGCCCCCTCCCCCCCCACCCCCGTGGGAGACCCCCAGGTCCAGCGAGCTACCTGACCATGTAGCCAGGCCCTTTCGAACAAATGTGATGCCCCTGGAAGGACACGCACACACAGGCAGTGGGAGCAGACCCACTACAGGGGCAGTGGTCAATGGGCAGCACAGCCACCACCACTGGCAACCTGCACCAGACCAGCCACCACCAATGGCAACCTGCACCAGACCAGCCCTACACCCTGGCCACCAGGGCCAACACCAGGAGTGAGAGGCCAATACTCTCCAGCTTCCCTGGCAAACCCTGGGATGACCAGACCCTCATCCCAATTGGCGGACAAGGAGCCCACCCATTCCTGTGGCCCTGCCCACCACCACACAATTACCCTTATCACAGAGTATGCACCCTACCTACTGCTGCTGTGGCTACCCCCCTGATGGATCCCACAACAGTGCCACCCACATGATCTGTGTGTGTGGTGGGGGGGGGGGCGCGGAATGTATGAGGCCAGCCTCAAGCACAGGGATCACACCTGGCACCCACACAATCCTCACCACAACCTCCCACAGCCCACTACTGATCACCTCCCCAGGTCATGACAATAAGGATATTAAAAATGCTTAGGGGGGAGTGTTGTTATATATCCATTGAAACAGAGAAAATAGGTGCAGGAGTAGGCCATTCAGCCCTTCAAGCCTGCACCACCATTCAATAAGATCATGGCTGATCATTCACCTCAGTACCCCTTTCCTGCATTCTCTCCATACCCCTTGATCCCTTTAGCCGTAAGGGCCATATCTAACTCCCCCTTGAATATATCCAATGAACTGGCATCAACAACTCTCTGCGGTAGGGAATTCCACAGGTTAACAACTCTGAGTGAAAAGGTTTCTCCTCATCTCAGTCCTAAATGGCTTACCCTTTATCCTTAGACTATGTCCCCTGGTTCTAGACTTCTCCAACATCGGGAACATTCTTCCTGCATATAACCTGTCCAGTCCCATCAGATTTTTATATGTTTTTATCAGGTCCCCTCTCATCCTTCTAAACTCCAGTGAATACAGGCCCAGTCGATCCAGTCTCTCCTCATATATCAGTCCTGCCATCCCGGGAATCAGCCTGGTGAACCTTCGCTGCACTCCCTCAATAGCAAGAACGTCCTTCCTCAAATTAGGAGACCAAAACTGAACACAATATTCCAGGTGAGGCCTCACTAAGGCTCTGTACAACTGCAGTAAAATCTCCCTGCTCCTATACTCAAATCCCCTAGCTATGAAGGCCAACATACCATTTGCCTTCTTCACTGCCTGCTGAACCTGCATGCCAACCTTCAATGACTGATGCACCATGACACACCTAGGTCTTGCTGCACCTCCCCTTTTCCTAATCTGCCACCATTCAGATAATATTCTGCCTTTGTGTTTTTGCCACCAAAGTGGATAACCTCACATTTATCCACATTATACTGCATATGCCACATGTTTGCTCACTCACCTAACCTGTCCAAATCACCCTGCAGCCTTTTAGCGTCCTCCTCACAGCTCACATTGCCATCCATTTAGTGTCATCTGCAAACTTGGAGATATTACACTCAATTCCCTCATCCAAATCATTAATGTATATTGTAAAGAACTGGGGTCCCAGTACTGAGCCCTGCAGTACCTGACTAGTCACTGCCTGCCATTCTGAAAAGGACCCGTTTATCCCGACTCTCTGCTTCCTGTCTGCCAACCAGTTCTCTATCCACGTCAGTACATTACCCCCAATACCATGTGCTTTAATTTTGCATACCAATCTCTTGTGTGGGACCTTGTCAAAAGCCTTTTGAAAGTCCAAATACACCACATCCACTGGTTCTCCCTTGTCCACTCTACCAGTTACATCCTCAAAAAATTCTATTCCACTCTACCAGTTACATCCTCAAAAAATGCTTGTATTGTTGTGTGATGTCTGTAGCACTGAATGCACCTTACATTGTACACACCTTACCTGTACACCAGAGGGTGCTGCTGCTGGAGACCTAAAGGTTACCTGCACACTGCAAGTAACCCAGTATAAAAGGAAGCCCACAGCTTGGTGTCCTCACTCGCGGAGCTGCAAATAAAGGACTACAGCTTACACAGTTTAAGTACCATACCCTGCCTCGTGGAGTCAATGCAAAATGTGCCTACGTACACTACAAACCTAGTGAGGTCATTAAACTGCGTCAACAGTTCAAGGAGGCCTTTGAGGTCATGGAGGCTGCACTTACAACAACAGCCACTTCCACCCCATGCTGCTGCACGTGATGCCCTCCAACAATGCCATTGCTTTGTTCTCGAATTTGTGCCAGTGGAACTTGTACTTAAGCCTGTGAAAAATTAGCTCACCTGCATCCTTCTTTAGCTCCAGCCATTTCAGGTCCCTCATCCCTTTAACTGCATGGAGCCCTTTATAAAGAGACGTTACACCCCAGTCCTCTACTTACCGGATTTTACAGGTTTCCCCCGTGCATCTGGCTTCCTGCCCTTGCTCCACCAGCATTATTTAAAGTAGCTGACTTCGGAATTTCTGAGTAAGGCTTTTCCAATTTTGGTGGCCATAAGTATCACTCCGTCACACTAAAATGGGAAGGCCGGGCCCCAAGAATTTCCAGGCCTCTGTACCTCGGATTGTATCCTACAATTCATGCTGTCGCTGCTTCTTCTCTTGCTTGCAGTGGAATGCATTCATCCCGCTCCAACCTGTTTCCGCTGTGCTGGCTCCTTTTCTGGCATATTGCTCAAAATATTGTCTTTTGCTTTTGTTCACCTAAATGAGCATTTTCAATAATTATATCCCAATGTGCGATTACTCAATGCTGCTTACTAAATCAAGAAAATGAACCAATCTTTAGATCAAAGAATACAGACTGATAGTTATATAGAAATGAAACACAATTCCAATTGTGCTACACAAATAATCAAAGGGTCTGACTACTCTCTGTAACCTCTTCACTTTCTTCCCCATCCCCCTCATATGGAGAAACCTCTTTTGAAATATTTTGGGCCCTGGTCATATCTGGCAGTTTGGCATTGTGATGTGTACCCACATCATTATGTGAGAAGATCCACCTCTGCAAATCTGTGCTCATGATGACTGACGGTATTGTTCTCCAGCAGCTTTCTAGAAACGTTCATGATTTTATCGGAAATCAGAGGATGTTAAGGATGAAATAGCAACGCTCTATTAGAAACATAGAAAATAGGTGCAGGAGTAGGCCATTCGGCCCTTCTAGCCTGCACCGCCATTCAATGAGTTCATGGCTGAACATGCAACTTCAGTACCCCATTCCTGCTTTCTCGCCATACCCCTTGATCCCTTCAGTAGTAAGGACTATATCTAACTCCTTTTTGAATATATTTAGTGAATTGGTCTCAACAACTTTCTGTGGTAGAGAATTCCACAGGTTCACCACTCTCTGGGTGAAGAAGTTTCTCCTCATCTCGGTCCTAAATGGCTTACCCCTTATCCTTAGACTGTGACCCCTGGTTCTGGACTTCCCCAACATTGGGAACATTCTTCCTGCATCTAACCTGTCTAAACCCATCAGAATTTTAAACGTTTCTATAAGGTCCCCTCTCATTCTTCTGAACTCCAGTGAATACAAGCCCAGTTGATTTAGTCTTTCTTGATAGGTCAGTCCCACCATCCCGGGAATCAGTCTGGTGAACCTTCGCTGCACTCCCTCAATAACAAGAATGTCCTTCCTCAGGTTAGGAGACCAAAACTGTACACAATACTCCAGGTGTGGCCTCACCAAGGCCTTGTACAACTGTAGCAACACCTCCCTGCCCCTGTACTCAAATCCCCTTGCTATGAAGGCCAACATGCCATTTGCTTTCTTAACCGCCTGCTGTACCTGCATGCCAACCTTCAATGATTGATGTACCATGACACCCAGGTCTCGTTGCACCTCCCCTTTTCCTAATCTGTCACCATTCAGATAATAGTCTGTCTCTCTGTTTTTACCACCAAAGTGGACAACCTCACATTTATCCACATTATACTTCATCTGCCATGCATTTGCCCACTCACCTAACCTATCCAAGTCGCTCTGCAGCCTCATAGCATCCTCCTCGCAGCTCACACTGCCACCTAACTTAGTGTCATCCGCAAATTTGGAGATACTACATTTAATCCCCTCGTCTAAATCATTAATATACAGTGTAAACAGCTGGGGCCCCAGCACAGAACCTTGCGGTACCCCACTAGTCACCGCCTGCCATTCTGAAAAGTACCCATTTACTCATACTCTTTGCTTCCTGTCTGACAACCATTTCTCAATTCATGTTAGCACACAACCCCCAATCCCATGTGCTTTAACTTTGCACATTAATCTCTTGTGTGGAACTTTGTCGAAAGCCTTCTGAAAGTCCAAATATACCACATCAAATGGTTCTCCCTTGTCCACTCTACTGGAAACACCCTCAAAAAATTCCAGATTTGTCAAGCATGATTTCCCTTTCACAAATCCATGCTGACTTGGACCTATCATGTCACCTCTTTCCAAATGCGCTGCTATGACATCCTTAATAATTGATTCCATCATCTTACCCACTACCGATGTCAGGCTGACCGATCTATAATTCCCTGTTTTCTCTCTGCCTCCTTTTTTAAAAAGTGGGGTTACATTAGCTACCCTCCACTCGATAGGAACTGATCCAGAGTCAATGGAATGTTGGAAAATGACTGTCAATGCATCCGCTATTTCCAAGGCCACCTCCTTAAGTACTCTGGGATACAGTCCATCAGGCCCTGGAGATTTATCGGCCTTCAATCCCATCAATTTCCCCAACACAATTTCCCGACTAATAAGGATTTCCCTCAGTTCCTCCTCCTTACTAGACCCTCTGACCCTTCTTATATCCGGAATGTTGTTAGTGTCCTCCTTAGTGAATACCGAACCAAAGTACTTGTTCAATTAGTCCACCATTTCTTTATTCCCCGTTATGACTTCCCCTGATTCTGACTGCAGGGGACCTACGTTTGTCTTTACTAACCTTTTTCTCTTTACATATCTATAGAAACTTTTGCAATCCGTCTTAATGTTCCCTGCAAGCTTCTTCTCGTACTCCATTTTCCCTGCCCTAATCAAACCCTTTGTACTCCTCTGCTGAGTTCTAAATTTCTCCCAGTCTCCGGGTTCGCTGCTATTTCTGGCCAATTTTTATGCCATGAAATTACAAGCATGAAATAAGAAGGAAGTACCTCAGTAACAATCCTCCCAGTATAAATTACGCGAGCCCAAAATATTTCATATTTTCTGTCCTCTAATATAAATATCTATCTGTATTCTTTGATCTAAAGATTGATTCATTTCCTTGCTAATACCTGTTTTGCACGGAGATAGGAACGAGACAAGTTAATGACATTTTATAATGGTGCACAAAGATTTCCCTCCAAGCTGTGGAACTAACACATTAGCTACGTATTTCTGGTGTGAGGGAATCAGTCAAGGTAAATTATTCCTGACACAAAAGTGCCTCAGTAATAATTCTACCAGTATAAATATTTTTCTAATATGAAAGCTTTCCGCCCATTCCAAATCTCCGTGCACCACCTACTTTCACACGGTCAAAAGGCTTTCAACAATGCTACTTTGGTTCGTCGTCAGCTGCTGATAGGTAGACAAGAGCAGTAGATGGCTTGCCCTCTGATTTTCCTTCCTCCTCTGTAAGGAAGAGCCTTCACTTCACTCAGTACCGCCACATGACAACACAGCTGTGATTGGCATTACACTGTGTGGAGAATCAGCACAAACCGAGCAATTTGGATTTTTTTAAGCTTGGCCCAAACAAACTATAAAAAACTGTGATCAACTCACAACATTTTATTTTAAATGTTGAGAACTGAGCTTGAGAAAGATTAACTTCCTAGAAACATTTTCTCAAGTGTTTGAATCTAGCAAGAGTTGCCATGGAAATGAGTATTCATTAACCTGGAGAGTATTTTCTGAGCTCGGGTTGTGATCAATTATGGGTGTTGTGATGATTTAAGATAATGAACCATACAATCATAGAACGATTACAGCATGTAAGAAGGCCATTCGGCCCATCGAACCCGTGCCAGCTCTCTGCAAGAGCACCTCAACTAGTCTTACTCCCCCACCCCTTTCTTTCAGGTACTTATCCAACTCCCTTTTGAAATCAGTGATTGAGTCTGCCTCTACCACCCTTTCAGGCAGGGTATTCCAGATCTTAACCACTCGCTGTGTAAAAAAGTTTTTTCTCATGTTGCCTTTGGTTCTTTTGCCAATCACCTGAAATCTGTGTCCTCTGGTTCTCTACCCTTCTGCCAATGGGAACAGTTTCTCTCTCTCTACTCTGTCCAGACCCCTCATGATTTTGAACACCTCTAGCAAACCTCCTCTCAAACTTCTCTGCTCCAAGGAGAACAACCCCAGCTTCTCCAGTCGATCCACGTAACTGAAGTCCCTCATCCCTGGAACTGTTCTCGCAAATCTTTTCTGCACCTTCTCCAAGGGCTTCATATCCTTCCTAAAGTGCAGTGCCCAGAATTGGACACAATACTCCAATTGAAGCAAAACCAATATTTTATACAGGTACATCGTAATTTCCACGCTTTTGTACTCCATACCTCTATTCATGAAGCCCAGGATCCTGCAAACTTTTTTAACCGCTTTCTCAACCTGCCCTGCCACCTTCAACGATTTGTGCACATATATCCCTAGGTCTCTCTGTTCATGCATCCCCTTTAGGATTGTACCCTTTAGTTTATATTTCCTCTCCTCATTCTTTCTACCAAAATGTATCACGTCACACTTTTCTGCTTTAAACTTCATCTGCCGCTTGTCTGCCCATTTCACCAGCCTGTCTATGTCCCCTTGAAGTCCATCACTATACTTCCAAGTTTTGTGTCATCTGCAAATTTGATATTGTGCCCTGTACACCTAAATCAGTCATTAATATATATCAAGAAAAGCAGTGGTCCTGGTACCGACCTCTGGGAAACACCACTGTATACCTTCCTCCGGTCCTAAAAACCACCGTTCACCACTACTCTCTGTTTCCTGTCACTTAGCCAATTTCGTATCCATTTTACCATTGTCAGTTTTATTCCATGGGCTTCAACTTTTTTGAACAAGGGTGTAAAATTTGCAATTCTCCAGTCCTCTGGCACCATCCCTGTTTCTAAGCAGGATTGGAAGATTATGGTCAGTACTTCTGCGATTTCTTCCTTCACTTCCTGCAGCGTCCTAGGATGCATCTCATCCAGTCCTGGTGACTTATCTACTTTAAGTACAGCCAGCTTTTCTAGTACCTCATCTTTATCACTTTTTATTCCATCTAGTATCTCCTCTAGCTCCTCCTGTACCATGTCTATGGCAGCATCTACTTTCTTGGTGAAGTCAAATGCAAAGTACTCATTCAGTACCTCAGCTATACCCTCTGCCTCCATGCATAGGTCTCCATTTTGGTCCCTAATCGGCCCCACCACGTTTACTATTTATATGCCTATCGAAGACTTTTTGATTACCTTTTATGTTATCCACCATTCTATTCTCATACCCTCTCTTTACCCCTCTTATTTTCTTTTTCACTTCTCCTCTAAACTTTCTATATTTAGCCTGATTCTCAGATGTATTCTTGGCCTGACATCTGTCATACATGCTCTTTTTCTGCTTCATCTTACTATCTCTTTCATCTTCCAGGGAGCTCTGACTTTAGTTGCCCTACCTTTCCCCCTAGAGGGAGTGTACCTGAACTATTTCCTCTTTAAAGGCAGCCCATTTTTCCACTGCAGTTTTGCCTGCCAATCTTTGATTCAAATTTACCAAGGACAGATCCATTCTCATCCCACTGAAATTTACCTTACTCCAATTAAGAATTTTTACTCTAGATTGCTCCCTGTCCTTTTCCATAGCTATCTAAACCTTATGATATTATGATCACTGTTACCTAGATGTTAGCTGCTGACATTTGCTCCACTTGACCCAACTCATTCCCCAGAACCAGATCCAGCAATGCCTCTTTCCTCATTGGGCTGGAAACATACTGATCAAGAAAGTTCTCCTGAACACACTTCAGAAATTCTTTCCCCCCCCCCCCCCCTCTGCCCTTTACACTATTATTATCCCAGTCTATATTGGGATAGTTGAAGTCTCCCATTATCACTGCTCTATAGTTCTTGCACCTCTCTGTAATTTCTCTGCACATTTGCTCCTCTATATCTTTCCCACTAATTGATGGTCTATAGAATACACCTAGTAGTGTAATGGCACCTCTATTATTTCTTAATTCTAACCAAATAGATTCTGTCCTTGACCCCTCCAGGATATCCCCTCTCTCCAGCATTGTAACATTCTCCTTAACCAATACTGCTACACCACCTCCTATCTTTCCTATCCTATCTTTCCTGACCACCCTATATCCAGGAATATTTAACTCCTAATCCTGTCCTTTTTTAAGCCAGGTCTCCATTATTGCCATGACATTATGTTCCCATGTGGCTATTTGCGTCTGCAGCTCATCTATCTTGTTTACTATGCTTCGTGCGTTCACATACATACACTGTAAACCTATCTTAGACCATGCTGTGTTCTCTCTTAATCTGACCCCACCTAATACCTTACTATATCTTGCTTTAGTGCCATCCGTCTCTCCCAATCCTTTGTGCCCTTTGTTTCTCCTTTCTAAAGCTACATCCTGGTGCCCATCCCCCTGCGGATTTAGTTTAAACCCTTCCCAACAGCACGAGCAAACCTCCCCGTGGGGATATTGGTCCCAGCTCTGTTGAGGCGCAACCCGTCCGCCCACCTCCCCAGAACTGGCCCCAGTACCCCAGGAATCTGAAGCCCTCCCTCCTGCACCATCTCTCCAACCATGCATTCGTCTGCTCTATTCTCCTATTTCTATACTCACTCGCATGTGGCACCGGGAGTAATCCAGATTTTACTATCTTTGAGGTCCTGCTTTTTAATCTCTTTCCTAGCTCCCTAAAATCTGCCTGCCGGATCTGACTCTCTTTCTACCTATGTCATTGGTATCAATATAGACCACGACCTCTGGCTGTTTACCCTTACCCCTCAGAATGTTCTGCAGCCGCTCAGTGACATCTTTGACCCTGGCACCAGGGAGGCAACATACCATCCTGGAGTCACATCTGCGGCCACAGAAACGCCTGTCTGCTCTCCTAACTAGCGAATCCCCTACCACTATTGCTTTCCCCATCTTCCTTCTCCCCCCCCCCCCTCCAACCCGCTCCCCCCATCCCCCGTACAGCTGAGACATCCGTGAAGCCATGGACGTGGCTGTACTCCCCAGAGAAACCATCAGTACTTAGAACAGAATATTGGCTGGAGAATGAGATGCACTAAGGGGACTCCTGCACTATCTGCCTGGTCCTCCTCTTCTGTCGGGCGGTCACCCATTTCCTCTCTGCCTGTGCACTCCTTAGCTGCAAGGTGGCCACCTCTTAAAACGTGCTATCCATGTAGCTCTCAGCCTAGTGGGTACTGACACCAGCTGTTGCTCAAGCTGAATATTAAATTAATTAGAAAGTGTATGACTAGTAAATTCAATTGTTTGAAGATCCTTTTAAATTTGTCTTTAGTGTGCTGAAAATGTAAAAAAACCATTTGAATATACAGTTGATATCAATGAGGATAATGGTTAACCAACACATGGTTTTAATTTATGGTCTAATTTAAAAATAGATAAGCTATACATTTTAAAATAGCTGTGTTTACAGTTGCAATACCATTTTACAAAGATCTCAAACCTGTAGCATTGCACATTAGAAATACATTCTTGACACACAAGTCTTATTAGCAGTGTAGCTATCGTTAACATGTACCTTGTAGCTATCTTAACACATTGAAGGCCACCCCGACCTGCGAGAGAACATCTCCACAGGTCGGGAGTATAAAGAGCTAGAGCAGGCCACTGCAGCTTCCAATGCGAGCTGATACAAATGTGCGACGGCTTCGAGGTGGGTGACTGGGTGACGTCATCAGGACCCAGGTCGCTGTTTGGAACGTGGGCAGGAACATTGGCTGGGCCCTGGTACAGCAGAAGAGTGGGAAGGTCGTGGCAGACTTGTGATGAGTGATCGGGGTGGAGAAGCGATGAAGGATCGTGGCTGAGATTTGGTGGGTGATCGTGAAGGAGGTTCTGCGAATGTTTGGTGTGGAGGTGCAGCGGGAGATCATGGCGGAGGTGCAGCGAGTGTTTTTGTGGCGAAGGAGTGGTGAGGGATCGTGGCGAAGGTGTGGCGAATGAGGGTACGGGGCCCAGAAGAGCCGAGGACCCAGGGGCAGTACGGGCCAGCCCACACCGTGATATGTGTGCGCACTAGGTCCGTGCAGCAGAGCATCTGTGAACTCATGTGAAAGCAAGTTATCCTCGTTCGAGGGAGCGCCTGTGAATGAATGAATGGTATCTTGGAGCAGAGCATTGTTCTCATAGAAACATTTGCTCGTACTATAGTTTTTCGCTTTGTATATAGTTTGAGCCGTCAAAGTAATACTGAATTTAGCTTGATCTGATAAAGCAAAATACTTTGGTGCTAATATGGATATGGTATCCTATTAAGGTAACTTGTTCATATGGCTACAAGACTTCACCAAGAATGCCGTCTCTCACAACAGGGAAGTCACTAACTTCCAGGAGAGCAGGTCACTTGTTTGTCACATAGCAGCTTTAAAAACTAGTCACCTTGAAACAAAAATAATTTGGTCTCCGGGGCTTTACGTAAACATCACAAAATGTTTGTTCAGTAAGTGCTGAATAATTCTTTATTTAAACAACATATTAATTTCTAATCCTCGTAAATTATATTTAGCTATTTCAACTAAAGAGCAGGTTGAAATGTATGAAGCATTTTTGCAGTGAATAAAAGAAACACAGGGCAAAATAAATTCAGAATCACAAAAATATTGGGCCAGATTGTCTGGTCAAATTAAGTAAGGCAAATGGCACTCACCGTTATTTATGCACAAATGGTCCAACAACTTTAGGTAAGGGGCAAATGCACAGCTAATCTCAAATATCCAAATGTTGCTGTCCAAGTGTCCAAGTGTCCAAGCACTCTGTTAGCTTTGCGAAAACGGCATCTTGCTGACTGACTGATCGTTGAAATGCATTGAATGGCGTGAAGTTGCTGTAATTGTGCAGTAGATACGAACTAAACTAGCCACAGTAAATCAAAAACAAAACATTGCGGACGTCGACGTATTTACTGAGGCATATGAAAGCATGGGCTTTACGCTAAACATCCGTAAGACAAAGCTCCTCCACCAGCCTGTCCTCGCCTCACAGCACTGCCCCACAGTCATCAAGATCCACGGTGCGGCCCTCGACAACGTGGACCATTTCCCATACCTCGAGAGCCTCTTATCAACAAAAGCAGACATTGATGAGGAGATTCAACACCACCTCCAGTGCGCCAGTGCAGCCTTTGGCCGCCTGAGGAAAAGGGTGTTCGAAGACCAGGCCCTCAAATCTACCACCAAGCTCATGGTCTACAGGGCTGTAGTAATACCCGCCCTCCTGTATGGCTCAAAGGCATGGACCATGTGCAGTACACATTAAGTCACTGGAGATATATCACCAACGATGTCTCCGCAAGATCCTACAAATCCCCTGGGAGGACACGCGCACCAATATTTATGTCCTCATCCAGGCTAACATCCCCAGCATTGAAGCACTGACCACACTCGATCAGCTGCGCTGGGCAGGCCACATAGTTCACATGCCAGACACAAGACTCCCAAAGCAAGTGCTTTATGCGGAACTCCTTCATGGCAAATGAGCCAAAGGTGGGCAGTGGAAACATTACAAGGATGCCTTCAAAGCCTCCCTGATAAAGTGCAACATCCCCACTGACACCTGGGAGTCCCTGGCCAAAGACCGCCCTAAGTGGAGAAAGTGCATCTGGGGAGGGCGCTGAGCACTTCAAGTCTCAACGCCGAGAGCATGCAGAAATCAAGTGCAGGCAGCGGAAAGAGCTTGTGGCAAACTAGTCCCACCCACCCCTTCCCTCAACGACTATCTGTCCCACCTGTGAGAGAGTCTGTGGCTCTCGTATTGGAATGTTCAGCCACCAAAAAACTCACTTCAGGAGTGGAACCAAGTCTTCCTCGATTCCGAGGGACTGCCTATGATGATGATGATATACGTAACCTTCAGGGCTGCTGACCAAAGGCCGTGGGGCTCTTTGTCGGCCGGCATGGACACGATGGGCTGAAATGGCCTCCTTCTGCGCTGTAAATTTCTATGTTTCTATCTGCAGAAAATGTCCCCATAGTTTCCTGAGGAGCTGAAGATAAAAATCCTATAGTTTGTTTAGACCTTTCCAGGGCCTTCCTTCCATTGGTGGAATGGTACAGCATCGCCCAGACATTCCTGCTTGCAGCTCAGGGTTGGCATTGCTGAAGTTCCCTTATTGGCAAGTTGCACCTGCCCCATGTATGTAGATGACCCCATACCAGTAATTTGGGAGGGGAACTGGGTCTCTCTACTCAGGTAGACTTATGGCCGACTCCACCACTCTTCTGCCAGCAGTCTGGCCTGACCGGAAGTTCAGACTCTACACTTTGTATAAAACACTTAGACAGGTCTAAACCACCTTCTCAACAAAAGTTTACAAGAGAAAAAGAAATCCAATTGTATTCAAATCACTTAAATGAATAACTGGTAAAAGAATAAAATGTTTAAGGGGATAAAATCTCCATGTACTAATCACTTTTCTATCTTTACCAATGATATCTGTCCCTTTTAAATTATTGACTGTAAAATAAATAAAATGTTTAAATGAATGTAAAAGTTTAGATTTAATCATGAAGTGTTGTACAGGTTCAGTGAAGCCGATGTGTTAAGTCCTTCTTTTGCCAATCAATGTATCAAACTCTTTTTACAAGCATTTTTGTCAAGGTGTAAAAGACACCTAATAACAATTGACCTCACACAGCCAGCCTCCTTCCTTCTCCATCAGTCTCCACTTTCCTTTCCAGGCAAATTCAGTGAATGACAAATGTTGAAAGGAGAGAACTATATTACACACAAAAAAATCAGGCCATCTGAAGAAGAATTCACGTATCTTAATTCTTTTTTAAAATCATCTTGTGCAATGTTCCATTATCAAGCCAAGAGGATAGGACTGCAAACTGCTCACAATCCTTTGGGCAATATCCTTTCACTAGGAAATGTACAAGACTAGCCTGGAAGTGATTTACCGTCGGATTCTCCCTCTGTCTCTCTGGGGAAACACCTCCTCTCTCTGCTTGGCACCTTCACTGGATGACTCTGACCAAGATAGCAATTAATGTAGGAGAAAAGTGGATGTAAACTTGCCACTCCATGGCACAACAGGCTTGCATACCAACTCACTATGCCACTCAGGCACCTGAAAAAGATGTGCTGCAGCTTATGTTTGGATTGTCATTTCTCCGAGAGATTGACAAATTAGTATGAGCCGATACCAAATCCAATGTAATTTTGTGGTGCAGTAAAACAGTTTCAGCCTACCAGAAACTAATTGAATTGACCTTTGAAAAGTAATTGAAGGTACAATACCTCCTAACTTGATATTCATGCAAGAGTTAAACTGACATGCAGTGAAAAAACCGTATTTCAAAACACGAGTGCATTTACGAAATGGGCAAACTTTTTTTTTAGTAAAAAGGACAAAGACAGCGACAAAGCATTGAAATTATGGCCTATCACTTACTGTATGGAATCCCTCCCATCTGCAACCCTTGCATGCATGGCCTTTCCTAAAATATAGCCCAGTATGCTCAAAAGGCTTTTAGTGGCTGCATGTAGGAAAATAAAATGATAGCTGTGTCTTAGTATGTACTTTATGGCCACCCGAGAATGCAATAAACAACTGGAAACATTCCGTAGCAGTTATCTAAAGTGTTTGAGCTCAAAGATTCCTCAAAACTATCCAATGACAATCTTACAGAGGCAAATTTGGAAAACGCTGTGGAATTGTGTTGTGACTCGGTGAAAATAACTAAAGATAACGTCAGCAAACTTACCTGACTTTAAATGAGGGCAGTTTATTTCTGAATGCAGTTCATGTTACCATTGCACCAGCTCAGAATCCCTGCAGCAGTTCTGCTTTCCATTTTGGGAGTATTAATATCCCTGTTTTCAGGTCTATTATCTTACATTTCTCCATGTGAAATCCTCCCAGTTCCTTGGCAGCAATTTTCACCACTTTAGTGTTAAAGTTAATGCTGGAATCTGCCCGATCTCGACTTACTTCTGATAATGCCAGTGTTACTATTTTCAGGTCCACGTGAGCTATGCTTTCGGGTTCACCACCAATGGTTGCTCCCATAAGCGATCCCGTGTGCACAATTAGTTGACCTTTACTGTCCAAATTGTAGTCTCGCGATAGAGTGACGCGAGGGCGGGGGATTATAGCAATGAAACTCACTTGTCATTTGAACTGGATACTATAATCATACATGTGCACTTCTCCAATCTTCCGATAGATGGACTGATGAACATAAGAACATAAGAATTAGGAACAGAAGTAGGCCGTTTGGCCCTTCGAGCCTGCTCCGCCATTCAATGAGATCAGGGCTGATCTTCTACCTCAACTTTCCTGCACTGTCCCCATATCCCTTGATTCCCTTAATATCCAAAAATCTATCAATCTCTGTCTTGAATATACTCAAAGACCGAGGGCCCGAACTTGGTGGAAGGCAGGGCCCGTCCAAGTACTGCCCAAACGACCGCCGATGGCCGCCGAGAGACCGGACAGTACTTTGCCACGAAGATCCCTCTAAAAGAGATGGCAGTACTGCCCGGCGGCAAAATAACAGCTTATGCCATCAATCTGGGCGGCGGCAAATGAGTTACTTGCCAAAGTGCCACCGATGATTGAGTCGGGCCCAGTGAGGGGGGAGCACTGAAAAATAAAAATCTTCACAATAAAATAAACAAAACATCATAACACCCTCAGGGGACCCTACACAGGTTAAACGCTGAAAAAAATAAAATTAAAAAATGTTCACTTTTTTTTTGCAGGTCTTCTTACTTACCATTGGGGTTGGACCTGCCTCCATGCAACAGTCCTTCCCCCGCCCACACCAATATGGCAGCTCGGCGGGCGGGAGGTCACTTACGTGACTTGGCCATCAGCAGCCGTCAGCGGGCGGTTCACAACGGTGCTCCCCTCCCGCTGCCAGCAGACCAAGAGGAATCTGTGACTGAGGGGAGACCGCCGGAAATGCTCATCGGCAGTCGGCAGCAGCAGGTGGCAGTGGGCGGTTAAGGACACCAATTTCGGGTCCTGAGTCTCCACAGCCCTCTGGGATAGAGAATTCCAAAGATTTAGCGCTCTCTGAGAAAAGAAGTTTCTCCTCATCTCAGTTCTAAATGGATGACCCTTTATTCTGAGACTGTGACCCCTGGTTCTAGACTCCCCAGCCAGGGGAAACATCCTCCCTGCATCTACCCTGTCAAGCCATGTAAGAATTTTGTATGTTTCTCACTTTCGTGAGAAGAGGCCAATTTAAGATCAACAAAATGGGTTTATTTTACAGATGTTAAGTGAGTGAGCAGAATAAAATCTAAAATGAATCTCACCAGACTTCAACAATTACTTTATCACTCCTCACAACATGGAAAATAGTAGAATTTGCCACACTGTGCCATTAGTATGCTAAATATCATTGTTCTAGTCAGCCATTTGTCTGATCCTGACCAGGTCTATCTTAAGAAGGACTTGCCCAACCCATCTGTCTCCCTCAACAGATCGTCTGAAAACTGAATTAGACTATGTATCCCCTGTCCTTTAGCTCTCTAGCCAGATAGAGAGCCCACAGCTCGATCTCTGACTCTAGCATACTTCACCACCCTGCCACCTCCTTCCCCACCAGCTCTCCCGCTCCAGGGGTTGGTCACTGGGCCAGCCAATTCTTCCAGCTACCAACCTCCTGGTTAGGAATCTCTAGAAACTATCTCTAACCGCCAGCCACTTGCTTCTCACCTGAAAAACAGGTGGCCATCCATTGAAAATTAGGGAGGGCAACTTGATTGCGCCATAGACCCCCAAGGCAAATGGGCTACAAATAGTACTGACCTCACATGTGGAGAAAACTCAAACTGACTGTTAACATAAATTGATATTTGCAAAGAAAGCACAGGCTGTCCAAGAAAGGCAGGAGGCTCTCTGGAAATGGAGAGGGAGGCATTATATAGAAAAGAAATATATATGCCCACTGTCATTCGCATCCTGTGTTTGAAAAGGTGTGAATAAATTGCAATGCCCTATGTATGACTTTGCACAGTTGGACATAAATAGCACCAGTTGTCCTCAAATTTGAAACTGCTATCCCTGACTCATTCATGCAGATATAAAACTTCATTTCTGCACCTGCTCTATCACAGTATCTTGGCAATAATGTATATCTTTCACACAGGTCATAATGCCATGACTAATATTAATATAACCATGTCTCTGTTGTCCGAGGTGTTGGGACCACAAGTCTGGCTTCTGGCGCCTCTCAAGACAAAAAGCAAGAGGAGAAGGAGGAACATTTAACCTCCAGACATTTTAATGGCATGGAGTCACCACTTTAATAGGATAGCGAGGTATATTCATTATTGGTGAACGACTGTCACCACACAAATCTTCAGAGAAGGCCCAATTACTCTGAATTTTCTTGAGGTATTTCTTAGCAGGCCCCCTTGAGTAGAGGATGCTGGACCATGTGCATGGTGTACTGCCACATTTGGATCCAGAGGGAACGGTGTGCAAGTTCTGAATGCTCTAAATAAGTCCGTGGCTACTATCTGAGCAGATTGAATGGCAGGGGTAAGGCAACTGAAGAATGCTTCTCGAGCCTGAGGTCTAGAGTGCAGCCTAGTGCCAGACACTGCAACATGTCCTGTAGCTGCTTTGGTGAATAAGATCATAAGCACAGTAAGCACATCTCAAATGGATGCTCACACTGCAGCTATGGAAACTTTGAGTGACAAAATGCTGGAAGTTGTAATTATTTTAAGAGCATTGACTTGACAGGAGCAACACTGCAGATTACCCTACAGGAGAGATGGTGGCAACTCATTAGGGTGCACTGATCTCCACTAGACTAATGCCCCAGATGAGGACATGCTCCTCTACAGTGAGATCCAGGGTTATTATGTAGGGCTTATCTGTGTCACTCAAGTTGGTACCAATCCTGTGCAAACACATAGGACTAGATTTTACACTTTTGTGCAGATCGCCCAAAAATGGGCGTTATTTCTGGCGTGCGCTGTAAATATGGGTTTTCAGATCGCCGGCTTCTCGCCCATTCTCAAAGCACCTAGTCTCCATTTTTGAAATTGGGCGTTACCGCGAGCGATATGAAATGGGCATTAGCATTAAATCTCTCTGACCTTCTGCCATAAAGTGTCACCGTCCTTAGCAACGGCATGGCAATGCTCAATTCCTGCGATTCAGGAGGTCAATGGTCATCATGACATGCGCAGAAGAGGAGACAGAGAGAGAGGGAGCAGAGGGGGACTGAAAGCGTCTGTGGCTGTGGTGTGTGCTTGTTTGGCTGTTGTGGGAGGCACGAGGGAGATTCACCAGCAACAAAAAGCCTACTAAGCACCAAGAACATAGATAGAACCGAGTTTTTGTCCAATAAGATATAACATGGAAGAGATGGTGGAGGCCCTGGAACTGGTGGCCAGGAACACTGGTGGCAGAGGGCTCCCAGTGGTCCCGGAGTGCGGAACTGCACCCCAAGGTGTTGCACTCCAATTGCCAACGACACATGAGAGCCAGGAGCACATTCCCACCTCGGGACTGTCCTCTCCCGTTTCCGTCCAAGCAGCGGTTCTGCCGTCATCCCCCCCCCAAATGAAGCATCGCCTGAGGAGCTCCTCGGCCAGGCGGCTTGGAGTCAGGAGGGGAAAGGGTAGAGGTGGGGAGGAGAAGCGGCGGGGGGGGGGGGGGAGAGATTGTTTTTTTACAGAAATACATGATTTCAGATAAATGTACGGTTTAAATGTTTTTTATTTACCAAAACCTTGTTGCGCATTGGCTCAGATAGCTGCACCGTTACACGCTGGTGATTCCTTAACATCAAAGGGTATAATTACACTTCACTTCAATCAACTTAAACTTTAACTGTCACCAAGGTGATGCCCACCATTGATGTATGACCTGCACACCCAGCAGTGTGTCAGCCTTGTAAATAATACCAACGTTCTTTCAGGCAAAGCGCTCATTGATGAGCTCCTGACGTAAGGCTCTTGCAGCTATCATGCCACCACAGGCCCTTTCATGCGGTCTACACGGGGGCGGGGGCATCGCTTCAGCGTCAGCCTGATTGTCTGGCCCGATGTCAGCGTCCACCTCCTCATTCTCCTCTTCTGGTGAGGTGGACTGTCAGACTCTTCAGGCAATTCTTGTCCCCTCCTGATAGGCAAGTTGTGCAGCATGGAGCACACCACCACGAATTGAGCTACCTGCTCAGGGTGGTATTGGAGGTCGCTTTCTACGTGGTCCAGGCTTCTAAAGCGTTGCTTAAGCACTCCAATGGTTTTCTCCACAATATTGCGAGTGGCTCTGTGGCTCTCGTATTATCGCCTCTCGGCTTCAGTGTGGGTGTCACGCAGGGGGGTCATCAGCCAGGTGGCGAGGTCATGTCCTTTATCCCCAAGAATCCAGCATTGACCTTGTGGCTGATTGTTAACAAGTCAGATACAGTGCTCTCACACAGGATGTGAGCATCATGGATGCTGCCTGGAAATTTAGCATTCACTACCAGTATAATTTGCTGGTGGTAGACAACGAGTTGCACATTCAGGGAGTGGAATCCCTTGCAGCTCCTGAAAACCTCTGCATCCTGAAAAGGTGCCCGCATCGCGATGTGCGTACAGTTTATTGCTCCCTGCACCTTGGGGAAGTTTGCAATTCTGGAGAATCCTAAAGCCCTTTCAGTCTGTGCCTCCCTGGTCATAGTGAAGCTGATCAAGTCGCTCCTGCATACGTACTGGGCTTCAGTTACCTGTCTAATGCAGCAATGTGTGGCGTGCTGAGACAGACCACAAATGTCGCCAGCTGAGGCCTGAAAAGAACCCGATGCGGAGAACGACAGTGCCGCGATGACTTTAACCTTGACGGACAGTGCAGTACTGATGGTGCTGGCAGGCTGCAGATCTCGCCTTATGAGCTGGCATACCTCAGTGATAACCTCTTTGTGGAAGCGCAGTCTCTGAAGGCAGGTGGTATTGGGCAAGTCGAGGTAAGACCGCTTGTCCCTGTACTTGCGGGGGGTGTAACGTCTGGTCCTCCTCATCAATCTGGCATGTTTTACATTGGGCACATAATGCTGTGGAGCATACCTTCGGCCATCTCGAGTCTGCAGCATGTAACTGGTCATCAAGAGAGGGTGAGAAAGGACAGGCCCCATTGCAACAGCTCTCTGTTTTCCACCAATTGGTCACAAAGAATGAATGTCCCGACGAAGACACCTAT
This sequence comes from Pristiophorus japonicus, assembly GCF_044704955.1. NCBI lineage: Eukaryota > Metazoa > Chordata > Chondrichthyes > Pristiophoridae > Pristiophorus > Pristiophorus japonicus. The sequence continues at coordinate 60,318,894 of NC_091983.1, forward strand.
TAAATGCCAATCGTTCACAGTATAAGAACATAAGAACATAAGAATTAGGAACAGGAGTAGGCCATCTAGCCCCTCGAGCCTGCTCCGCCATTCAACATGATCATGGCTGATCTGGCCGTGGACTCAGCTCCACTTACCCGCCTGCTCCCCATAACCCTTAATTCCCTTATTGGTTAAAAATCTATCTATCTGTGATTTGAATACATTCAATGAGCTAGCCTCAACTGCTTCCTTGGGCAGAGAATTCCACAGATTCACAACCTCTGGGAGAAGAAATTCCTTCTCAACTTGGCTTTAAATTGGCTCCCCCATATTTTGAGGCTGTACCCCCTAGTTCTAGTCTCCCCGACCAGTGGAAACAACCTCTCTGCCTCTATTTTGTCTATCCCTTTTATTATTTTAAATGTTTCTATAAGATCACCCCTCATCCTTCTGAACTCCAACGAGTAAAGACCCAGTCTACTCAATCTATCATCATAAGGTAACCCCCTCATCTCCGGAATCAGCCTAGTGAATCATCTCTGTACCCCCTCCAAAGCTAGTATATCCTTTCCTTAAGTAAGGTGACCAAAACTGCACGCAGTACTCCAGGTACGGCCTCACCAATACCCTGTACAGTTGCAGCAGGACCTCCCTGCTTTTTTTTTTACTCCATCCCTCTCGCAATGAAGGCCAACATTCCATTCACCTTCCTGATTACCTGCTGCACCTGGAAACTAACTTTTTTGGGATTCATGCACAAGGAGCAGCGGCCGCGTGGTCTAATGGATACGGCGTCTGACTTCGATTATAACCGCGAACTTATCAAAACATTGCAGATTCTTATCTAGTAGGTCTCATGGTGCAACGGTAGTGTGTCTGACACCCGATCAGAAGATTGTGTGTTCAAATCACTTCGGGGTCACTGTTCTATTGGATATTTTTAGGCCCAGGATGGCCGAGTGGTTAACGTGTTGGACTTAAGATCCAATGGAATTATAACTGCGAGGGTTCGAACCCCACAACTGGTAATTGCTTAATTAAACAGAGATTACTTCCCATGCTGCTCAGTGATACCCGATTTCCATCTGTTAAAAATCTAAAAGAGTTTCATGCACAAGGACCAATCGTGGAGGAGTGGAGGCGTGTCCTGCTCAGTTGGAGCTGAGCTGCAGAGAGAGGAGCAGCTACCAACCTTAGCTCCTGCCTGGAAGGCCTGGAGAGCCCTGAGAATAGCCCAGGAAGAGAAGGAAGGAAGGGGCTTCACCACCAACTTTCACCCAGAGGGAGAGGAGGAAAAAGCAGAAAACTTTGCCCAACTTTTACCATTTCTGCAAAGAGTTGGAGAGAGGGGGAAAGACCAACAACAACATCCAGTGTGGAAGGAGGGAGACTCTACCATTCTACAGGTGGGTGTGTTTTGGTGCATTCCCCAATAGACTTTGTTATATCGGTGGGGGGAGGAAAGAAGACCACTGAGGGCCGGAACATCGCGGGGGGTGTGTGTGTGTGGAAGTGTGTGTGGGGGCCTTGCTTACAACTAGGCCCCACACACAATTGAAACCCCCCCCCCCCCCAATTGCCTAGCCTGGGATAGTTGGAGCTACCAGGCTGAAGATTTCATTTCTTTAATCACCCATTTAACATCATTAGGAGTGTGTGCCTGGTGGCTCGAGCTGCCCCAGGTGAAGACATCTTCTCCCCTCACCCGAAGACCACCCCAAAGACTATTTGTGTTTTGCCATCTGGGGATTGCACCCACCCACAGCTGCGAGGGGAGAACTGCCCTCGCAGTTCCCCCCCCCTTCCCACCCCCCTCTCTCTTTCTCTGTTACTCTGTTTCTCCCCTCTCTCTCTGAGACCCCTTCCTCCTAATTTAAAAAAAAAATAAAACAATTAAGACAACTGAGCAGAGGGAGCAAGGCCCCTCCCCAATTGCCAACTAGGGGAGAGGTGTGCCTCGTTAAGAGCTCCTCTGCTCAGTCTAATCAAACGAAGCCAATTAAGACCTTTGAGGCCTGTGACTTTGGGGTGGGTGTAGCCCTTAAAGGGACCCCGTGATGGCGACCCCATCCACGCCGGTGGCGGGGCCAGCGAGGACATATGCGCAGGCGGTGTCCACATCCACGGCACCTCCTGCGCCTGTTCTCCTTCCGCCGCCAGCTCTTTGTCCGGCTGGCGCGGGAGGAGACGACGGAGGGCTATTTTAATGTGGTGCACGAGGGGACTGCCTACCGCGTCTTCTGGACGTCGGACGGCGTGCGGTGCCATGCCTGCAGAGAGGTGAGGCACATTCGCAAGAACTGCCCCGTCTCCAAGGCCGCCAAACCACCGAAGGCGGCCAAGGCTGGCGCCGCCGCCACCTCTCCCCCTAGTTGCGTCCGCGTGCCGGGAGCCGTAGGTGCGCGGGCATCGTCGGGGGCCTTTGTTTTCACGGCCTCCGGCGGGGGGGAGGGAGAGCGTCCGATCGAAAAGAAGGCGCGGAAGAAGACGAGACATCTAGAGGCGGATCTCCTCAGTGCGCCAGAAAGTTTGACCACCGCGCTCAGCCCAACCCAGTCACCGGCGAGCGCGGGGTGCCCTGAGCCCGTGCCCGAGCCCTTGACCAATAGCGCAGAGGGGCTCGGGCGAGGGCAAGATAAGGAAAGGGGGGGGCGGAGCGGGAGGCCTCAGCAGACATGGAGGTCTCCCTGCCTCCGCGCACCCCCAGGAACAAAAGGAGGCTCCGCCCCAATGAGGCGGAGGGGGAACAACATCCCTCCGCGGAGGAGGCGGTGCCCGCCGCGTGTCCCGCGTCCCCCACCAGCGCCCCCAAATTGCGCTGTAGGCGCGAGGAATCTGTCCCCGGGGAGGGTGAGGCAGTCGAGGCTGCCCAGCCGCTGCCTCCTGGGGATGGCGTGGAAGATCTGCCTGTCGTGGGGGGCATGGGGCCAGCGGAAGAATGCGTAGCCGCCGGGTCGAGCGTCCCGGGGACTGAGGCGGGCGGGGCCGAAAAGGCCGAACCTGAGCCCGCCCAGCCAATACCCAACTTCCCCCGGGATTTGCTCGACTCGGCAGAAACTGAAAATGCCAATTTTATTGAATCCGTACACGCTGGGCTGGGGGGTGGCGGCGGGGAGGGAGAAGAACAACAACCCTTGCCCCCTACTGTGGAGCTGGGGGAATTGGAGGACCTGGAACATTATTTTGACCAGGTCTCTCCCTGTTCCCCGGTTCTTGGGGCAGAGGGGGAACCCCTTCCGCTGTCGCTTCCCGACTCAGCACCAATTTTAAAAGAGCCCAGTGGGGACTCCTCTGCCGACGATCCTGGGGGTGGGATCGGGGCAGAGCCAGGGCCAGATGGAGCGGCCGGGCCGTTTGCCGTACCTCGTGCGGTCGACGGGCCGGCTGCTAGCGGCGACCTCCCGGAGGGGGACAGGGACTCGGTGGAGGGCGCGGGTGAAGATCTCGAGTCCATCGCCAGTGAGGCGGTGGATCTGCTCGCGGCCGCCACTGAGACCCTCCTCATTCCCGTAGAGGAACTCCGGGACTTTTTGGTCCAGTGCCGGGGTCGCCGCGACCAAGCCCGTCTGGCCCTGGAAAGATGGTCCGAGCCGGGGCTGCTCGTCGCGTCCGTCCGCGCCGCCGCTAAAACCATGGCCGCGGGCGGGCCCTTATCAAAGGCTCAGGGCCTTGAGCTGCGCCGGCTCAAAATGTTCCTCGCTGGGCTGCTGAAGGAATGGAGGTCAACAAACGACTCCACTCCTCCCCCACAATAGGTTAGGTAGAGGTTGCACTATGCTCTAGTCATGAAGATAACCATAGCCAGCCTCAACATCAACGGCGGCAGAGGGACACGCCGTAGATTTAACAATTTTTCGCTCCTGCGGGAGGGGAAATATGCGGTGTGCTTCCTGCAAGAAACCCACACTGTTCCGGGAGACGAAGCCACGTGGCTCCTGGAATGGCAGGGAGAGGTCCGCATGAGCCACCTCACCGCCACTTCTAGTGGGGTGGCCATCTTGCTGGGCCCGCATTTTCAGCCGGAGATCTTGGGGGTCGAGGAGCCCGTGCCAGGCCGCTTGCTGCACATAACGGTTCGCCTGGGGGACGTGCCGCTCCATCTCGTGAACGTGTACGCCCCTCAGCCTGGCCCGCAGCAGACGCGCTTCTTTGAAGAGGTGTCCGCTCTTCTTGGCTCCGTCGACGTCGGCGACTGCATTGTCCTCGGGGGGGATTTTAACTGCACCCTCGAGGCGAGAGGCTGCTCCGGTGCCCCACAGTGCATGACGGCGATGGAGAAGTTGAGGGACCTGGTCGGGTCCTTCGACTTGGTGGACGTCTGGCGAAATCTCCACCCCGACTCCAGCGCCTTTACTTGGGTGAGGCCTGGAATAGGATGGTCTAGAGTCGACCGCCTTTACGTGTCTCGGGCGTACGTTTCCTGCGTCCCGGCGGCCTCCATGCGGCCGGTGCCGTGTTCGGACCACCACCTGGTGTGGGCGGAGCTCGCTTCGCTCCGCGCGAGGACGGGGTCCGCGTACTGGCACTTTAACAACCGGCTGCTGGAGGACGAGCGATTCCAGGACTCGTTCCGTCGATTCTGGTCCGACTGGAGAAGGAAGCAGGGGGGCTTCCCCTCCTTGAGGCTATGGTGGGACGTGGGCAAGGCTCACGTCCGCGTCTTCTGTCAAGAGTACGCGAGGGGGTCGACCAAGAGGCGGGCGGCCAGGGTCGGGCGCCTAGAAAAAGAGGTGCTCGACCTGGAATCCCGTCTCGGTCAAGTCGTCCAGAACCCGGCCCTGCGGACGGTGTACGAAGCGAAGAAGGCCGCGCTGAAGGACCTGCAGCTCGTCGGGTCCCGAGGCGCATTCGTGAGGTCGCGGATCCGGTTCCTGCGGGATCTGGACCGCGGCTCCCCCTTCTTCTACTCGCTGGAAAAAAGGCAGAGTGTCCGTAAGCAGCTCTTGACGCTGCTGGCCGACGACGGCTCTCTCGTCTCGGATCCGGAGGACGTCAACAACAGGGCCCGTGAATATTACGGGGCTCTGTTATCTCCGCATCCGTCCAGTGAGGAAGCGCGTAGAGTTTTGTGGGAGGACCTGCCGAAGGTCAGCCCGGAGGGCGCCGAAAATCTGGAAGCTCCGCTAAGCCTGGCGGAGCTGACCGGTGCCCTCGCCCGGCTCTCGAGGGGAAAATCCCCGGGGCTGGACGGGCTGACCGTGGAGTTCCACAGGGCATTCTGGGACGTCCTGGGGGGCGACTACGCGCGGGTCCTGGGGGAAAGTCTGGCGACCGGGGAGATGCCCCTCTCTTGGCGCAGGGCAGTCATCGTCCTGCTGCCTAAGAAGGGCGATCTCCGCCTCCTTAAGAACTGGCGCCCGGTCTCCCTCCTCAGCACGGACTACAAAATTTTCGCCAGGGCGATGTCTGCTCGCCTTGGTGCCGTGCTGGACCACATGATCCACCCCGACCAGTCCTACACGGTCCCGGGCCGGACAATCCACGATAACATCCATCTGGTCCGGGACCTCATCCATTGTTCCCAGGAGGCTGGTCTGTCGGTCGCATTCCTATCCCTCGACCAAGAGAAGGCATTCGACAGGGTGGATCACGACTATCTGCTCGGAACTCTGCGCGCTTTCGGGTTCGGGACGCATTTCGTTGCCCGGATCCGACTTTTGTACGCCGCCGCGGAGTGTCTGATTAAGGTTAACGGGTCCTTGACGGCGCCCCTTCGCTTTAGGAGAGGGGTGCGCCAGGGATGCCCCATGTCCGGCCAGTTATACGCCGTTTGCGTGGAGCCTTTCCTGCGCCTCTTGCGGACGAGGTTGACGGGACTGGCTCTGCAAGGGCCGGGCGTGGAGGTCGTCCTCTCGGCTTACGCCGATGACGTGCTCCTCGCAGTAGAGGATCCTGCTGACCTGCGGAGGATGCGTGAGTGCCAGGAGATTTACTCGGCCGCGTCCTCCACCAGGATCAACTGGGAGAAATGTTCCGGACTCCTGGTGGGTCAGTGGCGGGTGGACTCCCTGCTGGAGGAGCTCAGGCCTTTTGCCTGGAGCACGACCCATCTCCTCTATCTGGGAGTCTACCTTAGCCCCGACAAGGGAGCCTAGCCGGCGAACTGGCAGGAGCTGGAGGCCAAGGTCGCCGCTCGCCTAGGGCGCTGGACAGGACTGCTCCGAGTGCTGTCCTACAGGGGTCGAGCGCTAGTCATAAACCAGCTGGTGGCCGCAATGTTGTGGTACCGGCTGGTCACTTTGACCCCTCCCCCTGCGTTTGTCGCTAAGATACAGAAGAAGCTGGTGGACTTCTTCTGGAACAACAGGAAGCACTGGGTCTCTGCTGCGGTCTTTAGTCTCCCACTTGAGGAGGGCGGTCAGTCGTTGGTGTGCGTCAGCACCCAGCTCGCGACTTTCCGTCTTCAGACCCTGCAGAGATACCTTTACGTCGAGCCCCCTCCTAGGTGGTGCGCTCTGGCGACGTATTTCTTCCGCCAGCAGCGCGACCTCAACTACGACACGCAGCTCCTGTTTGTGAACTTGGGGGGGTGTCAGGACTGCCCTCCGGGAGCTGCCTGCCGGTTCACGGACTCCCAGTCCGCCTGCAATTTCTGCGGTCTGGAGGAGTCCGTGTTCCATGTTTTTATTGAGTGCACGAGGTTGCAGCCCCTGTTCCATTATTTGAAGGGGCTGCTCCTGAAATTCTGGCTGCACTTCAGTCCCACTCTCCTGATCTTTGGGCACCCTGTGCGGAGGGGAGCGGGTAGGTCCGAAGGCCTCCTCGTAGGACTGCTCCTGGGCACGGCCAAGGGTGCCATCAGCCGGTCCAGGCAGCGGGCGGTCGAGGGGGTCGTTCACCTGACTGCCTGCCTCTCTTCCGCTCTTACATCCGGTCCAGGGTGTCCTTGGAGATGGAGCACGCGGTGTCCACCGGTACGCTCGCGGCCTTCCGCGAGAGGTGGGCACCGGAGGGACTGGAGTGCATCATCACGCCCGGCAACCAAATTTTAATTTGATTTTACGTTTTAAAGTTTAATTTGTTTTAATTGCCGGTGCTTTTAGTGTCCCCTTCCCTTTTATAGGGGGCACTGGGAAAATTGTATTTTAGTGCCCCCAAAAAAAAAAGTGTGTCACCCAGGTCGGGTGGCACGGTTTAATGTTTTATGTTTTGCAGGTAGACTCTAAAAGAGTTTCATGCACAAGGAGCCCCAGGTCCCTCTGCACTGCAGCATATTGTAATTTCTCCCCATTCAAATAATATTCCCTTTTACTGTTTTTTTTTCGCAAGGTGATGACCTCACATTTTCCGACATTGTATTCCATCTGCCAAACCTTAGTCCATTCGCTTAACTTATCTAAATCTCTTTGCAGCCTCTCTGTGTCCTCTACACAACCTGCTTTTCTACTAATCTTTGTGTCATCTGCAAATTTTGTTACACTACACTCTGTCCCCTCTTCCAGGTCATCTATGTATATTGTAAACAGTTGTGGTCTCAGCACCGATCCCTGTGGCACACCACTAACCACCGATTTCCAACCCGAAAAGGATCCATTTATCCCGAATCTGCTTTCTGTTAGCCAGACAATTCTCTATCCATGCTAATACATTTCCTCTAACTCCACGTACCTTTATCTTCTGCAGTAACCTTTTGTGTGGCATCTTATCGAATGCCTTTTGGAAATCCAAATACACCACATCCATCGGTACACCTCTATCCACCATGCTCATTATATCCTCAAAGAATTCCAGTAAATTAGTTAAACATGATTTCCCCTTCATGAATCCATGCTGCGTCTGCTTGATTGCACTATTCCTATCTAGATGTCCCGCTATTTCTTCCTTAATGATAGCTTCAAGCATTTTCCCCACAACAGATGTTAAACTAACCGGCCTATAGTTACATGCCTTTTGTCTGCCCCCTTTTTTTAAACAGAGGCGTTACATTAGCTGCTTTCCAATCCGATGGTACCTCCCCAGAATCCAGAGAATTTTGGTAGATTATAACGAATGCATCTGCTATAACTTCCGCCATCTCTTTTAATACCCTGGGATGCATTTCATCAGGACCAGGGGACTTGTCTACCTTGAGTTCCATTAGCCTGTCCAGCATTACCCCCCCTAGTGATCGTGATTGTCTCAAGGTCCTCCTTTCCCACATTCCCATGACCAACAATTTTTGGCATGGTTTTTGTGTCTTCCACTGTGAAGACCGAAGCAAAATAATTGTTTAAGGTCTCAGCCATTTCCACATTTCCCATTATTAAATCCCCCTTCTCATCTTCTAAGGGACCAACATTTACTTTAGTCACTCTTTTCCGTTTTATATATCGGTAAAAGATTTTACTATCTGTTTTTATGTTTTGCGCAAGTTTACTTTTGTAATCTATCTTTCCTTTCTTTATTGCTTTCTTAGTCATTCTTTGCTGTTGTTTAAAATTTTCCCAATCTTCTATTTTCCCACTAACCTTGGCCACCTTATATGCATTGGTTTTTAATTTGATACTCTCCTTTATTTCCTTGGTTATCCACGACTGGTTATCCCTTCTCTTACCGCCCTTCTTTTTCACTGGAATATATTTTTGTTGAGCACTATGAAAGAGCTCCTTAAAAGTCCTCCACTGTTCCTGAACCGTTTAGTCTGTGTTCCCAGTCTACTTTAGCCAACTCTGTCCTCATCCCACTGTAGTCCCCTTTGTTTAAGCATAGTACGCTCGTTTGAGACACTACTTCCTCACCCTCAATCTGTATTACAAATTCAACCATACTGTGATCACTCATTCCGAGAGGATCTTTTACGAGGAGATCGTTTATTATTCCTGTCTCATTACACAGAACCAGATCTAAGATAGCTTGCTCCCTTGTAGGTTCTGTAACATACTGTTCTAAGAAACAATCCTGTATGCATTCTATGAATTCCTCCTCAAGGCTACCCCGTGCGATTTGATTTGACCAATCGATATGTAGGTTAAAATCCCCCATGATTACTGCCGTTCCTTTTTCACATGCCTCCATTATTCCCTTGATTATTGTCCGCCCCACCGTGAAGTTATTATTTGGGGGCCTATAAACTACGCCCACCAGTGACTTTTTCCCCTTACTATCTCTAATCTCCATCCACAATGATTCAACATTTTGTTCATCAGAATCAATATCGTTTCTCACAACTGCTCTGATATCATCCTTTGTTAAAAGAGCTACTCCACCTCCTTTCCCTTCTTGTCTATCTTTCCGAATTGTCAGATACCCCTGTATGTTTAATTCCCAGTCTTGGCCACCCTGCAACCATGTTTCTGTAATGGCCAGCAAATCATACCCATTTGTAATGATTTGTGCCGTCAACTCATTTACTTTGTTTCAAATGCTGCGTGCGTTTAGGTAAAGTGTTTTAATACTAGTTTTTAAACCATGATTTTTAGTTTTGACCCCTCCTGCAGCCCCTTTATATTCATACATATTGTCCCTTCCTATCACCTTGTGGTTTACACTTACCCCAGTGTTACTCTGCTCTGTTGCCTCCTGCCTTTTGCATCCTGTTTTGGGGTTCTGTTCATCTAAGCTCTCACCCACTCTAACTAGCTCAGAGCCCTCTTCTGGGTTCCCATGCCCCTGCCAAGCTAGTTTAAAGCCCTCCCAACCGCACTATCAAAACCACCCGCGAGAACATTGGTCCCGTCTCTGTTGAGGTGTAACCTGTCCGACTTGTACAGGTCCCACCTACCCAGAAACGGTCCCAATTGTTCAGGAAACTAAAGCCCTCCTCCTACACCAATGCCCCAGCCACGTATTTATCTGACTAGCCTTCCTATTTCTACCCTGACTAGTACGTGGCACTGGCAGTAATCCCGAGATTACCACCTTTGAGGTCCTGGCTTTCAATCTTACTCCTAGCTCCCTAAACTCAGCTTTCAGGACCTCACCCCTCTTTCTACCTATGTCGTTGGTACCAATGTGGACCACAACCACTGGCTGTTCCCCTTCCCTCCCCAGAATGCCCTGCAGTCGCTCAGTGACATCATTGACCCTTGCACCAGGGAGGCAACACACCATCCTGATGTCACTTTTGCTGCCGCAGAAGCGCCTATCTGCTCCCCTAACTATTGAATCTCCTATCACTATAGCCCTTCCCGTCTTCTTCCTCCCCCCCTGTGCAGCTGAGCCACCCACGGTGCTGTGGACTTAGCCCTGGCTGCACTCCCCAGAGGCATCACCGCCCTCGCCAGTAGTCAGAATAGAGTACTGGTTGGAGAGCGGGATAGCCTCAGGGGACTCCTGCACTACCTGCCTCGCCATACTCTTGTGTGCGACAGTCACCCATTCCCTATCCTCCTGTACCCTTTTAATCTGTGGGGTGACCAATGCCTGAAACGAGCTATCCACGTACCTCTCGTTCTCTCGGATGCTCCTCAGTGCCTCCAGTCCTCGCTCAAGCTCCGAGACTCGGCGCTCGAGTTGGAGGAGCTGGAGACACTTCCTGCACATGTGGTCATCCCCGTTGCGGGAAGCATCCAGGAATTCCCACATGGCACAGGTGTTGCATTCCGTTTGAACGAGCTGCCCTGCCATCCCACTAGTTACCCTTAAATTACCCAGCAAAAACACTGACTCCCACTACACACACTAAACAGCTATTTAGTAATTTATCCTCTTATCTATTAGAACACAAAATCAAAGAGATATACTCACCAGCCGATCAGCCAACCACTTACCAGCTTGGCTGTGACGTCACTTTTTGATTTCTTGTCCCTCCTCCCCGCACTGCTCACTCACCGACTGCCGCTGGGTCTTTGTAGGCCGCTGACCCCAGACTGCCGCTGACGCTGCTCCTCCCCGCACACTGACGTCACCTCTCGATTTCTCACCCCTCTATCTTTGTCTGCAGCTGATTGGGCTGGTCTCTGGGCCTCCGTCTCCTACTCTCACACTCCTTATCAGCTGCTCTAGTGTCAGCACTGGTTGGAAAAACAAGACAAACAGCACCTGCCACCCCCACTTGCCCGAACTCACCCACTTACCAAACTCACAAATGCCACTCTATGCTGCTGCATCTGTATGGTAAAGATGTTTGTACAGTTGTTCACATCACCTCCAAAGACCTCCAGTGTACATCCGAACTCCCAAAGGTTGAAGCAGAGCAGCCTTTTAAAGGATGCAACATGTGATGTAGAACATGGCGTCCATAACGCTGCGATTAGTTCTGGTTAGTTCCACTTTTTCTGGGTAGTTTTTTGGGCGAGCGATATTGTGGGTGACATGTGTGCGAGGAGGTGAAAGTGACGCTGTGTGATCTCATCGCGTTAGTTTCGGCAAATGTGATCTTTACGCCAAAAAAAAGTGGGTGGTCGGTATTATTGAATCTCGGCGTTAATTCCGTGTGGAAACTAACGCTGGGCGATATTATGGGCGTTGATTTCGCCCATTCTGATGATTCCGCCCAAAAAAAGTGGGCGGGCGGTATTATTTTTTCCTGCCGTCACGCACATGGAGTGATGTGTATCTGTAAAGCATGCACTCCCATGTTCCGCCACCAGGGAGCTCATCCCCTGAAGTCCCAAGGGATCCCAGCATCCCTTGAGAGCACTGTATATAAGCCGGCCCCTAAGGTCTGTTCCTCACTCTTATTAAAGACTGAGGTCACTGTTACTTTACCCTCCCTGTGTGCAGCCTCATCTGTGTTAGGAACACAATAACTGGCGACGGGAATACGAATCCAACGCAAAGATGCAGCGAACTGTGAGCATCCTGGAGAGGTTCTCAGAGGGTGAGGACTGGGAAGCCTATGTCGAACGGTTAGACCTGTACTTTGTAGCCAAAGAGCTGGACGGAGAAGGAAGCGCTGCAAAAAGGAGAGCAGTCCTCCTCAGTCTGCGGGGCACCGACCTACAACCTCATGAAGAATCTTCTGGCTCTGGTGAACCCCACAGATAAGTCGTTTGAGGAGCTGTGTATACTGGTTCAGGAGCATCTTAACCCGAGGGAGAGGGTGCTGATGGCGAGGTATTGGTTCTACACGTGCCAGCGATCTGAAGGTCAGGAAGTGGCGAGCTACGTCGCCGAGCTAAGGCGACTTGCAGGACAATGTGAGTTTGATGGCTACCTGGAGCAAATGCTCAGAGACTTTTGTTACTGGGCAATGGCCACGAGATTATCCTACGAAAACTTGTGACTGTAGAGACACCGACCCTCAGTAAGGCCATTGCGATAGCACAGGCGTTTATGTCCACCAGTGATAACACCAAACAAATCTCTCAGCACGCATGTGCTAGCAATGTTCATAAATTAACTGGAACTATGTTTGCGAGCAGAAATGTACAGGGCAGAACCCACAAGTCTGTAACTGCCAGCAGGCCTCAGGTGACCCAGAGTCCCCAACAAAGGATGAATGCAACACACCTTGTTGGCGTTGTGGAGGCTTCCATTCAGCCTATTCATGCCGCTTCAAAGGGTATGTTTGCAAGAGCTGTGGAACAACGAGCTGTAAGCTCTGCAAAACTTGCTAACCACCACGTGGCAGAGGAAGATCGGTCCATGGTGGATCAAAGCAATTTTGAGCCTCAGAGAGAGGAGGCAGATGCTGAAGTACACGGGTGCACACATTCTCGACGAAATGTCCACCTATAATGCTAAACATAAAATTGAATGGCTTTCCCGTAGCCATGGAACTGGACACTGGCGCTAGCCAATCCATCATGAGTAAAAAGATGTTTAAGAGACTGTGGTGCAACATGGCATTCAGACCAGCCCTGAGCCCCATCCACACAAAACTGAGAACGTACACCAAAGGGCTCATCACTGTCCTGGGCAGCGCCATGGTCAAGGTCACCTACGAGGACATGATGCACGAACTGCCACTCTGGATTGTCCCGGGCGATGGCCCCACACTGCTTGGAAGGAGCTGGCTGGGCAAAATCCGCTGGAACTGGGATGACATCCGAGCACTATCACATGCCTCATGTACCCAGGTTCTTAACACATTTCCTTCCCTTTTTTGAGCCAGGCATTGGAAACTTTACCGGGGCAAAGGTGCGACCGAATCCACTTGGTCCCAGAGGCATGACCCATTCACCACAAGGCGCGAGCGGTACCTCACATGATGAGGGAGAGAGTGGAAATCGAGTTGGACAGTCTGCAACGCGAGGGCATCCGCTCCCCAGTGGAATTCAGCGAGGGAGCCAGCCCGATTGTTCCAGTCCCCAAAAGTGATCGCACAGTCAGGATTTGCGGCTATTATAAAGTAACTATTAATCGTTTCTCGCTACAGGACCAATACCCGCTACCTAAGGCAGATGACATATTTGCAATGCTGGCAGGAGGCAAGACGTTCACCAAGCTCGACCTGACTTCGGCCGACATGACGCAGAAGCTGGAGGAGTCTTCGAAGGGCCTCACTTGCATCAACACGCACAAGGGACTGTTCATCTACAACAGATGCCCGTTTGGAATTCGGTCGGCTGCAGCGATCTTCCAGAGAAACATGGAGAGCCTACTCAAGTCGGTACCACACACAGTGTTCTTTCAGGAGGCCATATTGGTCACGGGTCGGGACAGGGCCGAGCACCTACAAAACCTGGAGGAGGTCCTCCAGCGACTGGATCGCGTATGGCTGCGGCTGAAGTGGTTGAAATGCGTCTTCATGGCAACAGAATTGGAGTTTTTGGGGAGAAAGATCGCGGCGGACAGCATTCGGCCCACAGACGCCAAGACAGAGGCTATCAGGAACGCGCCCAGGCCACAGAACGTCACGGAGCTGCGGTCGTTCCTGGGACTACTCAACTCTATTGGTAACTTCTTACCGGGGTTAAGCACCCTTTTGGAGCCCCTACATGTGTTATTGCGCAAAGGCGAGAACTGGGTATGGGGAAAAAACAAGTAATTGCTTTTGAGAGAGCCAGAAACATTTTATGCTCCAACAAGCTGCTTGTATTGTATAACCTGTCTAAAAGACTTGTGCTAGCATGTGACACGTCGTCGTACAGAGTCGGGTGTGTATTACAACAAGCTAACATTGCGGGGAAGTTGCAACCTGTCGCCTATGCTTCCAGGAGCTTGTCTAAGGCCGAGAGGCCTACAGCATGATTGAGAAAGAGGCATTAGCATGTATGTTCGGGGTAAAGAAAATGTATCAGTACCGGTTTGGCCTCAAATTTGAGCTGGAAATCGATCACAAGCCCCTCACATCCCTGTTCGCTGAAAACAAGGCGATAAATACTGATGCCTCAGCCCGCATACAAAGGTGGGCACTCGCGCTATCAGCGTATAACTATACCATCCGCCACAGGACAGGCACCGAAATCTGTGCGGATGCTCTCAGTCGGCTACCATTGCCCACCACGGGGGGTGGAAATGGCGCAGCCTGCAAACTTGTTGATGGTGGCGCAGCCCGCAGACTTGTTGATGGTCATGGAAGCATTTGAAAATGATAAATCACCTGTCACGGCCCGCCAGATTAGGACTTGGACCAGCCCAGATCCTCTGCTGTCCCCAGTAAAAATCTGTGTACCTCATGGGAGCTGGGCCAGCATCCCCGTTGAAATACAAGAGCCAATCAAGCCCTTCTAGCGGCGAAAGGATGCGCTGTCCATTCAGGCAGACTGCCTGTTGTGGGATAACCACGTAGTGCTACCAAAAAAGGGCAGGGAGACGTTCATCTTGGATCTCCACAGCACACCCGGGTATAGTAATGGTGAAAGCGATAGCCAGATCCCACGTGTGGTGGCCCGGTATCGACTTTGACTTAGAGTCCTGTGTACGGCAATGCAGCATATGTGCTCAGTTGAGCAACGCACCCAGAGAGGCACCACTAAGTTTGTGGTCCTGGCCCTCCAGACCATGGTTGAGAATCTATGTCGACTATGCGGGCCTGTTTCTCGGTAAAATGTTCCTGGTGGTGGTGGATGCTTTTTCAAAATGGATTGAATGTGAAATAATGTCGGGAAGCACCGCCACCACCGCCACTGAAAGCCTGAGGGCCATGTTTGCCACCCATGGCCTGCCTGACATACTGGCCAGTGAGAACGGGCCATGTTTCACCAGTGCTGAATTTAAAGAATTCATGACCCGCTATGGGACCAAACATGTCACCTTGGCCCCGTTTAAACCAGCCTCCAATGGGCAGGCAGAGCGGGCAGTACAAACCATCAAACAGAGCCTTAAACGAGTCACAGAAGACTCACTTCAAACCCGCCTGTCCCGAGTACTGCTCAGCTACCGCACGAGACCCCACTCGCTCACGGGATGCCCCGGCTGAGCTATTCATGAAAAGGACACTTAAAACGAGACACTCACTGGTTCACCCCAACCTGCATGATCAGGTAGAGAGCAGGCGGCAGCAACAAAATGTAAACGATGGTCGCTCCACTGTGTCACGGGAAATTGATCTGAATGACCCTGTATATGTGCTATGGTCCATGGTCCCAAGTGGATCATGGGCACGGTGATAGCTAAAGAAGGGAATAGGGTGTTTGTCGTCCAACTCGACAATGGACAAATTTTCAGAAAGCACCTAGACCAAACGAGGCTGCGGTTCACAGACTGCCCTGAACAACCCACAGCAGACACCACCTTTTTCGAGCCCACAACACGCACCCAAAGGATCAACGACACCACGCCGGACCAGGAAATCGAACCCATCACGCCCAACAGCCCAGCAAGGCCAGACTCACCTAGCAGCCCTGCAGGGCCAACAACACGCCAGCCCAGCGAGGTCACAGCCAACACACCAGAACAGACATTTGTACCGAGGCGGTCCACCAGGGAAAGAAAGGCTCCCGACCGCCTCACCTTGTAAATAGTTTTCACTTTGACTTTGGGGGGGAGTGATGTTGTGTTTCTGTAAAGCATGCACTCCCATGTTCCGCCACCAGGGAGCGCATCCCCTGAAGTCCCAAGGGATCCCAGCATCCCTTGGGAGCACTGTATATAAGCCGGCCCCTAAGGCCTGTTCCTCACTCTGGAGTGTCTTATTAAAGACTGAGGTCACTGTTACTTTACCCTCCCTGTGTGCAACCTCATCTGTGTTAGGAACACAATATGGAGAAAGTAACGCTTAACGATATGTTTCCAAAAAATGCCCATCAGTTTCCATTTTGTGGCTAAATGGGCAATATATGAGCATTATACGTCATTTCAGCGGTAAAATGGACATTAAGTGGGCATTAAGCATGCAAAGAAAGGGGAAAATCTAGCCCATAGTCCAGTACAAATGTAAATTGAATATACTTCTGCCCTCTTGGATGTTGGGGTGACAGCATCTCAAGAATGTCCTGAGACTAATGCTAATGTATCAGGTTTGCTGATGCCTGGAGGTGGATGATCTTATGCTTCATCAGATGTACAGAAGGTGTTTTATAGCCATCAGCCATTTGTTAATCCTTGGGGACCACGGGTCATAAAAATAGATTAGAAGGAGCATCGGGTCACAAAAGCACAACGGTGTATGCACAAAATAAATTCACCTTATCATTCACTCGGAAGCATCCATGTCCAGTACATTACAGATAAATCTTTGCATATAAATGCACCGGTTCATGCACCATGCTTCTGCTCCAACTCTTTGCTAAAGGCACAAAGTAATTTAAGAGACACACATAGACCTGCACATTACAGCTAAATGACTGTTACTACCAATTAAAACTGCTCCTACCTGTTCTGTGGACAATGTAGGACACTAGGCTGGAAAGCAACGGCGTAACAGTCAATGAACGTGTTTACCATTTAGTGTTAAGGGAAAGATTTCTAGTAATAGTGCTCGCAAGTTTAAGAATCTATTTACTTGATCAATAGTGTAAAAGTGTTGATCAACTGAGCACACATGATCATTTTCTGGCCTTACGACCACTGATGGGAGACTAGATGCCTCAGGTCAGCTCATGAGGCTAGAAACATAGAAACATAGAAAATAGGTGCAGGAGTAGGCCATTCGGCCCTTCAATACTGCACCACCATTCAATAAGATCATGGCTGATCATTCACCTCAGTACCCCTTTCCTGCTTTCTCATAAAAACTGACTGCAAAAGCTTCTATAGATATTTGAAGAGAAAAAGATTAGTGAAGACCAACGTAGGTCCTTTGCAGTCAGAATCAAGTGAATTTATAATGGGGAACAAAAAAATAGCAGACCAATTGAACAAATACTTTGGATCTGTCTTCAGTAAGGAAGACACAAATAACCTACCGGAAATACTAGGAGTTCCAGGGTCTAGCGAAAAGGAGGAACTGAAGGAAATCCTTATTAGTCAGGAAATTGTGTTAGGGAAATTGATGGGATGGAAGGCCAATAAATCCCCAGGGCCTGATAGACTGCATCCCAGAGTACTTAAGGAAGTGGCCCTAGAAATAGTGGATGCACTGATGATCATTTTCCAACATTCTATTGACTCTGGATCAGTTCCTATGGACTGGAGGGTAGCTAATGTAACACCACTTTTTTTAAAAAAAGGAGGGAGAGAGAAAACAGGGAATTATAGATCGGTTAGCCTGACATCGGTAGTGTGGAAAATGTTGGAATCAATTATCAAAGATGAAATAACAGCACATTTGGAAAGCAGAGACAGGATCGGTCCAAGTCAGCATGGATTTATGAAAGGGAAATCATGCTTGAAAAATCTCCTAGAATTTTTTGAGGATGTAACTAGTAGAGTGGACAAGGGAAAACCAGTGGATGTGGTGTATTTGAACTTTCAAAAGGCTTTTGACAAGGTCCCACACAAGAGATTAGTGTGCAAAATTAAAGCACATGGTATTGGGGGTAATGTACTGACGTGGATAGAGAACTGGTTGGCAGACAGGAAGCAGAGAGTTGGAATAAACGGGTCCTTTTCAGAATGACAGGCAGTGACCAGTGGGGTGCCGCAGGGTTCAGTGCTGGGACCCAAGCCATTTACAATATACATCAATGATTTAGATGAAGGAATTGAATGTAATATCTCCAAGTTTGCTGATGACACTAAGCTGGGTGGCGGTGTGAGATGTGAGGAAGATGCTATGAAACTTCAGGGTGACTTGGACA
This sequence comes from Pristiophorus japonicus, assembly GCF_044704955.1. Lineage (NCBI taxonomy): Eukaryota > Metazoa > Chordata > Chondrichthyes > Pristiophoridae > Pristiophorus > Pristiophorus japonicus. The sequence continues at coordinate 60,336,863 of NC_091983.1, forward strand.
GGTTAGGTGAGTGGGCAAATGCATGGCAGATGCAGTATAATGTGCATAAATGTGAGGTTATCCACTTTGGGGGCATAAACAGGAAGACAGAATATTATCTGTGTGGTGTATCTGTAAAGCATGCACTCCCATGTTCCACCACTAGGGAGCTCATCCTCTGAAGTCCCAGGAGATCCCAGCATCCCTTGGGAGCACTGTATATAAGCCGGCCCCTAAGGCCTGTTCCTCACTCTGGAGTGTCTTATTAAAGACTGAGGTCACTGTTACTTTAACCTCCCTGTGTGCAGCCTCATCTGTTTTAGGAACACAATAACTGGAGACGAGAATACAAATCCAACGCAAAGATGCAGCAAACTGTGGGCATCCTGGAGAAGTTCTCGGAGGGTGACGACTGGGAAGCCTATGTCGAATGGCTAGACCAGTACTTTGTAGCCAACGAGCTGGACGGAGAAGGAAGCGCTGCAAAAAGGAGAGCGGTCCTCCTCAGTCTGCGAGGCACCGCCCTACAGCCTCATGAAGAATCTCTGGCTCCAGTGGAACCCACAGATAAGTTGTATGAGAAGCTGTGTACACTGGTTCGGGAGCATCTTAACCCGAGGGAGAGCGTGCTGATGGCGAGGTATCGGTTCTACACGTGCCAGCGATCTGAAGGTCAGGAAGTGGCGAGCTACGTCGCCGAGCTAAGGCGACTTGCAGGACAATGTGAGTTTGATGGCTACCTAGAGCAAATGCTCAGAGACTTTTTTGTACTGGGCAATGGCCACGAGACCATCCTACGAAAACTTTTGACTGTAGAGACACCGACCCTCAGTAAGGCCATTGCGATAGCACAGGCGTTTATGTCCACCAGTGATAACACCAAACAAATCTCTCAGCACACAAGTGCTAGCAATGTTCATAAATTAACTGGAACTGTGTTTGCGAGCAGAAATGTACAGGACAGAACAAACGAGTCTGCAACTAGCAGCAGGCCTCAGGTGACCCAGATGACTTAGAGTCCCCAACAAAGGATGAATGCAAGGCAATTCACACCTTGTTGGCGTTGTTGAGGCTTCCATTCAGCCTCTTCATGCCGCTTCAAAGGGTATGTTTACAAGAGCTGTGGAACAATGGGGCACCTCCAATGAGCTTGCAAACGAGCTGCAAGTTCTGCAAAACCTGCTATCCACCATGTGGCAGAGGAAGATTGGTCCTTGGTGGATCAAAGCAATTTCGAGCCTCAGAGAGAGGAGGCAGATGCTGAAGTACACGGGGTGCAAACATTCTCGACGAAATGTCCACCTATAATGCAAAACGTAAAATTGAATGGCTTACCCGTAGCCATGGAACTGGACACTGGCGCTAGCCAATCCATCATGAGTAAAAAGATGTTTGAGAGACTGTGATGCAACAAGGCATTCACTCCAGCCCTGAGCCCCATCCACACGAAACTGAAAACGTACACCAAAGAGCTTATCACTGTCCTCGGCAGCACCATGGTCAAGGTCACCTACGAGGGCACGGTGCACGAACTGCCACTCTGGATTGTCCCAGACGATGGCCCCACACTGCTTGGAAGAAGCTGGCTGGGCAAAATCCGCTGGAACTGAGATGACATCCGAGCGCTATCACATGTCGATGAGGCCTCATGTACCCAGGTTCTTAACAAATTTCCTTCCCTTTTTGAGCCAGGCATTGGAAACTTTTCCGGGGCGAAGGTGCGGATCCACTTGGTCCCAGAGGCATGACCCATTCACCACAAAGCGCGAGCGGTACCTCACATGATGAGGGAGAGAGTGGAAATCGAGCTGGACAGGCTGCAACGCGAGGGCATCATCTCCCCAGTGGAATTCAGCGAGTGGGCCAGCCCGATTGTTCCAGTCCCCAAAAGTGATGGCACGGTCAGGATTTGCGGCGATTATAAAGTAACTATTAATCGTTTCTCGCTGCAGGACCAATACCCGCTACCTAAGGCAGACGACCTATTTGCAACGCTGGCAGGTGGCAAGACGTTCACCAACCTCGACCTGACTTCGGCCTACATAATACAGGAGCTGGTGGAGTCTTCGAAGGGCCTCACCTTCATCAACATGCACAAGGGACTGTTCATCTACAACAGATGCCCGTTTGGAATTCGGTCGGCTGCAGCAATTTTTCAGAGAAACATGGAGAGCCTACACAAGTCGGTACCACACACGGTGTTCTTTCACGGCGACACATTGGTCACAGGTCGGGACACCGCCGAGTATCTACAAAACCCGGGGGAGGTCCTCCGGCGACTGTTTGAAAATGATAAATCACCTGTCACGGCCCGCCAGATTAGGACTTGGACCAGCCAAGATCCTCTGCTGTCCCTAGTAAAAAAACTGTGAACTGCATGGGAGCTGGGCCAGCATTCCCGTTGAAATGCAAGAGCCAATCAAGCTGCTCCAGCGGCGTAAGGACGAGCTGTCCATTTAGGCAGACTGCCTGTTGTGGGGTAACTGCGTAGTGCTACCAAAAAAGGGCAGGGAGACGTTCGTCTTGGATCTCCACAGCACACACACGGGTATAGTAATAATGAAAGCGATAGCCAGATCCCACGTGTGGTGGCCCGGTATTGACTCTGACTTAGAGTCCTGTGTACGGCAATGCAGCGTATGTGCTCAGTTGCGCAACGCACCTAGCAAGGCACCACTAACTTTGTGATCCTGGCCCTCCAGACCATGGTCGAGGATCCATGTCGACTATGCGGGCCTGTTTCTCGGTAAAATGTTCCTGATGGTGGTGGATGCTTTTTCAAAATGGATTGAACGTGAAATAATGTCGGGAAGCACCGCCACCGCCACCATTGAAAGCCTGAGGGCCATGTTTGCCACCCACGGCCTGCCTGACATACTGGTCAGTGACAACAGGCCATGTTTCACCAGTGCCGTATTTAAAGAATTCATGACCCACTACGGGATCAAACATGTCACCTCGGCCCCGTTTAAACCAGCCTTCAATGGGCAGGCAGGGCGGGCAGTACAAACCATCAAACAGAGCCTTAAACGAGTCACAGAAGGCTCATTCCAAACTCACCTGTCCAGAGTACTGCTCAGCTACCGCACGATCCTTTGATCCCTTTGGCCGTAAGGGCCATATCTAACTCCCTCTTCAATATATCCAATGAACTGACATCAACAACTCTCTGCTCCTATACTCAAATCCCCTAGCTATGAAGGCCAACATACCATTTGCCTTCTTCACCGCCTGCTGTACCTGCATGGCAACTTTCAATGACTGATGTATCATGACACCTAGGTCTCGTTGCACCTCCCCTTTTCCTAATCTATCGCCATTCGGATAATATTCTGCCTGCGTGTTTTTGCCCCCAAAGTGGATAACCTCACATTTATCCACATTATACTGCATCTGCCATGTATTTGCCCACTCACCTAACCTGTCCAAGTCACCCTGCAGCCTCTTCATGTCCCCCTAACAGCTCACACCGCCACCCAGCTTAGTGTCATCTGCAAACTTGGAGATATTACATTCAATTCCTTCATCTAAATCAGTAATGTATATTGTAAAGAGCTGGGGTCCCAGCACTGAGCCCTGCGAATCCCCACTAGTCACTGCCTGCCATTCTGAAAAGGACCCGTTTATCCCGACTCTCTGCTTCCACGTCAGTACACTACTCCTAATACCTTGTGCTTTAATTTTGCCCACCAATCTCTTGTGTGGGACCTTGTCAAAAGCCTTTTGAAAGTCCAAATACACCACATCCACTGGTTCTCCCTTGTCCACTCTACTAGTTACATCCTTAAAAAATTCCAGAAGATTTGTCAAGCATGATTTCCCTATCATTAATCCATGCTGACTTGGATCGATCCTGTCACTGCTTTCCAAATGCACTGCTATTTCATCATTAATAATTGATTCCAACATTTTCCCCACTACTGATGTCAGGCTAACCTGTTTTCTCTCTCCCTCCTTTTTTAAAAAGTGGTGTTACATTAGCTACTCTCCCGTCCATAGGAACTGATACAGAGTCGCTGGAATGTTGGTAAATGATCACCAATGCATCCACTATTTCTAGGGCCACTTCCTTAAGTATTCTGGGATGCAGGGGGGGGACAGCCAAGCAGAAGTCAGAGAGCTGAAGGCAAGGGAGCTCAGGTTATTGAAATGTGGTGAGATCGGCCACAAGACAAACCTCTTAGAATTCTTGCGATACAAACCGGGAGGCCACTTGATCTCATGAGGTATGAGTCGGCCAGTTCTAAATTCGGGGAGCATTAGATTAGGTACTCGAAGACAAGCACTATATATTTTCACAAAGGGGAAGTGCTAGGATAAGACATATTGGGGCCGAAATTGCCCTCCGCCAGAAACGGGGCACACGCAACACGCTTCGAGTGTTTTCACCGCCGCAGTGGTTATGGTGACCTCTTCAGCGAAGTCTGGCACTTTGTTATTTTTTCAGGCAGACCGGAAGTCACTCATAATAGGGGTGGAAGTGGAGCGGTGAGTACACCAGAGGGGAGGAAGTTGGGGGGGAGTGTAGTGACCGCCGCTGTCAGTCATCAACGTAGCGCTGATGACGTCATCATGGCTCCATGACACCGGGGCTCTCCCCTTCACTTAAAGAGTGAAGGGGAGAGCAGGGAGGGTTTCGGCTGGGCCAGTGGCCTGGCACCCAAGAGGTGGTGCCAGACTGCCTTTTGGCAGCCCGGCCGAACCCGGGGGCATAATTGTCGGCCGACATGGCAGTAGGCCGACAAAAAAAACATGGCGGCATGTGGCAGTGCGTCCTCCTCTTTAATGGGAGCTGCACCGCCATTGCAGAAGGCCACAGCCTCACTGCACCGCTGGGAAAAAGCAGGTTTTGGCTTCGCCCGTGGGAGGAAGATTTTCACAGCGGGATTTCGCCGTCGGTGGGGGCGGGGTGGGCGCACAGTGATGACGCACTTGGCATGGATCGGCAGCAGCGGAGCGGTGGGGCGGGGGAGAGCGGGTCACCGCCGGGATAACACAGGAGCAGAATTTTGATAATGGCTGCCATTACACGAAAAGTCGGCGGCCATTGCACTCCGCAGAGTGGCGCTGATTTTTGGTTAAGAGGCCTTAAGGAAAGCGGCAATTTCGGCCCCATTGTATTAATGAGAATAAAAATGGTTTATTGTAGGAATAAAGTTTTGTTCCACTTTATTGAGCAAATGTGGACATGTTTATGCTTTGAGCAGAACAGTCACTCAAGTGAAGGTCTCATAATTGGAGCTTGCTTTGAAATTATTCCTGTCTGCAAGTGAGGCTCAGCAGGCCTATCTTCTGACTGGTTCTCAGTGCCCTCTTCTGTCGAGCACATAATCTAGATTGATACTTCCACTACTGAGGGAGGGCTACATTGTTGGAGATGCTATCTTTTGGATGAGATGTTAAACTGAGGCCCCGTCTCACTTCAGGTGAACATAATAGATCCATACGATTATTTGAACAGCAGCATGGCGTTCTCCGGATATCCTGACCAATGTTTATCCCTCAATCAACATCTCCAAAGCCAGAGTAAATTGTCACTCATCCCATGGTTAAACCTGGAAGAGAGTTAAGATGCGAGGCACGCAGCCTCATTAAAATATTGAAATGAGCAACCCGCCTCTGGGAGCAGGTTTGTTGCACGTCCCCCATTCCGCCTCCGTTAAAACCAGAAGTGGGAGGGTTTGAGTATGAGATTTTTTAAATCTTCACTTCGCACCCGATCCAAACTCACCAGTTTTTGGGGGGTTTAAGTTCCCCTCAATGTTTCTGCAGATTTGTTTTGAACTTAAACCCAACAACAACACTAGTATCTTTAATGTATATATAACATCCCAAGGTGTTTCACAGGGGTATCATAAAACAAAAGTTGACATAAGAAGAAATTAGGACAGATGAAGAGGTAGGTTTTAAGCAGCATCATAAAGGAGGAAAGAGAGGTAGAGAGGTTTAGGGAGGGAAAAGTGCAGGTTGTGGCTTCTGGCTCTACTACTCTGGGCAGGATGGAACAGCTTGTCTTGGTCTCCAATATCTAGTCCCTTTAGAATCCTAAAAACAGCACTAATATCAGCTCAATTTACATCATCGTTCTTCACAATCATTCCGGCTACTCTCTTTTCAATAGATCTAATATACTTTCTGTGCTGTGGCGACCAGAACAGTATTCTAAGTCCAATCACACCAATAATTTATAAAGTGGCAGGGTTACCTAACTAGTTCAGCCCCAATATTGACATTTTAATACATCCCAACATCTGATTTGCTTTACTCCTGGCATGAGCTCAGCAGACCAAATGACCTCTTTCTGTGCTGTAACCATTCTATGGCCCCAAGTTTCCACATGATTTGCTCCTGATTTTTAGGAGCAACTGGTGGAGAACGGAGTATCTTAGAAATCGGAATTCTCCACATTTAAGTTTTCTGCAGTTCTAGTCAGGTAGAACAGTTTCACTTTTGAACAGATTTTTTTTTCAAAAGGGGGCGTGTCCGGCCACTGATGCCTGATTTGAAAGTTTCCACAGTGAAAACATACTCCAAACTAACTTAGAATGGAGCAAGTGAAGATTTTTGTAGGCTTGAAAAAACCTTGTCTACACAGTAATAAATCAGGCGCAGGTTACAAATTAGGCGTCGGGAACGAGGTGGGGAAGGGAAGTCATTAAATTCTACAATAAATCCTTACTTATACTTATATAAATAAATGCAACCTGAATAAAAATTTATAAGCAAAGAAAAGATTAAACCATGTTCCTACCTGTGTGAAAGTGCTTCAGGCAGGCCTTTCAGGCAGCGGTTTGCCGTCGGGACCGACCGACAGCAGGAGGAGGGAGGGAGAAAGCTGCAAGAAGCCTCAGTACTTGAGGCAGCTGTTTGCCATCGGGCCCGACGGACGGCAGGGGAAGGGAGAAAGCTGCAAGAAGCCTCAGTGCTGATCATGGAAGGGCAATGTGGCTTTATTAAAAAATTTTAAAAATTGAACAGCTACAAAGAATTTGAATAGTCTCAAACAAGTGCATGTGTCCCGTTTATCACAGTCTATCTTTAATTACAGAATGCACTCCATCACCCTCACACACAGAAATATCAAGAAAATTAAAATGCAAGCCTTTGCAAGGGTTCAATAAACAAATTTTTACTTTTTCTGCAGCACTTTTTAAAATGGCCGAGTGCCAATGTTTACTTCAGACTGCGCGTGCGCGAACGCTCCAACGCGCACGCGCAGGGTTGCCGGCACGAAAAAAACTCATTTAAATTGTACCCGCCCCCTCCTACTTACAAAATCGGCGCGAGTGGTAGGCTACGCCCCCTGTGCGCCGCGCCAAGCAGACATTGAGCTGCAAAGCGCTCGAGAATAGCGCGTTTTTTTTCAGGCGCCGTTTTCGGCGCGAAAAACGGGCGCCCAGCTCGGAGGAGCGCCTGTTTTGCCGCGTGTGGAAACTTGGGGCCATAGATTCTACTGAGCATTGTTGCTTCAAGTTATTGTCAATCAGACCTTCCAGGTCTCCTTTATTTTCCATGCACATCACATGAGAATGTGACTGGCCTTGGTTGTAGTGGACCACATGAAGTAATGAAATAATTCACTATCCAGGCTCCCACGCAGAGAATGGCCACTTGAGTGAGGTACGAGAAGGCTGCCAGCACTCGTAGAACCGAACCTCTCCATGAGTCACTGTTTACAAGAGTGGAGAAAATTGGAGGGAAAAAAATGGATATTGCAGTTGTTTAAGTAATCTGTCTACTCAGGTTCTCACTATACCTACTCAAAAGTATCAAACTCTTAATATATGGTGTGGTGGTAGAGCAGGTGGGGGCAGAAGCATACATATATTTTTTTCAGTTATTTAACCTATTGATGACAATTAAAAGAAAATTCTTGTCCTGCTATCAATTTCAACCATACTTTTAATCATATGAAAATGATTATTAGTAGTAAATTACTGTTTTGAATATACTGTAAATCTAGTACAGTATGTTTAAACTCTTGCCTATAGTTATTAATAGAATAGAATCATAGAATCTTACAGCACAGAGGAGGCCATTCGGCCTATTATGCCTGTGCCAGCTCTTTGAAAGAGCTATCCAATTAGTTCCACTCTCTGCTCTTTCCCCATAGCCCTGCAATTTTTTTCTTTTCAAATATATATCTAATTCCCTTTTGAAAGTTACTATTGAATCTGCTTCCACCACTCTTTCAGATCATAACAACTTGCTGCATAAAAAAAATTCTCCTTATCTCTCCCTTTGTTCTTTTGCCAATTAAAGGTATCTTAAATCTGCACCCTCTGATTATCGACCCTCCTGCCAGTGGAAACAGTTTCTCCCTATCTACTCTATCAAACCCCTTCATAATAGTGATTTAATAGAGGCGTTCAAAATTAATAGTGACACATATCAAAAAGGTTACATTTTTAAAACCAAATGAGTGGTGTTTATGTGGGCTGTGAATTTGGACACTGATAAACTGTAAATAAGAGTACAGTCATACAATATACATATTGATCTGAGACTGGTACATACAAGTTATTTCTCCGCTCAAATGTATTAACCATGTCAAAGGCTGCACACATGAATGTTCATGCACACAGCAAACTCATCATCAAAACATCACTCCAGTGATGGACTTTGCTTATTTGACTACGAGCTTCAAGATTTCACATGCTGGCATATGTCCGAACCAAGGCAGGCAGGGGCTGGCATGTGGTAGAGGGTGTGTGAAACCACCCAGTGGGGGCAGTTTCACTCCTCTGGCTAAATGCATTTAGGAGCAAGGTCACCAATCTGACTCTTGAATTATACTCTTAAAACAAAAGCATAATACTGCAGACGTTGGAAATCTGAAATAAGAACAGAAAATGTTGGAAACTCTCAGCAGGTCAGGCACCATCTGTGGCGAGAGGAACAAGGTTACCGTTTCAGGTTGGTGACCTTTCATCAGAACCCCTGAATTATACTTCTGTTTTTGTAATCAACTGCTTTGCATTTTTACAAAAATGGAAATAAAATGCAGAGGTGCAAAGGTCTGGGGTGAGGTACAGAGCAATGGAAGTTGGGACATAAACCACAGTATGGAGCACATCCCCCTTACCCTCCACCAGCCCTTTATGCCCAATGGTATAACGACAAGACATTTCTGGAAATACAATAGTCTTTGTATTTGATCGAATACAATAGTCTTTGTATTTGCCCTGCATGAGTGATCTCGTATGTTTACCAAATATTACATAAGAATGGCTGATCTTCTGCCACAACGCCACCTTCCCACCCTATCCCCATCTCCCTTGATTCCCATAGTGTCCAAAAATCTATGCATCTCTATCTTGAATATACTCAGTGACTGAGCATTGACAGCCCTCTGGGTTTGAGAATTCCAAAGATTCACAGTCCTCTGAGTGAAGAAATCTCTAATCTTTGTCCATAATGGACGACCCCTTATCCTGAGACTATCACCCCGAGGTCTAGACTCCCCAGCCAGGGGAAACAGCCTGTTAAGCCCTCTAAGAACTTTTTACGTTTCAATGAGATCAGCTTCTAAAGTCAAGAGAACAGAGGCCCATTCTACTCAATCTCTGTTCATAGGACAACCCTCTCATCCCAGGAATCAATCTAAGAAAGACTTGGATTTTTTATAGCACCTTTCAGGACCACCAGACTTCTCAAAGCACTTTACAGCCAATGAAGTACTTTTGGAGTGTGGTCACTGTTGCAATGTAGGAAACTATGGAAACATTAATGACATGAATTGTTGGGACACCCAGTACATTGAACTGCTGCAAAATAGTTACCCTTTAAAAAAAATTGTAACTATTGTATTAGCGACCTGTATTGATTATGTATGGATAAGTGACTGTAGCTGAATAGGAGAAAAGAGATGATGATTTCGGTTTACTGGAAATAAGTACGCAAAAATTATGTATATTAGGAGAGTTCTGGTGTTAAAACTGCTCTACTGCCTGACTACGCTTGTAAAAACATGATTAAATCTCATGATCTACAGTTGTGAGAAATGTCATCTTACTTTAGATATTAAATAGCGAAAAATATCAAATTTACTTTGTTTCAGAAACATAACTTGATCGCTGCTCTCAGAAGTGACTTGCTATGTTTGCAGTCGAAACGCACCAATGCGTATCCCGTGACAAATTGCACAAGCACGTCCTCTGCAGGTTGCACTGTAAGCAGTTACAATCCAATTACCTTGTCCAAAAGCAGGATAGGTGAAAACTTCTGGTATAATACCGTTGAGGAGCCGCTCCTGTAATAATAATACAGTAAAGCAGAGCGGCAGCAAGAACGTTTATTTTTGAACAAAAATGCGTCTTGTAATTGTGTGGATTCGGTGCTCAAACAAAATATTTAACCTTCCTTCCCGTCCGACCTGGTTAAATGGATGATCTAATAAGAAAGACAGCGAGTGGTCAATTCAAAATATTGCGGCTATGAATCAATGGTGAAACTTGTGTAGATTTAAGGATCAAGTCAGGCCTGGCTTCACTTCCTGCCCCCTACAAACCAGGGACCCACTGGCATCTGCCAAATGAAAGAAGGGGGGAGGAGGAAGGAGTTGGATTGCTCAAGTGCTTTTATTTTGACGCATGAGAATATATGTGCATTCTCTTACTTTAAAAATAAAGAACAGGTTTTGTGTAATTGCAGTAGAGTATCTGTTGTGGGAGGACTGCGCCGTGATGAGTTGCAGTGTGCGGAGGCCTCCCCCCCCCCCCATCTCCTTCAGTGGGTGGAATGGCCCTTGAAAAAGGTTACATGGTAGTAGTGCGGCGGCTGCTAATCTGTGCCTGAAATGGAAACAGCTGGTGGAGCGCACAGCTCTCCCCGCGAGCAACTCCTGCTGTTTACTGGCACCACACTGCTGCCAGCTTTTGTTTTCTTCCACCGTACCGTATTAGACTAAAACCATTTGGCTTTGATATTTTAACGGTTCTTTTTTTTGGGGGGGGGGGGATTAAAGTTGTTTCTTCTATCGTTCTTTAGGGGTTTTTTCAAAGTAAATACTTTAAAATAAGACATTTGGGCGAAGAAAAATCTCGGACCAGCGGATCTACAAAGTAAAAGTGACGAAGAAAAAAGCTACTCGGAAGAGCCCTCTGGGGTAGACGGTGAGTGGAGAGTGTGTGTGAGAGGATCCGGGCGGCAGAGCCGGGGACAGTGTAACTATCTGACCTGTTATTGTAACCCGTAAATGTATCGCCGCTGCTCCACACACTGGCTGTCGGCGTGAAGGGCTGCGAGTGAGAAAAAGTGCAGAATGGCTCGGGGCGCTTGTTTTTAAACAAGCTTTCCTCCCCCCAGGAGCCGCATTCAAGTCACTTTACACTAAATTAATCGCAACACGCACCCACAAAACGTCGACAACGTTCTGCTCTTTTTTTTGTTGCAAACTTGTATTGTTTTTCAGGGGAGGAAGTGAATATTTAGGATTCACCGTTATTGAAAACGTGGATTAGCTCCACTCGGCGTAATTAAAAAAAAAATAAATAAACAACCGACTCCACGGTCATCAATGTTGTTACTCGAAACCTGAACTCTTAACTGTTTCCGAGCTGGGCGTTTGGGTTGGAGCAGCGGGTGTTCTAAATTCCTCTTTAAATGAAAATCTCTCGCTCGCTGACCGCTGTATTATCCATGTGGTGTTAACAATGGCACGCTTATTTGTTGTCGTGCACCTTTGGAATATCAGCGTCTAAATGTACATTTTTCCAGCTTTATTGGATATAACGCGATCTACTTTGCAGCAATCGGCAATGACCCAAAAAGTGGCATATGTTTAACAAAAACAGTATGGTGTACAATAAGCTCAACGTTTCCCTGACATTTACAAAAGTAATATCCTGATTTTAGTTGTTTAAGGTAATTTATCTTAAATAGTGGTCATGTAATTGTACTTAACGAATAGATACAACTCATTAATATTAATCCTAAAGATGTTCTGGATGGCGAAGCTGCTGTATGTTTAACATGCACTTTTATAACGGGTTTCACAAGATGACATACAGTAATCCATGAGTGAAATGAGTAATCCGTACAAAGCTTGCTGAGTGTAGCGGGCCTACGGCAGACGTACACTGTGAAGCACTGGTACAAGGCCTACGCTTCTAAGGGTCCAAACTGGGCATAAGATCCACTTGGTGAGGTTGAGGGAACTTGCTGGCGGTCTCTGCGTAGATTGTTAGAATAGCCAAGGATGTTGACACGTTCAGTGACACGAACCTCTGGTTCAAACAATGTTTCCAGGGTGTCCACTTCCAGTGTGGTTAACCGGTATGCAGTTTGCAAGTGATACTACTTCAGGAGCTCAAAACCGGCTATTTGGTTTTGTTTTAAGTGCTCAAAACCTGGTTGTGATAGGCAGCTCTTCTCCCATGTCATGAATGTCTACTTGTGCATTTTCTTTACAGTACTGGCTTGCTGAAGAAGATAGTTAGGTTGAATCTGATGCTACCCTACATCTTGCACCTCAGTCAGTGAATTCTCAAAGTCAACAAAGTAGGAAGTCTGACAGAAATTAGTAAACTTAACTGCAATTTGAATGAAATGTTTTCATATCTTCACACACTCCTTGGAAAATAATGGCAGGATTTGCAGATTGATTAACAGTCTCGATGGGCCACTTAAACGTGAACACTCTGTTTTTTTTTAAATACCAGATTATAGGGTGGTTAGTCCTCTAGGGCGGCAGGGTTTTATGAGATCCAACAACTCTTATGATGAGGGGGCCCAACTACAACACATACCCACTATATGTGTGTCACCTGCTGGATGTCAAATGAATGGAGACTGCACTTCGTTGCTGTATGATTTAGTTTTAGATGTGTAGTGTGGTGGTTCTCGATGGACAGTAAAATACTTGCTTTCTAGCTAGTTTCAAATCCCAGGATGGTCTAGAGTTCTTCGAAGCATAATTTTCAAATTTTGTGTTTTGGTATCCCAGCACTCCAAGGTCAGTTGCACCATAGACCAAATTAAAGCTTCCTCAACTGTATCCTTAAATGCCAACCTCAGAACAGTATCTTCTATTGGACTAGTGTGAATTTTTCCATTTCCCATACCAGCCACTCTTGCCTCTTTTAAACATTTAAGATTGGTGTAATTTTTTTTTCTCCCCATTCCACATTTTAAAGGGGTCTGTTCGAGCCGACTAATGCAGAAGAGGAATAGAACACAATATAATAGAGATGTGAAGCAAAAGTGGGGATTGGGCGCACAACTTGTTCATGCTTTTGAAAACCCATTTCCTACTTTGAGTTGTACCAATCTTTTTTGAAAAAGCAGCACCAAGTGACCCAGCCCCCTTGGCTGAAGGAGATTGCGTGACTGACCAATTGCATGATGATGGGGGGGCGAAGAGACAGTGAGAGATCCTATTAAGATAGAATTTAAACAATTCTTACAACAGGCCAGTTTTAAGTATTGTTTTATTAAAACTTATATTTTCAATTGCTGTGATATAAATGAATGAATAAATTGAAATATGCCACACTGATTCTGACCTCCAGTTATCTACTGAGCTCACTTGGAAATCAATTGCAGTGTACAGTCTCTCATTGCCTCCATATTGAAATCAAAGGAAAAAATAAATATTTGCTTTATCAAAGCAATCTAAACCTGCAAAGAAAAGTATTTCTGTCTATAATACAACATTTTCCAGGTGCAATTGTATGTTCATTTTGAGAGACTGCTTATAAATCAAGTGGTTTTATTATTTTTCAGCTAATTACCATATAGTATCTGAACTCGTGTAAAGCAGGTTCTTGCCGGCCTTAATACAAGCAAGATTCTTGCCCGACCATTTTTTCCAAATCAATTTATCCTTTTATTTTTAAGCCAGCGTGTATGGTTTGCACTTACTTGAAAATTGGCATATTTCACGGTGGTTGTAAGAATCCCTTTTGCAACTAAATGGAATGCCCACTATTTGACCATTTTGGTCCAAATATTTGAAGTGTGTAGCAAACCTAGTACTCATTTTGTAATGCAGTATTCATGAGAAATTTTGTAAGTCATGACTCAAATCTTCAGGTTTTTTAAAACCGTAAGTAGCTTTTATTTAGCTAAATAAATAGCTAAAATTAGATCTGTTATATAATGGATCACAAAGACAAAATAGAATTTACTATCCTTTGTGGACTTTAACTCAGCTGACCTAATCGTATAATTCTGAGAGTATTACACTAAGTTGGAGACACTTTTTCAAGTTATTATGTTTTAATTCAGTATCCATTATATTTTTTAAAATACTTTTAAAACTGCTCAATTCCTAAATGCTGCAACTAGTGGCTTCAACAATCCAAATGTCATTTTTTAATCTGTTGTTTATATGAAAATGGAATGTTAGCTAACTCTAATTTGAGCCCAGTTCTGAAGAATGAGAAGATTGCCTAAATTGTACACCAAAGTACACACAAAGATTTGGGTTTTATGGTGCAAGTTAATTCTTTGGGTATGGGGATTTTAGGGGTAAAACATCTCAACCAGAGATTGCACTAACAAGTGCCAGGTAATAACTATATCTCCAGCAAGAGAGAGTGTCTAACCACTGCCCCTTGACTTTCAATGACATTACCAACATTGAATCCCCCATCAACAACATCCTGGGGTTCACCATTGCCAAGAACCTTAACTGGACTAGCCACATAAATACTGTGGCTACAAGAGCAGGTCAGAAGCGAGGTATTCTGTGCTGAGTGTCTCACCTCCTGACCAATGTTCCCTTTATGCTGTGCAATATTTTGAATGGGCCAGGCATCCTCTTAAAGGGGCCGTGTACCCAAAATAAATTAAAAGGAACATTGCTCCTGACTTACCAAAGCATTTCTTCAAGGCACAAGTCAGGAATGTAATGGAATACTCTCCACTTTCCAACAACACTCTCTAGAAGCTTGACACCATCCAGGATAAAGCAGTCCGCTTGATTGGCACCCCATCTACCACTGTAAACATTCACTCCCTTCACCACCAGTGCACTGTGGCTGCAGTGTATACTATCTACCAGATGCACTGCAGCAACATGCCAAGGCTTCTTAGACAGCACCTCCTAAACCGTGACCTCTACCACCTAGAAGGACAAGCACAACAGGTGCGTGCGAACAACACCACCTCCAAGTCGCAAAACATCCTGACTTGGTAATATATCGATGTTCCTTCATCGTTGCTGGGTCCGAATCCTGGAGTTACCTCCCTAGCAGCACTGTGGGAGTATCTTCACCACATGGACTGCAGCGGTTCAAGAAGGCAACTCACCACCACCTTCTCCAGGGCAATTACAGATGGACAATAAATGCTGGCATTGCCAGCGATGCACACATCCCATAAATGAATTTAAAAAAAATTAGTAGATTAATAATTATAACTGCCTTTGGAGGTGAAAACCACTTATTAGCCTAAATCAAATTTTTGTGTTTCAAACCTTCATTAGAAGGTTCAGAACTTTTTGGATCTGGATATAAAATCTTTTTTATTTATATAACTGACATAAAATTCTCCTTTACTTATGGTTCCCCCGATAGTTAAACTATCCTGTGAGCTACTTGCCAACATTGCTCTGAGTCAGCAAGCTGGCCTGACCAGAGTGTCCTGGTGACTGCTTTTCTCCCTGTTTTCCCATATGCGGAGGTATTCAGCTGCTGCTACTAGACGACTCTTGACAGTGGAGATCAAAAACAGGAGATTACAGATGAAGATCCATGTCTAATATCACTGGTATCTGCAACAGTTAGCAAATGGCATGTTGGCCTTCATAGCGAGGGGATTTGAGTACAGGGGCAGGGAGGTGTTGCTACAGTTGTACAGGGCATTGGTGAGGCCACACCTGGAGTATTGTGTACAGTTTTGGTCTCCTAACCTGAGGAAGGACATTCTTGCTATTGAGGGAGTGCAGCGAAGGTTCACCAGACTGATTCCCGGGATGGCGGGACTGACCTATCAAGAAAGACTTGATCAACTGGGCTTGTATTCACTGGAGTTCAGAAGAATGAGAGGGGACCTCATAGAAACATTTAAAATTCTGACGGGGTTAGACAGGTTAGATGCTGGAAGAATGTTCCCAATGTTGGGGAAGTCCAGAACCAGAGGTCACAGTCTAAGGATAAGGGGTAAGCCATTTAGGACCGAGATGCGGAGGAACTTCTTCACCCAGAGAGTGGTGAACCTGTGGAATTCTCTACCACAGAAAGTTGTTGAGGCCAATTCACTAAATATATTCAAAAAGGAGTTAGATGAGGTCCTTACTACTAGGGGGATCAAGGGGTATGGCGAGAAAGCAGGAATGGGGTACTGAAGTTGAATGTTCAGCCATGAACTCATTGAATGGCGGTGCAGGCTAGAAGGGCCGAATGGCCTACTCCTGCACCTATTTTCTATGTTTCTATGTTATTAAAATTTGTCTTTTAAGCACTAAATGCTGAAACAGAGGGGTTTAAAAAATGTTTTTTCTCCTTTTGGACAATGCAACACCTCCAGCTCTGTTAAGTGATGTTTACATACCTTTCTTCATTTTGACTGTACACTACAATTGTCTGTAGTCAAAATGCTCCCTCTTGCCCCCTCAATAGGTGCCCCACCTGAATTTTATCAAAAATTAAATTGCAAAGTATTAATGGCCAAGTTAGAAAAACTAGATTTTTGTTTCGCTGTGGTAATCTCACATTTTTTTTTTGTCGCATGCTGGAATTATGATACCCCGAGGGATTGAGATTTCAAGCAGAATTTTCAATTTCATATCCTGAATGAGGAAAAAAAAAATCCTACCTTCAGGACATGTAGATTTTTTTAAAAAGTGATGAACTCCTGAGTGAAATGATCAGTCACATACTCTTTAGAGGAAATCATACAGGATAAATGGCAAGCTATAAACTCACATTTATTGGTTTTGAACAAATTGCTAATGTAAAACTATATGGCTAGGCTGTAATTTTAAAATTGTGCACTTCCATGGCAAATCCTGTTGCATTAGAACTTTGGGTGAGGAAGGAGTATCGTTCCCAGCAACAAAGTGAAAAAAGGAAAATGTAACTCTAAATTCGCTGGTTTACAAATTGCTCAATATTGGAGATGGAATTAAAACATTTTTAGCCCTTCCTAACATTTTTTTAATTTTAGTTTGCTGGTCTATGCTTAGTAACCAATACTTTGCCAAAATCTGTCAAATGTTTTCAACTTACCACCCTGGCATAAAACCAGTGTCCGTCCTTCATAGAAACCACCCAAATTTAATTTCCAGTTTCATTTACGTCTGGGCGACCAGTTTAAAATCTACCCAGCTATCTCTTCTTTATGGCATGGCAATTCAGATGTTGCAAATAGATCCTAACAGTGCATGTAACAACATTGCCAAAATTGTCATAGTTTTCATTTTGGAGATATGAGGAAATAGTTCATAAATAATTTTGATATTGCTTAAATACGTTTAGTACAATGTGAAACCAAGTGATGTGAAACATTGAAGTGTCGATGTGTTTTGCCATAGTAATGGAATATAGGCTTGTTTCCTATATCCGTGCTGGGACCCTAACTATTTACAATCTATATATTAACAACTTGGAAGAAGGGACTGAGTGTAACGTAGCCAAGTTTGCTGACTATACAAAGATGGGAGGAAAAGCAATGTGTGAGGAGGACACAAAATCTGCAAAATGACATAGATAGGCTAAGTGAGTGGGCAAAAATTTGGCAGATGGAGTTGGAAAGTGTGAGGTCATGCACTTTGGCAGAAAAAAAATCAAAGAGCAAGTTATTATTTAAATGGAGAAAGATTGCGAAGTGCTACAGTACAGCGGGACCTGGGAGTACTTGTGCATGAAACACACAAGGATAGTATGCAGGTACAGCAAGTGATCAGGAGGGCGAATGGTAACTTGGCCTTTATTGCAAAGGGGATGGCGTATAAAAGCAGGGAAGTCTTGCTACAGCTATACAGGATATTGGTGAGGCCACACCTGGAATACTGCTTGCAGTTTTGGTTTCCATATTTACAAAAGGATATACTTGCTTTGGAGGCAGTTCAGAGAAAGTTCACTATGTTGATTCTGGGGATGAGGGGGTTGACCTTATGAGGAAAGGTTGCGTAGGTTGAGCCTCTACTCATTGGAATTCAGAAGAATGAGAGGTGATGTTATCAAAACGTATAAGATTATGAGGCGGCTTGACAAGGTGGATGCAGAGAGTGTGTTTCCACTGATGGGGGAGACTAGAACTAGAGGGCATGATCTTAGAATAAGGGGCCGCCCACTTAAAACTGAGATGAGGAAAAAAAAATTCTCTCGGTGTTGTAAATCTGTGGAATTTGCTGCCTCCGAGCTGTGGAAGCTGAGACATTGAATAAATTTAAGACAGAAATAGACAGCTTCTTAAACGATAAGAGGATAAAGGGTTATGGGGAGTGGGCAGGGAAGTGGAGCTGAGTCCATGATCAGATCAGCCATAATCTTATTGAATGATGGAGCAGGTTCGAGGGGCCATATGGCCTACTCCTGCTATTTCTTATGTTCTTATGTCCTTGAATCCCATCGAGTGAGATCCAAATCTTGGCCATGCCATCAACAAAGGGCACTGAGCCAAGAGCAGGACTAGTTGCAGCAGTGGCTCTTGGATACCTCTGGAAACTGGCTGAAGAGGTGCTAGAAGATGGCCACCTATCCATCCTCTGGCTGGGGATTGGTTTGTGAGTGACACAAGAATATTGTGCAGGAAGAAGGTAATAATTAGTCGTCATTTATGCTTGTACATATAGTCCATAGAAATTAGAACTTCCTGCTAATTAAATACTATACAGGGTAGAGCTATTTTGTGTAGTCAGTTACATTTTTTGTAAAATTTGTGGTTTGTGATCAACTCGTGTTGATTGGTGGTGACTTGAAGGTATATAATGCTGAGAGGACTTAAAATATTTAACTTTGTACCTTTTTAGCTATCTTTGCTCAATAGAAAGTGTTAAAATGCACAGCATGTCTGTGAATATCTATAAAGAGCAAAGATAGAATAATTTGGGTGTAGACGCTTCAATACCATGTTTATAAGCAAGTACTAGTAATTGTTTTTCACAATGACTATTTAACGTTTCCAGTTAGTTGGTGTGATTTAAATTGAGTGATGAGAATGATCGCACTGACTCATTCAATGCAAACAGGACTTTTTCTCTCTTCAGTAGTCATGGTTGGTAGTATGAAGGGCATTCTCCTTTTCTTCTACCTGCACTGCCCCTCCCCACCCCCACAAATGCATAACTTGCTCCCAAGTCTAAACAAGCTGCTTCAACGTCAAACCTGCGTTGCTTCCAATGCAGCACAGTCTTAGCAACGCACTTGGGTATCTCCTTTTAAGTAGTGTATAATCAAAATGTGTAGTGGTTTCATAAAATGTAGATACAACTATATGTAGCAATAGCTTTGTAAAAATATGATTGTACTTTCTTGAGAAATCAACTTTTTAAAAAAAAAATTAAATCACATTAAGAAGCTTCCATTATGGGAAGGGAATCCAATCCTCAGTTTCTAGGAACAGTTGCAAGGCCATTTAATACAGTTCTGTTGCATTGCCACCAGCTACTCTCTACATTTGCATACAAGACTATACATTTATGCCCGTTTGTAGCTGTGTGGAGGGGGCTTGTCTTTTACTTGGGTCACATCCTTCCACAGATTTCCCTCGAGTGGAGCAAATTCTCCATAGACAAGCCCAGCAGTGCTGTTCAAGTACTTTATCATCTGTTGCTCTGCTCTATTTATTCAGTGCTCTGATATTTAAATGGAAACTCTCTATCCTGACTTCAGTCCCGGCTCCTCCTGCTGTTATAAGTGATGGGGGCTAGGTGTAAGGCGATGAAATTTTAAATCGGCAGTGAGAGCAAGGACTGAAGTTGGGAATGAGTTGACTTTTTTTAAATATTAGTGATAGCTGATGAGGTCAAATTGCTTGAAATGAGAAAGAACAAACACACTGCATTTGTGAGCAGCAAACAGTGTGAAGTTGAGCAGACAGAGTGGATAGAAACTTTGATAACCTTCTTAAAGTAGACTTTCTTTGTTTGTGGGAGCAGGAACGGAATAAAAATGTAGCTGGATTTTTTCAAGTTTTGTATGTTAGTGTTTTTGGTAGTTGTATCGATTAGTAAATGGGTTTCAATAATGTACAGCAGTTCCCACTTCCAGCTTTTTAATATACTAAGCTATTAAAATGTATTGGCTCTCTACAGTGGAACCTCGGATAACATTAAAATACAGACGCTTCATGACCATCCCAAATATTTTACATTATAAAAGATACAAGAGGCACTCAAACAACCGATAAATTATGTATATTAAGGACTATGGAGAGTCTTCAAAGTACTAAGCCTCTTTAATTAATGTATTTTACACCTTAAAACATGGAATAGGGTATCTTTCCTAAGGTCATGCTCTAAACTGAAAATAGTGCTCCAAATGAAGTCTGACTAGCGATGTGTGTGACAACAGCAATACTTTACTGCTTTTATATTGGCAATTACTTGTGAAAAATGCAGTATCCCAACAGCCTTTTGATCACTTTCTGAACAAGTAAACCAGCTTTTATAAGCGATAGCAGAGAGGGTGTGAGCAGGGGCGGATTAACCATGGGGTGGATGGGGCTGCAGCCCCAGGCCCACCAAAGAACTTGGGCCCACCAAATAAATGTAGGAGAGAAAATATAAGTCATCCCAAATAGGCTGAATAGAATAGACAATGAGAGGAAAATAAAGACCAAGGAAAATAAGAACATAAAAACATAAGAATTAGGAACAGGAGTAGGCTATCTAGCCCCTCGAGCCTGCTCCACCATTCAATAAGATCATGGCTGATCTGGCTGTGGACTCAGTTCCACTTACCCACCCGCTCCCCGTAACCCCTAATTCCCTTATTGGTTAAAAATCTATCTATCTGTGACTTGAATACATTCAATGAGCTAGCCTCAACTGCTTCCTTGGGCAGAGAATTCCACAGATTCACAACCCTCTGGGAGAAGAAATTCCTTCGCAACTCAGTTTTAAATTGGCTTCCCCGTATTTTGAGGCTGTGCCCCCTAGTTCTAGTCTCCCCGACCAGTGGAAACAACCTCTCTGCCTCTATCTTGTCTATCCCTTTCATGATTTTAAATGTTTCTATAAGATCACCCCTCATCCTTCTGAACTCCAACAAGTAAGGACCCAGTCTACTCAATCTATCATCATAAGATAACCCCCTCATCTCCGGAATCAGCCTAGTGAATCGTCTCTGTACCCCCTCCAAAGCTAGTATATCCTTCCTTAAGTAAGGTGACCAAAACTGCATGCAGTACTCCAGGTGCGGCCTTACCAATACTCTATACAGTTGCAACAGGACCTCCCTGCTTTTGTACTCCATCCCTCTCGCAATGAAGGCCAAGATTCCATTCGCCTTCCTGATTACCTGCTGCACCTGCAAACTAACTTTTTGGGATTCATGCACAAGGACCCTGTGCGGAGGGGAGCGGGTAGGTCCGAAGGCCTCCTCGTAGGACTGCTCCTGGGCACGGCCAAGGGTGCCATCAGCCGGTCCAGGCAGCGGGCGGTCGAGGGGGTCGTTCAACCTGACTGCCTGCCTCTCTTCCGCTCTTACATCCGGTCCAGGGTGTCCTTGGAGATGGAGCACGCGGTGTCCACCGGTACGCTCGCGGCCTTCCGCGAGAGGTGGGCACCGGAGGGACTGGAGTGCATCATCACGCCCGGCAACCAAATTTTAATTTGATTTTACGTTTTAAAGTTTAAGTTGTTTTAATTGCCGGTGCTTTTAGTGTCCCCTTCCCTTTTATAGGGGGCACCGGAGAAATTGTGATTTTAGTGCCCAAAAAAAAACAAAAAAAAAGAAAAACACAAAAAAAAAAAGGGGGGAAAAAAAGGGCCTTGAAAATGTCTGGAGTGTCACCCAGGTCGGGTGGCACCGTTTATTGTTTTTATGTTTTCACAGGTGAACTCAAAAGAGTTTCATGCACAAGGACCCTGTGCGGAGGGGAGCGGGTAGGTCCGAAGGCCTCCTCGTAGGACTGCTCCTGGGCACGGCCAAGGGTGCCATCAGCCGGTCCAGGCAGCGGGCGGTCGAGGGGGTCGTTCAACCTGACTGCCTGCCTCTCTTCCGCTCTTACATCCGGTCCAGGGTGTCCTTGGAGATGGAGCACGCGGTGTCCACCGGTACACTCGCGGCCTTCCGCGAGAGGTGGGCACCGGAGGGACTGGAGTGCATCATCACGCCCGGCAACCAAATTTTAATTTGATTTTACATTTTTTAAGTTTAATTTGTTTTAATTGCCGGTGCTTTTAGTGTCCCCCTCTCCTTTTATAGGGGGCACTGGAAAAAAGGAAAAATTTGATTTTAGTGCCCAAAAAAAAAAAACCACAAAAAAAAAAAGGGCCTTGTAAATGTCTTGTGTGTGTCATCCAGGTTGGGTGGCACGGATACATGTTTTATGTTTTCGCAGGTAAACTCAAAAGAGTTTCATGCACAAGGACACGGCCAAGGTTGCCATCAGCCGGTCCAGGCAGCGGGCGGTCGAGGGGGTCGTTCAACCTGACTGCCTGCCTCTCTTCCGCTCTTGCATCCGGTCCAGGGTGTCCTTGGAGATGGAGCACGCGGTGTCCACCGGTACGCTCGCGGCCTTCCGCGAGAGGTGGGCACCGGAGGGACTGGAGTGCATCATCACGCCCGGCAACCAAATTTTAATTTGATTTTACGTTTTAAAGTTTAATTTGTTTTAATTGCCGGTGCTTTTAGTGTTCCCCTCTCCTTTTATAGGGGGCACTGGAGGAAAAAATTTGATTTTAGTGCCCAAAAAAAACCCACAAAAAAAAAAGGAAAACGCAAAAAAAAGCACAAGACAAAAAAAAGGGGCCTTGTAAATGTCTGGTGTGTCATCCAGGTCAGGTGGCACCGATTTAATGTTTTATGTTTTCCAGATAAACTCCAAAAAGAGTTTCATGCACAAGGACTCCCAGGTCCCTCTGCACCTCAGCATGTTGTAATTTCTCCCCATTCAAATAATATTCCCTTTTACTGTTTTTTTTTTTTTTCCCCCATGGTGGATGACCTCTCACTTTCCGACATTGTATTCCATCTGCCAAACCTTAGCCCATTCGCTTAACCTATCCAAATCTCTTTGCAGCCTCTCTGTGTCATCTACACAATCCGCTTTCCCACTAATCTTAGTGTCATCTGCAAATAGATTCACTTATTTATATCTATATACAGAATTACCTATATACACTAATGTACCTATATACAGATCCGACTCTGTACTAAGCTGTTTTATTTAATGTTATTGAGAAATTTGCATATATGTATAGGAATCTAGTATTGCAATGTTACCAGAACCAGAATATATACCTACTTGATACATAATATTGTTGTGTCCTTAGATGCTGTAGTAATGACTCCACGAAGCAATGTGTTGTTCTTGAACTGTAGTGACCGTAGTCCTTTATTTGTTAACTCTAGAGTGAGGATCACACCTGGTGGCCTGCCTTTTATACTAGGTCAGGCACACCTGTACAGGTAACCTACAAGTTTCCCACTGCTGTGCCCTCTGGTGGCACATCTTGTGATAGTACAAACAGTAGCCATGTAGGATACATGACATTCATTGTTGAATATACTGGTCTATGTTTCCATACTCAGAATCATATACATAATGTAATGAAGATGAACAAACATAACTATAGGCCCATTTGGATCAGTTTGCATCAGGCCCTGGGTGCAAGCTACTCTCGGCCATGTGAGACCGATGCCAGAAATGGAGTGGTTTCAACTGTCCCTCCGATCTTCACTGGTGTCCTTTTCGGGAGGGGAGTGCTGGACTTATGCCTGGAGCGTAGTTTCAGCTACAGAGCTGAGATCGGGAAGCCCACCTGAGCGTAGATCCAGGATGAAGTCTCGTTGCTCCGTGACTTTACAATGCAAAGTTTCCCCCTTCACCTCGGAGTAGGCAACCTCCACGTTTCCAGTTTAGTGCCTGTTTTGCAAACTCACTATCGAAGTTTATTGGCCAAATGTTGGAAACAATCGAGCTGGGATTATAAAATGTGTGGCTGCTTACCTTCAGAGCTGTGTTAAATAAATAGCATGCGAGCACGGTAAACTGGATCCCACCAGTGGTCGTTCAGATTAAAAGGAAAGCTGGGTTGATGCCGAGGTATTGGTGAATCAATGGATAGATTGGCATTAGATAACTACATGTGGGGAGGCAGTTTATGGTCGGATCATGGGCATTCTTGAACTACGAATAGTTGATGCTAGTCCTCTAGGTGCCCATTATTCATGGTGTCACTATTTGCAAAAGTAATAGATTTGGACTTGACCTATTTGTTCCTTCCCTTTCACAGTCCTCTTCTAACTTGTCTTAATTTGCTCTTGTCAAAGGGGTTTCACCGACTGACTAACAATTATGATGAGTTACAGAAACATTGGGCCCAAATTTGCCCAGGAGTTGCACTGTTTTTTTTTTTTTGGAGCAACTTGATTTTTCTGGAGTATCTTAAAAATCCCCATTCTGCACATTTAATTTGCGCCAGTGTAAGTGAGTTAGTTAGGATTTTTAAAGTTTTTTTTCCCTAAAGGGGGTGTTACCAGCCACCTATGCCTGTTTTGGCCATTTAAGCCAGTTTGGACAGCTAATAGTTGCTCCAAACTAACTTAGGCCAGCGTATGTGGTCGCACAGAAAATCCTTGAGTTAAGAAATCAGTGCAGGTAGCCAGAAATGTGGGGGAAGCACAGGACCTTGCAAAGCACTAAACACTTTCACAACAACATTCATGAAGCATAAAAACCATCAATAATAAATTAAAAATTAATTAATAAATGAACTTATGTCCTACCTTCATACTCAGCCGGGGAAGTCAGTGGGTCGGGCTGGCCGGTGCGGGAGGCTACTTGGCTGGGGATAGGGGTGGGAAACCTCACCGGCGGGAGAACTCCGAGAACTCACCGGCAAGCCCTTCAGCCAGGGCTAAGGGCGGGAGAATGCACCGGCAAGCTGTTCGGCCTGAGCTAGGAATGGGAGAAGGCACCTATGCTTGTGTCCCTGGTTACCATGGCAGCCTGATCTTTTTGGCACAGATCAAGGCTCCAACCCTCTGGTTAGGCCACACCAAAATGAATAGATCCTAAGGAGAAACTTACAACACTTTTTGGCATACTTGGGCCACACAATCGGGCGTAACTCTTCAAGTACGCCAAAAAAGTACTTTGGGGAAAATTGAGCCCATTAATCTGAGCTTTTTAGATATGTATGCTGAGAATGAACATTTTCTGGTCTACTTTAAATTTGGAAAATTCATGGTTTCTATATTACTCGTCTTACAGCACTTCTCGGTTATTTTTTTGCTAAAATTAGAAAGGTGGGGAAGCGAAACTGGATGGTGTAATGGGTTTATGGTCTACTGACCTTTGCCTTCTGGGTACTGGATTTCATTGCATTCTAAACTGATGGGGGTGAAGGTTCTCTCTGATGCTTAAAAGGGTCCCAAGCAAATGAGCTTGGGTTGTCTTAACCCTGCTTCTCGTGAACATTAGGTCGACAGCTCAAAACTTCCCACAAATTTGGTAGACTCACTTAAACTATATGGTGGGTGTGGGAAATTTGAGTAGGGTTGAGTAAGGCAAGTTAGGAAAGAGCAAAAGGTGCATGTATTTAAATGTAGGCATACTATAACTGAATAGAGTAATACTGACGCTGCTTGAATCCCTGTCCTGATGAACAATAAATTCACCCAAAAGAGTAATCTAGAAACTTAAGTATTCTGCTCCTTTTTTTAGGGAGGCCCATAATAGAAATGGTAAAATTATATCTCTTATCTTATCTCTTACTGAATTTTTTAAGTCAGTGTTGCTTGAAGTACAAATCCAAGAAAAATATAGAATCCTGGAAATGTTGCAGTGCAATGGCTGCACTGGAATTGCCAACTCTCCAGGATTGTCCTGGAGTCTCCAGGATTTGGATTAATTTCCTGGGCACTGTTGTGAGCAACCTGGGAGAGAAATCATAAGGGTGTTTATTTAAAAAAAAAATAATTTCTCTTTGAATACTGTTCATTGTGGTGGTAGGGGGGAGCTGGGAGGGGGTGGGGGGACCGGTGGTGGGGGGCAGGGGGGAGGTGCATGGGGAGGGGGGGGGGGTGGTGTGGGGGGCTGGGGGGAGCGGGGGTGAGGGAGCAGGGTGGCTGGTTGTAGGCCTGAGGTCATGTAATGAAACCTCCAGGAATCCATCCAGCCAGAGTTGGTAACCCTAGGCTACATTACTGTAATTGATGAGGGAATCATTTCCTGGCATAAATAACATGAAACTGCTACATAAAATGCAATGTTTGGAAAAACATTTTAAAACCGCAAACTGCTTTTCAAGATGTAAGGCTTAATGTTATGAGACAGAAATCTTCTGGACACCATGAGAAAATCTTGCTTACTTTCGTACCCATGAAAACATCCAGGAAGTGCTGTAAATTGTGGTGTTGAATTTGTACCCTTGGTATTTTTAATCGCACTTGATACCATCTACATGTTCTCCATATTACTAGTCATTTATTAGCAGTTTTATGGTGGTTATGGAGCTGAATGTGTCCACAGGTAATGAAAATGAACCTAGATTTTTTTTTAAAAGAATAATTTTATAAAGTGAGAGAATTGTAAATAATTTATAACCGGGCAGAGATAACCACACCAATAGGATTTGCAGGGAAGAATTCAAGGACATTTTTGTTTTTATCTTGCCATATGTCAAGCATTCCAGTGTATGATTTGAATTTTTGTAAAATTGTGGGTTTTTTTTAAAGTCATTTGAGTCACTCAATACCAACAAAAATATTCAAACCTCCCACTTGTCTTTATATGATTATGGTCGTTGGGCTTTTAAGCATGTTAGGAAATTTATTTTGTGTGACTTGGATGTAGGAACAAATGAGTTAATATTTTGATACTTGGTTCAACTTGCCAAGATCTAATCAGCTGGCTCAGCCGTCACCTTTAATTTAAAGAAAGTGAAGAGACTGGTTGCCTAGCATGTATTGTGCCATAAAGTGGTAGCAGATAAATTCATGCCTTGCAAGTGCATCATAGGATTTCTCTGCATCCAATGAGCTTCGAGGTGCTTCTGGTGAATTTGGGGTAGAGGGATAGAGAAGTTGAGCGCTAGTTGACTCACTTCTGTAATTCATCGCGTATCTCCAGTTCCAGCTTTGGAGAGACTCGAATGCAGATCTGTTGTGTGTTTGGCAGGGTAATAATGTGTGCCATGCAGGGGGAGGGATTGAAGAAGCTAAAAGTGGTAACAAATAATTGGCTTGGTGGAGGAACCCTCCTGGAGGCTCACTTGAGCATAGCCAGTGAGTACCTGAGCCATGTGAAACATAAAGCACTATATTTCTGCCTGAGTTGGCTGATCTTGCCCAAGGTAGTATTGGGGCCAAAACAGTTGTTGATCGGCACACTTTGCGTAGGGAGGAGAACATTAGCTGGGGTTTTTTCTTATCGCTGTTGCGTGATCCCCTGCTAGAAGTGCACATGTGTAGTTCCACCGTCATAGAAGCCAATCATCAGCCAATTTGATTCACTCTACATGATATCAAGAGCGGCTGAGTGCATTGGATACAGCAAAGGCTAAGGGCTAAGGGGCCCGGGTACTGAAAACATTTGCTCCAGAACTAGCTGCGCAAACAGTACAGCTACAACACCAGTATCTACCTGAGAGTGGAACATTGCCCAGATATGTCCTGTCCACAAAAAGCAGGACAAATCCAATCCAGCCAATTATCGCCCCATCAGTCTACTCTCAATCATCAGCAATGTGATGGAAGGTGTCGTTGACAGTGCTATCAAGCGGCACTTACTCATCAATAACCTGCTCACTGATGCTCAGTTTGGGTTCTGACAGGACCACTTGGCTCCAGACCTCATTACAGCCTTGGTCCAAACATGGACAAAAGTGCTGAAATCCAGAGATGAGATGAGAGTGACTGCCCTTGACATCAAGGCAGCATTTGACTGGGTGTGGCATCAGGGAGCCCTAATAAAACTGAAGTCAATGGGAATCAGGGGGAAAACTCTTCACTGGCTGGTGCCATACCTAGCACAAAGGAAGTTGGTTGTGATTGTTTGAGACTAATCATCTCGGCCCCAGGACATCGCTGCAGGAGTTCCTCAGGGCAGTGTCCTAGGCCCAACCATCTTCAGCTAGTTCGTCAATGACCTTCCCTCCATCATAAGGTCAGAAGTGGAAATGTTCGCTGATGATTGCAATGTTCTATTCCATTCACAATTCCTTAGATAATGAAGCAGTCCATACCTGCATACAGCAAGACCTGGACAACATTCAGGCTTGGGCTGACAAGTGGCAAGTAACATTCATGCCACACAAATGCCAGGCAGTGACTATCTCCAACAAGCAAGTGTCTAAACACCGCCCCTTGACATTCAATGACATTACCATCGTTGAATCCCTCATCAACAACATCCTGGGGGTCACCAGTGACCAGAAACTTAACTGGACCAGCCACATAAATACTGTGGCTGCAAGAGCAGGTCAGAGGCTGGGTATTATATGGCGTGTCTCATCTCCTGACACCTCAAAATCCTTCCAACACCTACAAGGCACAAGTAAGGAGTGTAATGGAATACTCCCCACTTGCCTGGATGAGTGCAGCTCCAACAACAAGCTCGACACCATCCAGGACAAAGCAGCCCACTTGATTGGCACCCCATCCACCCTTGTAAACATTCACTCCCTGCACCACTGGCGCACCGTAGCTACAGTGTGTACCATCTACAAAATACACTGCAGCAACTCGCCAAGGCTTCTTCAGCATGTCCCAAACTTGTGCCCTCTGCCACCTTGAAGGACAAGGGCAGCAGGCATGTGGGAACATCAGCACCTGTAAGTTCCCCTCCAAGTCAAACACCATCCTGACTTGGAAACATATCACCGTTCCTTCATTGCTGGATCAAAATCCTGGAACTCTCTCCCTAACAGCACTATGGGAGTACCTTCATCACATGGACTACAGTAATTCAAGAAGGCGGCTCACCACCACCACCTTCTCGAGGGCAATTGGGGATGGGCAATAAATGCCGGCCTAGCCAGCGATGCCCACATCCCGTGAATAAATTTTTTAAAAAAGAAATGATTTATGCTCCCTTCAACTACAGATCAGGATTCACTGCTGAGGCTCATTCTTCAATAATGGTGCCTTGAGTGAGCTACTGGAGGTCAACTGGCACATGTGAAACTATCTGAGCACTGGATGAATGTATTCAGGTGGGGGGGGGGAAATGAGTCTGGAAAAAGGAAGAAAAAAATGCATTCACTTTTCCACTATTTGCCTGACTTGATTCTGGCAGAGCTCTGCTACTGAAAACTGCTTTACATGTGCATAGAGATTCACCTGCATGCACGAATAACTACTTTGACATTTTTGTACTTTATCGGAGTGGAGTAGAATAAAAAGCCACATCTAAGCACAATGGGAAAAACTTGGTTCAGACATTTCACTTTACTACTAATCACTATCATAGTTTATAAGCAGTAATTTTTCAGATGGATTTCCTTTATAATGCTCTGCTATTGGCTTGTCGTGCTCAGAGTGTGAATAAATCTGTTGAATGCTGGTCGAATGGTGTAATACTTCGACTTGTATTGACTGAAGTTGAAGTTTAGTGTACATTACTAGGGGTATAAATAAATCAGTGGAGGGAATAGTTCACGAGTGCATATTTACTTAGTCAACATTCTTGTGTTTTTGAATTGGCACTGTTGATGTGCATTGTCCTTGCATTGGGTTTTCATCCAAGTCTAAAAGTAGCTAATTTTGCTGTGTGCATTATCTTTTTAGTAAGTGTCTTTTTTCAGCCAAAACAATGCTTTGACTATCTAACACTTTTTTTTTTTATTTCTACGGAATAACCTAAAATGTTTCTTTAGCCTTTGGTGACAGCCGTGGGTAGCACACTCTCCTCTGAGTCAGAAGGTTGTGCGTTCAAATCCCATTTCAGGGACAAATCTAGGCTGACACTCCAGTGCAGTACTGAAGGAGTGCTGCACTGTTGGAGTGCTGACTTTCGGATGAGACGTTAAACCAAGGTCCCGTCTGCTCCCTCAGGTGGACGTAAAAGATCCTTTGTTGTCTTGGCCAATATTTATCACTCAATCAACATAACAAAAACAGATTATCTGTTCATTATTACATTGCTGTTTGAGAGAGCTTGCTGTGTGCAAATTGGTTGCTGTGTTTCTTACATTACAACAGTGACTACACTTCAAGAGTGCTTCATTGGCTGTAACGTGCTTTGAGACGTCCGGTGGTCATAAAAGGCGCTGTATAAATGCAAGTCCTTCTTTCTTAGTATATACATAAGAAATTTAAAAGACCAACTCAAGAAATGACAGTTGTGCAAGGTTACAATGTTTTTGAACTATTTCAGAAATATATTGAGCAAGGAAGTGATCTGTATATGAATTGAAATAGCAATTCTACTAATTCTATAAATGTAATTTTGTTGCCTATGTGTTAAGTTAGGTCCTTGGTTACACAGAGCCATTGCTGGTTTCAGTAAGAATGCAGAATGTCAATGTAGAATCTTTGCAGCTATATCGAGAGAGAGAATGTCCTCTTCTATAGATAAGATTTCTGAAGTTTATCTACATGGTACTGGGATTGATTTTAGTAAATTCTAGGGATTGATGGTATCTGATTTTAGTCAATTCTAGGGTTTTGAACTGCATTCAATGCACATTTGGCATTTTTTTAAGCTGTATAAAGATAATCCAATTGGAATTAAAAAATTTTGTGGCCCAGAAATTGTGGTCAGAGGCTTCCCGCAGGTGGATGCTGCTGACCTGAGAAATTTCTACGAATCTATGTGGTGGTCCCGGAGGTTCGGAGACTTCTGGTCCTGGCCCTCTATGTGAAGGCCTTCGTAGACGCACACATGTCCCAAGATCGTAAGGGTTTCATACGGGTCAATGGGATCATGTGGGCCGGCCTAACCGATCTGAGTAGGGGATCCCTATTCATACGTATGGTGGTTCCGTATGTACGGAACTCACTAAGTATGAATGGGAATACCCCCCAAAAACACATTGAAAATAGCGCTTTAAAAAACCCCATAACATTTCAAGTTAATAAAAATGGAATTTAATTAATTATTTAAAACAAAAATGTAATTTAAAAAAATAAATTTACATATTTTAAAAATAAACAGGATTTTAAATGTTTAAATTTTTTAAAATGTATTCTTCTGTACTTTAAAAGAATTTGAAGGGCCTTTGCTGGGCAGGAGTTGCCCAACTCTCTGCCCGCGGAGGCCCTTTACCTTCTCAAGTGTGCGATCTGTTAAAACAAATTTTTGACGGATCGCAAGTTTCGAATTTAGGTGCATGCGCTTCGCATACCTAAACCCGTAACTTGTGGGGATCCCACGGGCATGTACGAGGTGCACGATTTCAAGCTCTCTGTGTGGGCAATATAGAATGTTGTCAAAATGTCAAAAATGGAAGGAGAAGTAAATACACGGTCTAAAAGATCATAGAATTTTGGGAGCAACTGAATTACGTGTATAAGTACAATGTGTCCAAATCTCCCCTATCTTTTACGATCATCTATTGATCCCTCTGTCCAAATGCATCTCTAGCCATAAAAATGGCACCATCCCCGTTACAAATGCTAGTTGCCTGCTCTTGTGCTTGTTCGGAGGCTTTTCAAATTGCGAGCAGATTTGTAGGTGGAGCATTGGACTATGCAGGATTAGTCGAGGGGCATTGAGGGCCTGCATGCAGTAGACAACTGATGCCCAGTTTCGTACCCCTGGGAGATTATCAGATTTGGAATGTGTGTGGTGGAACAAAGGCAGAGTGCATTAAGTTTCTGCAGGGTTGCTCTGTTCCCTGGAGTGCTGTGTGTTGACGGGGAATGCTTGTGGCACTAAAGTCTCCTTCAGGACCTGCAAAGCTACATAATCAGAAATGGCTACCACTCCCTCAACATCTAGGTGGTCTGCGATGCCAGGGTGTTTATCTTGCATGTGAATACGCAGCAGGTTCCTGTTATGATGAATACATTGTGCACAACGGTCATTGCATGCATGCTTGGTGGGGGCCAGTGGAAGGATGAATGATCAGTGACTGCTTACCCCTTGCTGCCGTTGCTGATGGTGTTTTTTTGTGTCAAACAGACCAAAGCAGATGAGGGTTACAATTGGGTATATGCGTCCACCAGACGGGTGGTTGTGAGGACCACCTGGTTGCTGAAGCACTGCTCAGGTGCTTGGACTGTCTTGGGTGTCCTCCACTAGCTCCCAGAAAGGGTAGCCATCATGTGCTGTGCGTTGCACAACTTCGCCTTGGCGGCAGGTCTGGATCGTGACACACCCGGAGAGGAGCTGACGCTTTTGATGTTTTGAAATAAATGTACTCCACTAGTTTGTGGTCTGTATTCAATTCAAATTTTAGGCTTAATGTGTAAATGTTAGTGTTTGCATGTCCACACTGCAGCTAATACCTCCTTTTCTGTCTGCGATTAACATCTTTCCACCACCTTCAGGCTGCTACTCGCATAGCTGATTACTCTCCGCGCTCAGTCCTGTTTCTAAGTCGGCACCATCTGCCACGAATCAAGTTCTAGCATTATGGCAAAGTTGCAGATTTGGCCACTAAACCTTTTGACAATCAAAAGTATCTTGCTGCATTCGACTCCAGCGAATAACCGTGTTCCTCGTCTGGTGCTGTAATCGGTCTGCAACCATTGCTAATCGGGCAGCAACTTGTTGCTGCACTGTACCAAAACTTCAGACATCCCACGTAGATTTTGGTGCCTCCACAATCCTAACCGCTGCAGGCTTTTCCTCACCTGGTGAATACCAGTCAATTAAGGCAGTCAGAACTCTGCCTTGTCTGGAATAATGTCAATCCTGCCTGTTCCAATTTCCTCACCATAAAAAGGCATTCCTACCATGCACCATCACATTGTCTGTAAATGTTTGCTACTCCTTGCAACAGGACAGCTCAGTCTGGATGCTTTTCTGATGCTCTCTATCTCTCTCCTCCTCCTCCTCAAGACGCTCCTTAAAACCTACCTATTTTTCACCAAGCTTTTGGTCACTTGTCCTAATATCTCTGTGGCTCAGTGTCAAACTTTGTTAATGCTCCTGCAAAGCGCCTTGAGACATTTTAGTACGTTTAAAGGTCCTGTATAAATTCAAGTTGTGCTCGGGCAAACTAGGCTTTTCAAATGCTTGCATAGGAATAGTCTGTCATTATAAATGTAGCGATAAATCTCAACTCTGATGCCAATTCAATTTGATGGAAGCCCCATTTCAGATATAACAAATAGCAAACATTACTACCATTAAATCCCTCAAGAATTTCCTCCAGTCGGAAATGGATGACGTTCTCTTACCACTGCAGTATTATCACGGTGTATATCTACGCATACTTAAACATCCCCTTCAGCTTTGGGTACCGTGATTAAAGGACTAACTTGTGGACTCGGCCCATCCACCTCGTGACAACTGAACAATTTCATCATCATCTGAGTTATTGGCTTATCACAGATGTAGTCTTAGAATTTTTATAGCTTATCAATTTCAGTGAAACACTTCCTGAACCGTATAGATTTCACCAGCGGTCCAACCCATAATGTATTTAATTCCCCCACTGTCATACAATCTTACAGCAACCTGCATTTGCTGTCAATTGCAATAAACTCAGCCTCAATTTCTGCCTTGCAAAACTGCACCACATGCTCAAAAATCCCTGGCACTTTCAGTAGCTTTGCCATACCATATGCAGACCACTTCCTTGTACATTTATTAGTCCTGCACTTAAATCTTCCATCTTAAGGTTTTCCATGTGGGTTTATCAACTAGTTTACGTGAAGCACTACAATCAATCAGCATGCTATGTATTACCCAGATTTACATTGATAGACCAATGTGCTTTCAGTCTACTTCAACGGAATACATGTAGGCTGTTTTTAATTGGCAAATACTCCTGATCCCATTTCCACCTTTTCACCTACTGAGGATTGCATCACAACTTCTGGTTTCCTGGTCTGCAGCAAGCGTGAAGTGGCCTGCCTTCCCACAATTCCTGAATTTCTACCCCTTGCTGGATATTTCAGATCCTTAGCAAAATTGCCTTCTCTGTTACATGCAAAACTAGTCTCCTCCTGGATCGCTCTCATTTTCCTTGTACCATTTCTGTCCTTGTCCTGAACAACCGCATTGACTCTTTCATTCCTGGCTCCTGTGTCCATTGCCTCCATTTCCTGTTTCATTTACTCGTGAGACCTGCATGTTCCTAATAATTTGTCCCTTCTCCACGTGATCCTCTGAGTTCTACCTCTGTGTAGAAGACTGGCAGTAATCAGTGACCTGATCTGAACATCAATGTGCCTATTCTCTCAACCGGCATACCTACTGCTCTACAGTTTCCCCCTTTACCTGGGAGTATTTGTGTAAAATGTATCTTTCAAATTGTGCATAGGCCTAAGGTGTAAAAAGACAGCAAGATGCCATCATGCCCACACAAGGACACCCTTGTTGTCTTGACCTGTTAATTTCACAGCTTGGGCCAAAATAATGAAAAACTCATCCAAGCGTTTGTCACCTCTAGACTTGACTATGCCAATGCACTCCTGGCTGGCCTCCCATTTTCCACCTTTCAACCCTTCATAAACTCAAGATCATCCATGTGGAAGTCACCTTCATATCAAAACATGGGAATTTACCCCATTCATCACTGATTTGATTGTTCCTCGACATTCTTATTCCCAATTGTGTTTTAGCCCTGCTGGGGTAAACCAACACTGCTAAGGAGCAAATACTTTGGCCTGTAAATTGCAGTCATTGGCGAAGCAAAGTCGTTGGCTGCTGGCCCCGAAGTAAACTTCCCACGAGAATCTCGTAATCTCTGACGAGAAGTTCAGCGGTGGGAGGTGGCACCACAGCGCAGCCAGTGTCTCCTGATTTCTCATGACTGACTGCAACTTCAGGAGTTCCATGTTAGGATGCACATGCACTAAATCCTGAAGTTGTGGTCAGTTTCAAAGGGGTAATAACAACAAACGCTATTCGTTCGCTGTTACTTTTCAACCACTCTCTCTCCTGAGAGAATATAGGTTTTGATCCTTTTTTAAGTGAAATGAACAAATCTATTTTTCTGGGGTTTTAGTCCTAATTGTGTTTTTTAGAATTGGGACAAAATTTGTGTTGTAAATCTTGTACTTTTCAACACAAGGATTTGTAGTGGGAATGGAGTGTCTTTTCACAGTTTACTCAGTCACATTTGCAGCATACGTTAGCTGCTTAAAGTAACTCTAATGTAACCTAATCCAGCACATCTATCTGTAACTTCGATAGTTATTTTCTGACATTAATTGTTTTTGTCTGTACTAATTAAATGCTTATTCCACCCCACCTCAAAAAAAAAAGTTAAAATGTTTTGATCTTGGATTATGCCACAAGATTCCTAAAAGTATTTAAGAAAGTTGTATGGAGGTTTGCATTCCTCCTTGTGGCACAATGCCAAATACATGCTACGGATTACATTGTACTTTCATATCCATTGAGAGCCTTTCCAATTCTTTAACAGCTGGGCAGGGCTCTATCCTTGCCAGGATACTTAAGGCCTTATGGAGGAATTACATAATGTACAGCACAAACAGGCCATTCAGCCCAACCTTTAAAGCAGGATATGACTTAAATTTGGCTGCATTTATGTCATTTTTTGGTACAAATTTTGTCCTAGGTGAGGTAGGCGTAAACGTTTCTAATCTCATCCTGCTGTAGGTGGAGGTGACCAGGATCCACATCAGTGCTTCCTTTTGTCTTCTATTCAGTAGGTAGAGTAGGTCAGGTTCCTGGACCTTCTCTGATGCTGTCCAAGACTGTTCAATAAAGGCAGAAGTATCTGCAGGGTAGTTTTGTGCTATATAGATATAATGGGGTTGGTTTGCATTGGATTTTAATGAGCAAGTGGTGTACTGGAGGTAACAGAAATAGTTCTGTGAAGTGAAATTGCAACAAGTTAATGGAAGAAAGTAATTCAGTCTTTGTGGAACATCATGCCTGTTTTTATATTTGTTTTCCTCTAAGATACTGGAAGATTGCTTCTGCATCATGGTGGAGAATGGATTGACTGACCTAAGGCAGCGCCAATCCAATGTGAATTCTCTCCAGGTCGTTGAGATCAGTGATGGAAGAGGTTTCTGGGCTGCCGATTTATTTTTATTTTCTTTTTAAAATCTCCCCAGGTCTCCAATATCTGAAGGGGTTAGCATGGTGGGATTTTCTTTCATGGCCAGCCACAAATGGAAGTGAAGCGTTGCAGGTTCCCCAATAGTAGGTAGTGTTTAAAGATCCGAAACCTGCCTTTCCTCATGAGTTGGAACTACTGCAAGCGTATTACAAGTCGCCTCCCTGCCCGAGAGATGTTTTATGGTCACAACTGATGAGCAGGAAATATGGGTTATAGTATCTGGAAGAAATGGAAAAGATAAGCTTGCTCTTCAGAGATGGATAAGGCTGTGCCACCTGTCTGAGTGTGTGGGTGGGCTTTATGGTGGGAATAGTTGAGCTTGCAGCCGGAGAGCTGGCTGAATTCTTTGGCCTGATGAGGGCGAAGGATGAGATACAGCAGAATATCTTGTATGCTTCTCTCCAATGGACCAGTTAGCTTAATATCTGTCATTGGGAAAATGCTGGAGTCCATCATTAAGGAAGTAGTAGCAGGACATTTAGAAAATCATAATACGGTCGAGCAGAGTTGACATGGTTTTTTGAAAGGGAAAGCACGTTTGACAAATCTGCTGAAGTTCTTTGAGGATGTAACGAGCAGAGTGGATAAAGGAGAACCAGTTGATGTCGTATATTTGGATTGCCAGAAAGCATTCGATAAGGTGCCACATAAGTTTCCTGCGCAAGATAAAAGCTCACAGGGTTGAGAGTAATATATTAGTGTGGATAAAGGGGCTAACTGTTTTCTATTGGAGAGTCGGGATAAATGGGTCGTTTTCAGGTTGGCACATTAATTAGTGGGGTGCCACAGGGATCAGTGCTGGGGCCTCAACTATTTACAATTTATATTAATGACTTGGATAAAGGAACCGAGTGTAATGTAGCCAAATTTGCTGCTGATCCGAAGATAGGTGGGAAAGCAAGTTGTGAGGATGACGCAAGGAATCTATAAAGGGATATAGACAGGCTCAGTGAGTGGGCAAAAAATTTGGCAGATGGACTATAATGTGGAAAAATGTGAGGTTATCCACTTTGGTAGGAAAAATAAAAAAGCAGATTATTATTTAAATGGGGAGTAATTACAAAATGCTATAGTACAGAGGGATCTGGGGTTCTTGTGCATGAAATGCAAAAAGTTAGCATGCAGGTATAGCAAGTAATCAGGAAGGCAAATGGAATGTTGGCCTTTATTACAAGGGGGATGGAGTATAAAAGTAGGGAAGTTCTGCTCCAACTGTGTTGGTAAGAGCACACCTGGAGTACTGTGTTCAGTTTTGGTCTCTTTATTTAAGGAAGGATATACTTGCTTGGAGGCAGTTCAGAGAAGGTTCACCAGGTTGATTCCTGAGATGAAGGGGTTGTCCTATGAAGAAAGGTTGGGCCTATACTCCATGGAGTTTAGAAGAATGAGAGGTGATCTTATTGAAACATCTAAGATTCTGAGGGGGTTTGACAGGGTAGATACAGTGAGGATGTTCCTGCTCATGGAATCTAGAACGAGTGGACATAGTTTCAGAATAAGGGGTGGCCCATTTAAGAGATAAATGAGGAGGAATTTCTTCTCTCTGAGGATCGTGAATCTTTGAAAGTCTCTAACCCAGAGAGCTGTGGAGGCTGGGTCTTTGAATATATTTCAGGTGGAGATACAGATTTTTGAATGATAAGGGAGTCGAGGGTTATGGGGAGCAGGCAGGGAATTGGAGTTGAGGCCAGGATCAGATCAGCCATGATATTGAAAGGCGGAGCAGGCTTGAGGGACCAAATGGCCTATTCCCGCTCCGATTTATGTTTTTGTGATGTGTGTGTTCTTATAGCCATAATTACCCGTTAGTATTTTTATGTTTTGTAAATAATTTAACTTAATTAGAGGACATGAGTACAAATTCCACACACCACAATCTAAATTATAGATATCCTTTCCACTCTTCTCAATCAACTGCTTTTTAAACATAGCTGTATTCTATCCCAGACTGTGCTTGGGCACATGTGAAAGCACTACAATTGTTGCCTGGCCTAGGGAAGGGAAAACTCTGTTGTTTTTGCTCCTGGCTTCTATCCAGTGACCCCTGCTGAAGCATGCAAAGGAGTGGAGATTCAGAAAGGGTATAATTAAGCTCGGCTGTGATGTGCCCCACCCCCCATGATATGTGAATGCCATCTGGCTAATTTATGTGTAGAATGCACTGGTCAGTGTTCATGTTCGATTTTTGCTATATCACATCAGTGAGAGTTAAAACAAATCTCAACGATCTTAGGAAATTAAAATTAATTGAGTGGAATATTGAAATCATTCATGTGGGGGTGGGGAGAAAGAGCGAGAATGAAAATGTTTCTCATTGTTTTCTTGAGAGTTTTCTAATTTTTCTGAACACATCTCCCTGTCCCTTTGGCGAATATTGTGCATGGTATTGCTCAGGTACCATCAAACAACTCCCAAGAAAACCATTTGATCTGAGAGCATTCAGTATCAATGAAGTGTTGAATTTTCTTTGGCCAACTTCAGGGACTTAACAAAATCCTAAATTCTCCAAGATTTCCTGTAGGGCTGTTTGACCTAAGTTATGAGCGAGTCCTTGAAGAGTGAAGATTGAAATACGGGCCCAGCATGCAGAAGGAAAATGAGGCTAAAATTTGGTGTACTATTGTTTCATGGTATATGCTTTATTTTTTTGGGGGGGGTGGGTGAAGGAGAAAAGCTTTATGAAACCACTTCCCCTACCTCCTGTTGGGTTACTGACTTGAAATATTTTGCATGTAAATGTGAGAGAAACACGTAAATGTTACCCGAGTTATACATTGGACTTATGGTGACAAAATATGGTTTAATGTGTATACTGATATCAATCAGTGGCTAAATTAACATTAATTAAGTATATCCATATTTGTTAGAATACTAAAATGTGCAGTTAATGTATAATGCACAAACATATGTAGTGATTGTGCATGTTTTTACATCAATAATGAAATGTAAATAGGGATTTTTTTTATATCCAAGGGTTTAAAAAAAAATTGGTTTTAAAACAAAACAAAAAATTGTTGAGCAGCTTTGTAATATCATGGAAGCCAACTTTCTTTCTTGGTAGATAAATCATCAGCTCACTCGAGCTGTTGACATAAGCTGGAACATATTACAAGGCATGTGTCAATGACAACACAAGCCATGAGTGAAGTTCAAGTTTGGCCAGTTTCCTCTTGGAGGTTACTTCATTGAAATGTTCCAAGTGGGTGACAAGTGGAGTTTGTTGGATTTTATTTAGCAAATTTTCCTTTGCAGTGGCAGGTGTCTCTAGTTGGGGTTGGATTTAAAGTTTGTGTGCTCAAAGCAAATGCTTTGACCAAAGTGCATACGACTTGAACTACAGTGTTATTGGGTTTCATTTCACTATTTATTTGTTCAGGGAAATGGCGTAGTCTACGTAACACTTTGTTCTTCGTATTGTGAGTGCTTCCAATCTCTATTGCACCTCATTGTCCAGTAGTCAGCCTGAGTGGTGGGCTGTGCCTGTATTATTCATCAGTTGGTAATGAAAGCCAAGACATTAACCATTTGTAATGTGCTATTCAGTTTATATGGTCACCATATGCATCTTTTTGGTATTGACTCATTTCTGCGATTTATCTAATAGATTATTTTCAGGATGATTTAATTCTTTGAAAATGGAAAAGGTTTTCTTAATTTTCTCAGGGCAGCATGACGGTAAGATTACTGGTGACTGAATTTCCAAAATTAAATATCCAGTACTTTTGAGTTAAGTCATTATTCATGCAGCATGGACTGTTGTGTTGCTCTGCTAATACCCTAGCTGAAATGGTGCAGAATTGATTGAGCGGAAACCCACTCCCCAGCAGTTAACACAATTACAGTCGCAAATCTCTTGGATTTCGGCCAACTTTCTCGCTGCATCCACTTATTCTCAAAAATAACAGTGCAGGTGAATCTATTTAAATTCACAAGCTCAAAATTAAAGTAGAACAACAGTGCTTTCCATCTTGCTATTTTTAATTCTGAGCCAAAACCCATCAAAATAGTCATGTCATTGTGTTAATGCGCACAATATACAATAAATCTATGTGGGACACTGAGTATCTGAACATGACAGTGATAAAAGTGAGAGCGGTGAGAAACCGTGCCTTGTATTTTACATCATGGAGTGGATGTCTGCTTGTACTCCTGGTGAATGTGTATAATAATTTGGGCTTAAAAATTTTTTTTTTTTAAATTTAACCCGTAAATTTAGAATTTCACTGACCTTTTCTGTCCATCTTGAAGCGTTGGTTTAAACAGATAAGATCATGGGGGAGTTGGGAATAGCTTGAGGATTTATGGAACCCAAAATTGTGTGGTAACTCACTTAATATGCAGAAGATTGGGCAGCATTTAAAAGCCAACAAAGAATGACTCAAAAAATGATTAAGAAAGGAAAGATAGACAATGGGCTAGAGTTTCATTAACCTGTTTTCCTGGCACCCTCACCAGAGGTGTGCCGTTTTTGTCCGCCTCCAAGCGCGCCAAAAAAAGTCGTCTGTATTCTGGCCGCTCCCCAGCGCCTCTTCGGTCGTGGCGCAGCGTGGCCCAATGGATTAGGGGCGGAGCCGGGTCCCAGCGCTGAAAACAGTGCCGGGATCTCTGCACATGCGCACTAGAGTCTGCGTGCATGTACAGTAGCTCCTGGCAGGCTGAATCTGAGAGTACGTGCTGCAGGCAGGAGGGGCCCGAAGCATGCCGTCCCTAGCCCTGGCCGAATGGGCTCCCTCATCGGCGGCCCGCTGCACTCCCTAAAGTAGGACTTTTTTTTATTATTTACTGATTGATTTTGGTGCTTTAAGTGCAGGGTTCCTTCTATTTTTTTAAAATTATTTATTGATTTTTTTATTAATTTCTTATTACTTTGGTCTTCGTGCTTTAGGTGAAGGGTTCCTTCTATTTTATTAATTGATTATTACTTTTTTATGCTTTGTTTGGTGCTTTAAATGTAGTTACTTGTGTCGATTCCTTAACTCTAGGTAAGGTTTTTCTGTGCGGACAGAAGTGGCAACATACGCTGGCCTGTTAGTTTGGAGCAACTATTTGCTGGCCAAATGCCTAAAACAGGGGTAAGTGGCTGGAAATGCCCCTTTTTGGGGGGGGAAACTGGAAAAAAAACCTAACTAACTCACTTACACTGGTGCAAATTAAATGGCCAGAATTGCAACTAAAAAGATAGTCCAGAGAAAATCAAGTTGCTTCAAAAAAAGGAGCAACTCCTGGGGAAATTGGGCCCATAACTAAATTAGCACGAAATATAAAAACAGATAGCAAGAGTTTCTATAGGTATATAAAAAGGAAAAGTGGCTAAAGTAAATGTTGGTCCCTTAGAGGACGAGACCAGGGAATTAGTAATGGGGAACATGGAGATGGCAGAAGCTCTGAACAAATATTTTGTATCAGTCTTTACGGTAAAGGACACTAATAACTAATAATATCCCATCAATGGATAGTCAAGGTGCTATAGGGGAGGGAGGAACTTAACACAATCACAATCACAATCACTAAGAAGATGGGACTCAGTAAGATAATGGGATTAAAGGCGGATAAATCCCCCGGACCTGATGGCTTGTATCCTAGGGTCTTAAGAGAAGTAGCGGCAGGGATTGTGGATGCATTGGTTGTAATTTATCAAAATTCTCTAGATTCTGGGGAGGTCCCAGCAGATTGGAAAACTGCAAATATAATGCCCCTATTTAAAAAAAAAAAAAGGGGGCAGACAAAAAGCAGGAAACTATAGCCCAGTTAGCCTAACATCTGTGGTTGGGAAGATCTTGGAGTCCATTATTAAAGTAGCAGGACGTTTGGGAAAGCAAAATTCGGTCAGGCAGAGTCAGCATGGGTTTATGAAGTCATGTTTGACAAATTTGCTGGAGTTCTTTAAGGATGTAACGAACAGGGTGGATAAGGGGGAACCAGTGGAGAAACTTCTTCACTCTCAGTTGTGAACCTGTGGAATTCTGTGCCGCAGAGAGTTGTTGATGCCTGTTCGTTAGATATATTCAAGAGGGAGTTAGATATGGCCCTTATTTAAAAGGGATCAAGGGGTATGGCGAGAAAGCAGGAAAAGGGTACTGAGGTGAATGATCAGCTATGATCTTATTGAACGGTGGTGCAGGCTCGAAGGGCTGAATGGCCTACTGCACCTATTTTCTGTTTCTCTGGTGTATTTGGATTTCCAGAAGGCATTTGACAAGGTGCCACATAAAAGGTTACTGCACAAGATAAAAGCTCACCGGGGTTGGGGGTAATACATTAGCATGGATAGAGGATTGGCTAATGAGCAGAAAACAGAGTCAGGATAAATGGTTCATTCTCGGGTTGGCAATCAGTAACCAGTGGGGTGCTGCAGGAATCAGTGCTGGGACCCTAACTATTTACAATCTATATTAACGACTTGGAAGAAGGGACTGAGTGTAACGTAGCCAAGTTTGCTGATGATACAAAGATGGGAGGAAAAGCAATGTGTGAGGAGGACACACAAAATCTGCAAAAGGACATAGACAGGCTAAGTGAGTGGGCAAAAATTTGGCAGATGGAGTATAATGTTGGAAAGTGTGAGGTCATGCACTTTGGCAGGAAAAAAAAAATCAAAGAGCAAGTTATTATTTAAATGGAGAAAGATTGCAAGTTGCTGCAGTACAATGGAACCTGGGGGTACTTGTGCATGAAACACAAAAGGTTAGTATGCAGGTACAGCAAGTGATCAGGAAAACCAATGGAATCTTGGCTTTTATTGCAAAGGGGATGGAGTATAAAAAGCAGAAGTCTTGCTACAGTTGTACAGGGTATTGGTGAGGCCACACCTGGAATACTGCATGCAGTTTTGGTTTCTGTATTTACGAAAGGATATACTTTGGAGGCAGTTCAGAGAAGGTTCACAAGGTTGATTCTGGAGATGAGGGGGTTGACTTATGAGGAAAGGTTGAGTAGGTTGGGCCTCTACTCATTGGAATTCAGAAGAATGAGAGGTGATCTTATCAAAACATATTAGATTGAGGAGGCTTGACAAGGTGGATGCAGAGAGGCTGTTTCCACTGATGGGGAAGACTAGAATTTGAGGGCATAATCTTAGAATAAAGGGCTGCCCATTTAAAACTGAGATGAGGAGAAATTTCTTAAAGGGTTGTGGATCTGTGGAATTTGCTGCCTGAGAGCTGTGGAAGCTGGGACATTGAATAAATTTAAGACACAAATAGACAGTTTCTTAACCGATGAGGGATTATGGAGAACGGACAGGAAAGTGGACCTGAGTCCATGATCGGATCAGCTGTTATCATATTAAATGGCGGAGCAGGCCCGATGGGGCTATGGCCTACTCCTGCTCCTATTTCCTATGTTCTTATGAATCATCCTTGGTTTGATTTAATTTTAATTCAGATTGCTTATGGAGGGGCTCCATAACTCAACACTTGAGTTTAATAGTGGCTGAGTATCGGTTTATGTATTGAAACAAACTCTAGTGCTGCTGTAATCTACTTAAATATCAGTAGTTTTAGTAAACACTTTAATGGAGTACCTTGCCCC
This sequence comes from Pristiophorus japonicus, assembly GCF_044704955.1. Lineage (NCBI taxonomy): Eukaryota > Metazoa > Chordata > Chondrichthyes > Pristiophoridae > Pristiophorus > Pristiophorus japonicus. The sequence continues at coordinate 60,380,643 of NC_091983.1, forward strand.
AATTCATATTTTTACTATTTTAGCTTTAAGTAGATTATTCCATGTTTTCGTTTTAATAATTTTCAATAAAAACACAAAAATGCTGGTAACACCCAGAAGGTCAAATGGCACCTGTGGCGAGGTCAGATCAGTGTTCTAGTGTTTTCTGTTTGATTTCCAGCACCTGCAGCATTTTGCATTTAAATCGACTTGAGGATTGCCACCAGGATTTTGGTAAAACATAATGATGGGCGTTAGTGCTATCTGTCTGCAGGTTGCATTTCACTTGCCTCTGTTTCCTAATGCTGTATTCTCCCTTGGATTGTATCATAATAATATACTTCGACATCTGTTTTCTTCCATATAAGGCAGTAAATCTGACACTTGTTAGTCTGAATATGTTAATGCATCAATCTAGGAAATAATTTCAGGTCAGTAATTTTTTTGATGGGTAGCCAAAAGAAATCTGTATTGAGGAGGAATGGACGAGCAGATATGAAGGTATGAAGGACTCCTTCACGTGATTGAGTTCTGCCAGGTCCACTGTCTCGAAGTGAGATGGATGACTGTGTATTCTGGCAAGGTTACTGGAGTAAACTGTGTAGTGCTACTTGTAATAAAGGAAGTAATCTCTTAATTTTATTGAACTTGAAATTTTGCACCTAATTTATTTGTTTAAATGGAATACTTATATGAATAAGAGGGATTGGGCAACAATATGCACAGCTTTATGCTAATCAAAAACATGAAAGAATGCCATATTTAAAGCCTGTTTGGTTGCTTGCTATCTTCACTCTAGTGTATCGGTGCCAAATTGCTTTTAAACAACTGCTATTAACATTGTTTTTATTTTCCTTGTGTCTATTATGAAGGTGGAAGCATGGTCTAAAACGTTGGGTTTTCTTTTGTTAAAAGTCAGCTATAAAGATCTTTTCTGGACAGCTGTAACACAGGTGTACCTTTAGATCCTGTATAAACAAAGTGAAAAAGTTCTCCTAGAGCTAGTGTATCTTCTCTTGAGCTTAAAAAATGGCCTGTAAATGAAAAAGCTACCTAATTATGAAATGAAACAGCATAGAAAGAGGCCATTCGGCCCTTTGTGCCTGTGCCAGCTCTGAGCTGTCCAATTATTCCCTCTCCCCATAGTCCTGCAAATTCTTTCCCTTCAAGTATTTATCCAATGCATTTGGTATACTTGTATAATTGTGTAACGGAATCACTACCCAGACAGCATAGAAGAATCTTCCACCATTATTCTTGTCCAGATGTGATGACATTTCACCTGTCAATAGTTTTAATGAATAAGTTGGCCTAAGTGCAAAATTGGTATTTGTATTGATGAAGAATTTCACCTCCTAGATTCCTGTTGCATGTGATTCCACCTTTAAGAAAAAGCAAAAGCAGTTCTTTACGCCCTGAGATACAAGTCTTTATATTTTACTCTTTTTTAAAAAAAAAAAAGCTATGCTCCGCTTCATAATTCCACCTGCTATAAATGATGTTGAAATTCTATGTCCTTTGTTACTCTTTGCAAATGGACGTATTTTTACAATTTACTAAAATTTACTTTGAAATGCCAAATTGTCCTAACTAATGTCCCAGATTTTTAGGGATTGAATTGAACGTGATCCTACAAAAATATGCCAGTACATGATGTAAAAACTCTCTTCTCCCACCCCTCCTATTAGGTCTGCATAATTTTTTTCCCGTGCCCTTTAAATGTATATTTCCCCATATCTTTCAGAAAGATGTTGTATTTTTTATTTTCCAAGTATATTTAATGAAAGAAGTATCCATTGCAAGTTTACTGCAATGCAGATATAATGCTACTTTGGATTTTTATAGTAAGCAATTGCATGCTATTTGATTTGGAGAAGAGAGGGGCTTTCCATAATCATTGGATGCTTTTGTTAGAAGATAAAACATAAATGCAATGTTTCCTTATGTGCCATTCAGTGGCCCATTACAAGTACGACTTTGGTGAAAAGTGCAAGATTGTCTTCAAGTAATGCCTCGCACCATTTTGCACCAGCTGTAATTTTTTTTGTTGGCAAAACTGATTTTGATTCCTCACAATCGGCTCTTCGCGAACATAAAATAAAATGACGTGTGAATTCCATTTTCTTACCAGTGAGCACTGAGGAAATCTTTGGATTTATTGATTGAGAATATATTTTCCCATTTTAGGATCTGCTGATCACTGTAAATGCGCAGAAAGTTTTACAGCAGTTTTTAATACAAGTAAAGCTGCAGTGGTTGAAGGATTTACAGTAAATCTCAATAAAACTTTTTCTATTTCCCCCACCCCCCCCCCCCCCCCTCCTTCCCTCCCAAAGAAATCGGGATGCATCTCGCTGCTAAAATGAAAAATTCCCACAAGAGACTGGGATATGGTTAGATCAACTTTCATTAAACTGCTTGAAGTGCAACACATGAAAATGGCAAAAACAAGTCAAAGAATTCATGTCCAAATTGTGCTCATTGTTCATATAGAAAATTAAATTTTTTAGTAACTGGTTAGGCTAAAGCTCATCTCCCTTCCACATAACTCTTGTCTAACACCATAGAATGCACTGAAGATATGTAGCATTTCTTGAAACTGTTCAGAATATGCGGTTCCAACTGTCTATTGCATGACAGTTTTCCTCGTATTGGAATCTGCATGTGACCCGAGAAGTGAAGATGAGTGCTTCTATCTACTATTCCACTTCAATTGCACACTGAGCTTCATTGGTTTGATTACCACTATGTGTAGTAGCTGCAATACAAGTCATTCCTCACAGGAACCATCACTTATATTTTATTTTTTAAACGTGCTTTATAAGGCAATCAGAGTAAGTAGAGAACATATTTAGCATAAAGCAGAGGACCAGAACGAACAGTCCAAAACCATCCAGTATGAGGACCCCAAACATTCATTCCTCAGGAAATGTTACTTCCTCTTGAGCATGATGGAAGAAAGTAATTTAGTTTTTCTGACCTTGCACATGATCGGTAAACCATTGTGGTTTATAGAACCATGGTGATCCATGGCCTGTTGTAGTGATGAATTTAGTGATCTTTGCAGCAGAGGTACTTTTCAACATTGTGTAGAATGAGAGTGGACTATAATCAATGCTTTGAGTTCATTCTCTCCCCTCCCTCCCCCCGCCCCCCCCTCCTCCTCCATGCTTTAATTCAATTGTCGAAACTGGATAAATCAGCAGGGAATGATGCCAAAGTTACACTTAATTGGCACGCCCTCTTTCCACAGGAAGCGTTTTTTTTCTCCAATCCTCTCCCTACTTGGATGCCTTGAAGGAGTGGAGTATTATACATGGATACATTTTATAAAAATTTGCTACAAAGGTGGGAGCAGCATATTTTATTGGGTATTATACCTTAAAATTTAAGTGAATGTATACCACTTGTATACATTTTAATTAGATTTAGAGTATATTTTCCATATCTGATGAAGGCAGCTTTGAAAGAGAAATTTCACTTTGCCCAAAACTTAGAATGAATTAATGAAATGTTGTCTCTAATTTTGTAGCTTACTGCTGAGTCCAATAAAATTAATTTTGTTCCAAGATCTTTATTTAGGTGTATCTTCACTTTGTTCATGTGGGGAGCATAGCTTCTTGCGTATCTTTTTAAGATGGGGTCTTTGCATTATCCTTGATGCATTTCTGCATTGGATTTTCAGAAGGCTTTCGACAAGGTTCCACACAAGAGATTAATGTGCAAAGTTAAAGCACATGGGATTGGGGGTAGTGTGCTGACATGGATTGAGAAATGGTTGTCAGACAGGAAGCAAAGAGTAGGAGTAAATGGGTACTTTTCAGAATGGCAGGCGGTGACTAGTGGGGTACCGCAAGGTTCTGTGCTGGGGCCCCAGCTGTTTACACTGTATATTAATGATTTAGATGAGGGGATTAAATGTAGTATCTCCAAATTTTCGGATGACACTAAGTTGGGTGGCAGTGTGAGCTGCGAGGAGGATGCTATGAGGCTGCAGTGTGACTTGGATAGGTGGTGAGTGGGCAAATGCATGGCAGATGAAGTATAATGTGGCTAAATGTGAGGTTATCCACTTTGGTGGTTAAAAACAGAGACAGACTATTAGCTGAATGGTGATGGATTAGGAAAAGGGGAGGTGCAACGAGACCTGGGTGTCATGGTACATCAGTCATTGAAGGTTGGCATGCAGGTACTGCAGGCGGTTAAGAAAGCAAATGGCATGTTGGCCTTCATAGCGAGGGGATTTGAGTACAGGGGCAGGGAGGTGTTGCTACAGTTGAACAGGGCCTTGGTGAGGCCACACCTGGAGTATTGTGTACAGTTTTGGTCTCGTAACTTGAGGAAGGACATTCTTGCTATTGAGGGAGTGCAGCGAAGGTTCACCAGACTGATTCCCGGGATGGCGGGACTGACATATCAAGAAAGACTGGATCAACTGGGCTTGTATTCACTGGAGTTCAGAAGAATGAGAGGGGACCTCATAGAAACGTTTAAAATTCTGACAGGTTTAGACAGGTTAGGTGCAGGAAGAATATTCCCAATGTTGAAGTCCAGAACCAGGCGTCACAGTCTAAGGATAAGGGGTAAGACATTTAGGACCGAGATGAGGAGAAACTTCTTCACCCAGAGAGTGGTGAACCTGTGGAATTCTCTACCACAGAAAGTTGTTGCGGCCAATTCATTAAATATACTCAAAAAGGATTTGGATGTAGTCCTTACTACTAGGGAGGGATCAAGAGGTATGGCGAGAAAGCAGGAATGGGGTACTGAAGTTGCATGTTCAGCCATAAACTCATTGAATGGTGGTGCAGGCTCGAAGGGCCGAATGGCCTACTCCTGCACCTATTTTCTATATTTGTCAAACCAACAAATTCTCATGATGGTGGTAAACATTTTTAATTAAACTGAAGCAACTGGGCACAGTTGTGTATGGTAATAGTTGTTAGAGAAGTGAAATAGGTCCTTCCTATCCACGCTATCTGGGCCCCTCATAGTTTGATACGTCTCAATTAAATCTCCCCTGTTCCCCAAAAAAACAACCCCAGCCTATCCAATCTTTTCTTAAGATTTTGCCAGGATTGGAGAATTTTAGCGAATACTACATCTCTGTATCCCCTCTACTGCAATAAAATTTTTCCTGTAATGTGATGACCAGGACTGTACACAGCACTCTAGCTTATACAGTTCAAGCATAACCTCCTTATTCTTGTATTCCATGTCTTGACTAATAAAGGAAAGCATCCTGTATGCTGCCTTAACCATCTTGTATACCTATCCTGCTACCTTCAGGGATCTGTGAGTGTGCACTCTGTTCCTCTACACTTCTCAGTAGCCTACCATTTAGTGTGTATTCCCTTGTCTTGTTTGCCCTCCCCAAATGCGTTACTAGATGTATATTTTGGCTGAAAAGATTTCACGTCTGGCATATGATTACAAAAAGACTTGGCACAATGATACTCGGAGAATTTTGCAACAACTCAAAGTTAGGGTTGTACTGAGATGATCTGCCAGAGTATGCAAGTGAATGGCAGTTGGAAACACTGATTTTCTGAAACTCTTAATGGGCATCTGGATTCTACTTGAACAAAGCACAAATGGAAAAGCTGACTGTTTTCTATTTCCAATAAATCTGAGAGCTCATTTTCAATATTTGAATTTCACAACAGCTCCAAAATAGAGTGCATAAGTGGGCAGTTTAGGGATTATAAAAAAAGATTTGGATTTATATAGCGCCTTTCACGACCACCGGATGTCTCAAAGTGCTTTACAGCTAATGAAGTAGTTTTGGAGTGTACTCACTTGTAATGTAGGAAATTCTGAATATTAATATTCAGAATTCTAATTCTGAATAAATTGTGTTTGAAGCATTTTGATCTTCTGCTTAGAAGATGTAACAAAATCTGGTATGACTTTCAGACAATATACTTGCAGAAGGCATTTGAGATATATCCACATGAAAAACAACTTCAATATGAAACTATTGAGCTTAGTGCCAAGTGTAGACTGAACCCAATGTTTACAACAGCTGTGTAACTTTAGATAATGAGGATTTTTTAGATTGTTTCTGGACTTTGTCTAGGGATAACAGTGTTGCAGTATTGCAAACTTTGTTCTGAAAGTCAAATTATTTTTGCAGCATAACACAAAAAATGGGTGTGATTTCTGTGCCAAAGCATTATTGGTTGGCTTGTACTGAAGATGGATTTATAGATTTGGAGTTTGTAGATTCAGGATTGCAGAGCTAGCTGGTATAGTTAGGAGGAGCTGCTTTGGCAAAACATTCATGTGGACTTTAGAAAGTACTGCACCCATTGTTATTTTCACATACCATACACCTTCAGGAAGAAGCCTATTTTCAAACTGGTAACATAGCTGAGCAAATTACTTTTTTCTCAAGTCATTGTATTTTCCCTTAATCCCATAACCATAAACCCTATTCACTGACTAAGCAAGTCTTACTATCTCCTTTTGCCTTGCACCATCATCCCTTTGTCAATTAATTTCCTGCCTTCCATCCTCCTCCCCTCCCCCCGCCCTTACCCTGCCTCTACACCTAACTTGCCGTGGGCTCAATTTTCCCCAGTGATTTGTACTGTTTTTTTGGCACGCGCTGCTTTTTTTGGCATAAGTTTAATGTGTGCCATGTAACTCGGTTACAGTTTTTTTTTGCGTCATGGGGGCGTAACCTGATGTCTGCGTCAGTTTTTGTCAATTATGTAAGTTTACTCCCCCAAAAATTATCCTAGGTCGTCTTATGTGACCACTCCCAAAAAAAACCTTCCGGTGAAGAAAAACCAGCGTGCATTGAAAAATCGGTGCCGAAAGACGCCATTGTATTTCAGTGAAGTTTTGGAGGGAGTCAAGAACACTTAAATGTGCATAATAAAGATCTTTTTTTTTTTAAATCCTTATAACACAGTAAATGGAAGTTTGATCGAATTCTGTAAGTTTTAATTTATTTTCAACTGACACGCCACCACTCAATGTCTGCAAACAGGGCTCGAGGGTCTGAGGTTTGGCCAGCAGGATACTGGTCCCCAAAAGAAGACGACACTGGCTCGGGGCTCGGCAGAAGAAGCCTGGGAGTGGTGGGGAGGAGGGAAGAGCTGTGGAACGCATACAGAAGGCATCAGAACCTTGCACTACGCATCAAATCAAGCCTGGGTGGGAGGGAGGGTTGTTGAAGACTTGCGGAGGGCATCAGATCAAGCCTGGGGGGCGGGGGGGGGGGGGGTTCCTGATCACTGAGCCTGCTCAGACGTGGGTGTGGTCCATACAGACATTGTGGGGAGAGAGAACAAAGAACCTTGACCTGGCTGCCGTTTTGAGCTTCTTGCAAAGGTAAAATTTAAGCATGGGGGCAATACTGACAATGCCATACCTTGTGCAAGCCTTTTGCATGATGGTGCTGTGGAGGAGACAATTGATTTGACGTCATCGCATGAGGAACCTCGGAGTACGTAGGGTGATGGGCAGGAAGCCTCACCCATGTCAGGAATATCGAGACACGCATTCATACCTGCACCTGAGTGATGCAGACTATGTCAGAAGGCTGCATTTCTGCAAAGAAGTTGTAACTGAGATCTGTGAGTTAGTAAAAGTAGATCTGCAACCTAGAAGCATCAGGAGAACTACTTTGTCAGTAGAAGTGAAGGTTACAGCTGAACTTTCATTCTATGCACCTGGATCGTTCCAACTACAACTGGGGATGTGTACGCCATTTCTCAACATGCAACATGTCTGCATTCGGCAGGTGACTGCTGCACTGCAAGCGCAGAGGAATGACTACATAAAGTTTCCCATGACCGCCGAGGCAATGTGTGACAGGGCTGTGGGCTTCTCCAAGCTTGCTGGCTTCCCAAAAGTACAGGGCTGCATTGATTGTATCCACATCGCCTTGCGAGCACCTTTTTTTTGAAGATTCCTAGATGTACAGGAACAGAAAAGGCTTCCACTCTGTTAATGTGCAGCTTGTGTGTGACGACATGCATCACATCATATCAGTTGATGCAAGATACCCTGGGAGCACCCATGATGATGTGTTATCCTACGCGAGAGCATTATATCTGCCATGTTTCAGCAGCAGCCAGAAGGGCAGAGCTGGCTGCTGGGAGACAAAGGGTACGTACGGCCTTGCCACCTGGCTCATGACACCCCTACGTGTAACCCGGATGGAAGCTGACCGGGAATACAACATGTCACACATTTCAACGTGCAGCATCATAGAGAGGGCCATTGGCATCTTGAAACAGCATTTCCGATGCTTGGACCATTCTGGAGGCTACTTGCAATACTCCCCTGAGATTGTTGGTCAGTTCACTATCGTGTGCTGCATGCTGCATAACTTAGCCATCATGACGCAGCGGCAGCTGGTAGAAGACTCACCGGAGGTGAGAGTGGCTGATAATGAAGAAGATGTAGATAACCTAGGAGGAGGACGAGGAAGCCATGCAACTACTTGAACCCAGAGCACGGCGATGGAGGGCGGGCCGTTGTGCCCCTTTAACAATTGCTCGAGCCTTGCACCAGCAGCTCATCCATGAACACTTTGCTGCCTGAAGGCTCAGCGGCAACTTATTCCAAATGGACCATGTTTACTATGGAGCTGTTCCGTAATGTTGTGTTGTATTAATGGAACAAAAAATGGAAAAGATTCGTGTTTACGTCAAAAAGTAGTTGTTAATGGAACAAATTATTATTTTGAATAAAATATATTTTAAATTATACGTTTAACTTTTGTTTGTACTTAACTTAACTTTAATAAACCCATTCTTGTGAAAACTTTAAAGTTTTCACAAGATCACTTACTCACTTCTAACTTGTAAATCACATAACTTACAAAAAACTTTTAATTTGAGAACCGTTAACAGTAACAATAATAACAGTAGCAAAGAAAGGCTGCATCCATCTCTCATCTCCCTTATTCTAAGACCACCTGCTGCTCTTGGTCTTGGTGACTCCACCACCCTTGCCCGCAGGCAGTGGCGCAGCGTTTCTCTGGTTGGTACCAACTTTTTCTTTTGAATATCTCTGGTAACTCACGCGCACTTGATTTTTGGGTGGGGGGGAGGGGTGCGGGCGGTGGGGTGGCCGGTAATGTTGAAGGCCTGGCTTCAGAGGCTAGTCTGGGGAGTGGGAGTGGCAGTTGATTCCGTCAGTGGGTGTGGGGTCTGGACGTGTTCCCTTATTGCAGCAGCTAACTCCAACATTCCCTTCCTCATGTTTGCTGACCGTGTCTCACCTACCTGTGACATGCCCTCCCTCGTGTTCCTGGACAGTGTTCCCATTTCTCGTGTTGTTACTTCTCCCGACAGTCCCAATACCTCACCACCCACCCCACTGATGGTGTCCAGGAGTGATCGGGTAAAGTCAGTGCTCTCCGCACTCAGTCATCATCAGAACCACATCTGTTACATCCTGCACCTCAGGAGAGTGCGGTCGAGCTCTCCTTCCCCTCCTCACCCTGGGTGTGACTCGCAGCATCCCAGTGGGATCCGCAGCCTCGGACGGTGGGAAACCATGGAATGTCCCAACAACATTCAAGCCACTACTCTGGGAAGGGGCTAACACCTCAATGGGTATTACCTGCACCTCTTCCAAAGTGAGTACAACAGTGTGGACTTCATCCATCCCCTCTCCCTCATTCCCATGCTCTTGGTCTGGAAGGTGCGATTGGAAGATGTTCTCCTCTTCAGGCTCGTCCTCGTCTGAATCTTCTGCATCATCAGGGTTGGCCTCAAGTTCTGCAAAATATAACAGACAAATGGTTAGCAGTGGAGGAGGGGGCAGGGTGGGTGGCATGAGTAGGCTCACAGCACAGGCAGCAGCTGATTTGAAGGACCACGATGAATGATAGCACATTGCATCAACCGAAGCGTAGCTGGCAGAGACATCCCCATGAACCAAAGCATGGCTAGCCCGTGCAGTACTTAACAGTTTGCAAAGCCAGACTCTGTAATTTCCAGAGCTTACCCTCCCTTGAGTGTGGGCCCAGCTTGTGCAGTGCTGGTTGCTTTTCTCCAGGCAGGACCCATCAAAGCAGTGACCCTCTCTTCCAAGGGTGTCGGGTGGGTGCAGATTTGCCGGGCTTCCGCCTGTTCAAGTTTTTTCTCGTTTGTTGTGTGCCACCTTCCTCTGCAAAGATGAAAATATAACTTTCTAGAGAGGGTGTCTTTCTGCTGGATGGGACATATACAGGTGGTCACATTTACAATTGCAATTCCATTGAATCAATTAAAATATTTGCACGAACTACTTGACCAAGATCCTGCCACTTTTTTTTGCACTGGCCTCCAGACCTCAGGGTGGTCACCATTACACTAATCTTGTGCAAGTTGGTTCCAACGTTGTTTCTTTTCTTTGGGTGGAACTTTTATGTGACCTCTGCTGGTGTCCAGCTCCTGCCATCTGCCCTCAATCACAGTAACCAGTGCCTCCACTTCATCCTGTAAGAAATTCTTGCTGCTTGCGCAGCATTGCATCTTGTATTGAAGCTCAGATTTTTCCAATGATAATTAAAGTTCTCTCAAACAGAACTGACTCTTTAAAAATGGCTGCTTGCGCCCATGTGCAGTACAGCTCCCGGTCTGCAATCATGTTAAAAACGTCCCCCCCTTTTTTTTTTTTCCCCCTGGCATGCGCAGAAGGCTGCGGTATCGTTTTTTTCGGCGCAGACATTTGGCTTTGGCTCCACCCCCACGCCCCCCCCCCCCTCCCCCCCCGAGGCTACAGGGCAGGCTGCGCACTGCCAATTTAAAAATAATAGAGCGGGGAAACTTGCTATTTATCTTTGGAGCAGTTGTGGCCTAGAAAAACGGGCCTAACTGGCAATATGCCAAAAAACAGTTTTGGCCAAAATTGAGCCCCAAATGTATCATTTTCCAGTTCTGACAAAAAGATAATCGACCTGAAACGTTAACTCTGTTTCTCGCTCCACAGATACTGCCTAACCTGCTTAGTATTTCCAGTATTTTTGTTTTTTTCACTTTTCTTTCCTGATTTGTCTTGCTCTTCGCTGTCTCACTTGCGCTGTCTCCTGCATATCTTGATGCCTTGAGTTAATTTTGAGTGTAGCATCACCTGGTACTCCTGAAGTTTCAGAAAATATTCAATTCTCCAACCTATTTCCCATATCTGAGGTATCTTGTGTCCCTGTTCAAATCTGCCTGTTGTCTACATTAGATTTGGTGGAAAGGATGTTTATATGTAACCATGATGGGGAAAACCTTCATCTTAGAGCACCAGTGATGACTGAGGTTCCTTGTTTCCTCTTCCATGTTGTGGATTACTCCATGTATTCCAAGTATAGGCAGACGTACTGAAGCAAATGAATCTTTACAGAAATTATATTCCTAGTGGTGGGTGCTGGTGGACTTGTCGAGGATAAGAAATCGGGCAAGGGAGGAGTTAGAGATGGATCATAAAGAAAGACCTGAATTGATATTGCATCTCTCTCCACCTTGGGATGTCCCAAAGTGCTTTACAACCAATGAGGTCCCTTTGAAATGTAGTCACTGTTGTATTATGAAGGCAAAGGATCACTGGAAGAAGCATTTCAAGATCAGAACAACAGTGCAAAGTAACACCAATAGAGTGATTAAGGCTACCAGAGTAGGTCAGGGAGAGATTTGGAGTAGGATGAAGTGTTCCTACAAAAAGATGGGCATAGTTGGGACTTGAGCTACTTCTTATAGTGATGCCTTTCATGTGGAGGAAATAATTGGAGTGAAGAGAAGTGGTTCATTATAGGATTTGGAGGTGTAGAGTACATCCATGGTAAACATGGGAAAGTGATGACATTCAACATTTTCTGTTATTTGATTTCCAACATTTGAAGTTTTTCCTTTTTATAATGTCTGTATCGAGCAGCTGTGTAATGCCTTATGGATACAAAAATGCCTTTTTAAAAAAAAAAAATCTAAATCCCATACGTCTTGCTCTAGTTTCCACTTGTAGTGTGTGCTTTTCCCATTTGTGCTACTCATCTTGAAGCTTCATCAGCACAGCTCCTAGAAGGCTGCCAGGTTACTACTTCTCAATTGTTAGGGCTTCATGTATGCTCCAGTAGTCAGTCATAATTAAACCATCATACTGGACATCTGAGAGCCTGGCTGTTTCATCTCGTGCTTTCAGTTAATTTAGAGCGTAATGTGATTGAAAATATTGATTTAAAAATTAACTATTACAATATTTCCACTGCTTTCCCCATTGACCCCAATTGATCTCATTGACTCTAAACATGACTGCATGAGTGACTGTTTATAATGTAGAGAAGTTGTTGACCTACATTACCTTCTAGTTAAATTGAGCAATAAATGGTATTTGTACTGAGTCATAAATTATTTTAATGTTGGATTAGAGTCAATGGTAATTGACTGCACTCCAATTGTACAGTTTAATGGAAATGAGCACTTTGGACATGTTTGCATATTTTCCTTTCATCTTTAGAATATGGGTTGAAATCTACACCAGACTGTTGAGATAAAAGTTTCTCCTTTCTGCTGGCTGTGAGGGTCTGCGTGAAATGAGTTTGAGCAACTTCAGAAATATTCCTTGTGGCTGTTAATCCACAGCAATAAAATCACCAGCACTTTGGAACAAAAGGATGGGGGAAAGGAGAAGAGAAGTGTTTAGTCATGATGCTCCAGCCTTCGAGTATGGGACAGGCTTGATGGACCTGCTGGTCATTTCCTACCAGCCAATTTTGTATGTTTGTATGTATTTGTCAACTTGACTGAACCAGCAGCACACTTCCCTGAGTTTAAAATAACTGTGGGTTCAAGCCACATTCTAACATACAATCTGAAAAACTAGTGAAAATTAACCAACTAAATACCTCCCAAAGTTAACAACTCATATCCGTATACACTGATGTATGGAAAAATGTAGTTACACAAAGCCCAGTAGGATATTGGTATCATAACTTAATCATTTGCGATGCAGGAAAAAATAGTTGAAACTAAGTTTTGCAGCAATTGTTTGTTCGAAATTTCTGAAGGGGTTGTGAACATGTAAATGTGATTTTATTTTCTAGACTGGTATGGAAAGAATTCTGATTCCCTCTCCTCCCCCACAGAGAATTCAGATTTTTGACACTGGTTCATTTTGGAGCTCATTCTTGCCCACTTGGTAGCATTGTTGTCAGTCTAAATGCTGTTGGTTCAAGCCCAATTGCAAGACTGAAGCACACAATCTAGGCTGATTCCTGAGGAAGTGGTTCACCTTTTTTATGTGCTGCCTTTCAGATGACCTATTGAACTGATGTGGTTCAGGTGGAGGTTAAAGAACCCATGTTACTATTCAAAGAAGAACATGGGAGTTCTTCTGTTGCCCTGGCCAACATTCCTCCTTCAACCATTGCCTGGAGTACCAAAAATTGATTCTTGGTCATTCATCCTGTGTTAACCTGGGCATTTCAATTACTCTATGAAATGTTATTTTAGAAACAACAAATGGAGCAGCACATTCCTGGACCCGCACATGCGGCAAAATTGAAGAATTGGAGGAATAAAGTATTTTTTGTTCCTCCCATATGTTTGAAAGAACATTAATGAAATTATTAAAATACAATTAAGTATGTTATTACCAGCCCACTGTAGTTTAATAACATTGCTTTCGGTTCTTACACAATGATGATCAAATAAATGTATAACATCCTGAATCCGGAAACCTCGGGATAAAGGCTGTTCCGGATTTCAGAGAAGAAATCTGACGTCCCAAATCTGGAAACTCTTGAGCCTATTTTTGGGTATTTCTGGATTTGAGACAATCCAACATCCCGAATCCAGAAACCCCTGGGCCGAGTTTCAGGTATTTCGGAGCAGAAAATCCGACGGCTGGAATCTGGCAACCTCGAGGCCGATTTGCGTATTTCTTTGGATTTATCTTTGAAAAGGTATGTACAGCTTAAAATGTACTTAAAATATGCAAAGGAATGTACTCAAAGCATGAAATATAATGGTTTTTAATTTGATAAACCGTACAGGTACCCTGTAGTTACAGGTATAAAGAATATTCTTCCTGTGATTCACTTCATAAGTAAGCTGCACAGAAATAGGTACAGGTTACAATTGACTGGAGGTTATGCTTGAGGTGGAAGGCTCAGCTATGATGTCTGTGGCTGAAGATGGGCCAGCAATAGTATTTTCAAATGTGGAAATTGCTGATGTAGTTGCAGGCTGTAGGTCTTGAGCACTCTGCTGAGATACCCGTTGAAGCATATTGACTCATTTTAATTGTTTAAGTAACTTGGGCTTTTGTTTAATTTTTCCCAAATTTTATACACCTGCATTATTTCTCCTTCACTTCGATCTTTCTATCTCCATGCTGTTTGAAAAAGAACCAAAGAAAAGAGCAAAGTTCGCCCCCTTGGAGTTCGAGCCGGCCGAGGGTTTACTGAGCAGGAAAGGTGATCTGGTCACACATCACTGGGCTTTGGAGTAACAGTCGTTACAAGAGTTTGCTGTGGAAACAAAACCGTATCTGGTGTATTTTTCTGTGTGGTTGTTACCCTCTGTTTTCATGCCGTTATAGTCATTGTGGTATTTTTTAAATAAAAAAAAAGCTATGCAGTTTCGTTGCTCTAGGACATTAATTAATTCTTGACAAAGTTTGATTGCTTTGTCAATGGACATTTTTTCGACTTGATTATCAACATCAGTGTCGTCGTCCTCACTGCTTTCATCCTTTTCCTCTGAATGCAAAACCATGCCCACAATTTCTTCTGTCACTGTATGCACAACAGGAGAATCATTGTCTATGTCCATGACTTCTGTGACATCGTCTTCATTCAATTCTAGTGCAGCTTCACACACCCTTTTGCATATTCTAGAAGTTCAGAAATCCATTTCCTTCTCCCTGGACACACACAAGCCTTCAAAGTCATCAGCAGCATCGTCGTCATCTTCATTAAATATAGTTGCCGGCCAGAAGTTATGCCAAGCATTGGCCAAGATGTTGTCTCCGTTCTCTGTTGTCTCCACTCCATCATTACTCGATCCAACTCATCACTTTTAGGCTTATGCATAGTTTTTCTTTTACTCATTTCTTTCTCAACGTCCCTTTCTGCATAAAACTTCATGATCTGTTCTTTCTGGGTTTTTTATATCGTGGTGGAGATTCCAACACCGTACTCCTCACTCGGTCTTCTCACTGAAGCACCTCCTACCTAATTTCCGGAATAACTCCACTTTCTTGGCAATTGACTGAATTATGCGTCCTGTATTACCCTTTGGGGTATCTGTTGGCCTTTTTGACATGGTTGCAATGACAAACAACACGAATTCACAATACCTTTAAATCGTGAAAAATACCACAGCGATCGAGTCAGATTGAGTGGGGCCTGATCGAGAGGCGTACGTGGGTCAGGTGGTTTGGGTTCGGGTCGCACATGGGTCGGGGTTGTGGGGCACTCCGAAAGGCTCAAACCGATCGCAGGTCTGTATTTGCACAGTTTTTTTTTTAAATCCGGTTTTCGGGTAATCATTCTGGACGACGACTCCTGCGATCTGCACAATGTCTGGTTTTCAGACAATTCCAGTTTTTAGATGTTTTACCTGTATTGCACATTTATGTTTCTAATCAAGTGAAAATGTATATTTTTGCAGTCAATGTTTTGTTACTAGCTGTATATTGGGTAATCCAATTTAAAGATTAAAAATGCTTATAAACTTTTTTTTAATTCCATGGTAACTGCTGTTTTAAATTGATGTAAATCCTGACTGGGTTATCTCACTCCATGTTCATGCTAATGGAAGAAAGAATTCTAACCTGATTTTTTAAAAATGTTTTTTGCACATTGCTAATCTGTAAAACAGTCGATTTCATGTAAATGTTCTTGCAACAAATGGAAAAATTCTAAATGTATTTAGCTGGAGCTTGACTGATCGGAAAAGCCGTTTTTCAGCGCCATGCGCACTGTGCTGAAAACCGGCTTTTGCGATGCCTTCCCGGATCCGTGCACACAGCACGGACCTGGGGAGGCTGGGATTTCTAGGCCAAAATACCTTGTTTACGGAGGGGAGGAAAGTGGAAATAAATAACTTGGATCCATGCTCTTTGGTTGTAAAACGACTGGGATTATTGCTGTTTACTACTCTAGTCTCCCTACTTTATATAATTAATCAAAAACCTGTGATTAACAATGCATTTTGTACTTGCGTGTCACTCTGTACCTCACATTTGCTCACGAGTTCAGGACTCACCTGATCTTGTGTCTGCATAAGAACAAAAGCTTTGTCCAGAAGCATCCTGGACAACCTTGGGTCGTGTCGTAAATTTAAATCCAGCACAGATTTGTTAGCGGATGTTGACAACTGGATATAATCTGGGGAAATGTTGACTTTTGATAGCTGCTGTAAGAGCCTAAAATTTCTCCTCCAAATGCAGGAATAGCTCTGAAAGCTGGAAGTAAACTGAGGGGACAGCAGGAGTGGGCTGTGGGAGGGGAACGCCAGGCCTTTTCAGCCAGAGATTTCATACCAGTCATTGGCCATCCAGTATAAGGATAGTGTTGTGGTTTATGTAGCCTATTGTGGTTAGTTCTACAGTTGAGTGATGATGCCTTAACCACCTCTTAAGACAGAGATGATTAACATTGCACTGGTGGTGGAGGGAGTGAGTGAGTGTGTATGTTGGTGGATAGGGTGCCAAGTGTGGTGGTCACGCCTGCCAATGCTACCATGGAAAGATGTATCTGTGACAGGTAGATTGGTGAGAAGGTCAAGTAGGTTTTTCCTCGTGTTAGTTCACTGACCACTTGCCACAGGCAGAGTCTGGCAGCTATGTCCTTCAGGACGATGCCAACTCAGTCAGTAGTGGTGCTACCGAGCCACCCTTGGTGATGGGCTTTGAAGTCCCCAACTCAGAATATTCTGTGTGCTATATTAGTGTAGAATTGAGTTTTTCAGGCACTCAACCTTTTAATTGCCTACCGAAAAACAGGCTTCCCTGGACAGATCTAATGAAGCAAAACTCAAACTTGTACATGAAGTGACTGCAAATAGCATGCTGCAGTGTTGGCAACTCGCCTGATACCACTATTAATATGTTTTATTAACCTGAAAATTGTGAATATTGTCATTTTAATACAGACTAGCACAGCATGAAGCTATGAACTAGTTTGGATTCATAACGCTTTAACAGAGTGCTTCTGTGCTGTATGCACTCTGGCTTTAAAGCTGTTTCTATAATAGGTTATCCAAAACTGCACACTGTACGCTAACTGTGACCTAACCAATGTTCTCTACTAATTTATTCATTCACCTAGCTTTTTCATTCTCAAGCTGTGAGTAATGCTTAGATCTGATATTGTCTGAATTTGTTGATCATTTAAAAGCTTCTCACTTCCACAAGAAATGCAGTCAAATCACCTGTGGAGCATATATGTGGAGAGGGCTTGACCAGGTGGATGCAGAGAGGATGTTTCCACTGATGGGGGAGACTAGAATTAGAGGGCACGATCTTAGAATAAGGGGCTGCCCATTTAAAACAGATGAGGAGAAATTTCTTTCAGAGGGTTGTAAATCTGTGGAATTTGCTGCCTCAGAGTTGGGACATTGAATAAATTTAAGACAGAAATAGACAGTTTCTTAAATGATAAGGGAGTAAAGGGTTATGGGGAGCGGGTGGGGAAGTGGAGCTGAGTCCATGATCAGATCAGCCATGATATTGAATGGCGGAGCAGGCTAGAGGGGTTGTATGGCCTACTCCTGTTCCTATTTCTTATGTTCTTATATAGTCTGAGCTTTACATGGCACCACATGCAGATGATCAAAGCAGTATGGGCCCATTCTTGATTCCACCCATTTCCTTTTTTCCCCCTGTCCACCCAAAAAGGCACTCAACATTTATAATGGAGAGGCCTGAGACTAATAATGGCTCCTACTCAAATCTCTCTGAACAAGAGTAGGCCATTCAGCTCCTCGAGCCTGTTCCGCCATCAGTGAGATCATGGCCGATCTTTATCCTAACTCCCTCCATATCCCTTAATACCCTTGGTAAAAACCTATCAACCTCTGATTTTAAATTATTAATTGAGCTAGCATTTACTGGTTTTTGTGGAAGAGTTCCATACTTCTACCACCCTTTGTGACGAAGTGTTTCTTAACTTCCCTTAATGACCTGGCTCTGATTTGATGGTTATGTCCCCTTGTGCTCGACTGTCCCACCTGCAGAAAAAGTTTCTCCCTATCAATTCCTTTCAAAACCTTAAAAGCTGCAATCAAATCACCCTTGACCTTTCTATATTCCAGGAAATACAGGCCTAGTTTATGTAATGTGGTAATTGTTGGTCAATTATTCCAGCCCAGGACATCGCTGCAGGAGTTCCTCAGGGCAGTGTCCTAGGCCCAACCATCTTCAGCTGCTCCATCAATGACCTTCCCTCCATCATAAGATCAGATGTGGGGATGTTCGCTGATGATTGCAGTGTTCAGTTAAATTCACAAATCCTCAGAAAATGAAGCACTCCATGCCCGCATGCAGCAAGACCTGGACGACATTCGGGCTTGTATTCGCAAGTAACGTTCACGCCACACAAGTGTCAGGCAATGACCATCTCCAACAAGTGAGAGTCTAACTACCTCCCCTTGATATCCAATGACATTACCATCGCTGAATCCCCCACCATCAACATCCTGGGGGTCACCATTGACCAGAAACTTAACTGGACCAGCCTCAAATACTGTGGCAGCAAGTGCAGGTCAGAGGCTGGGAATTGTGTGGCGAGTGCTTCACCACCTGACTCTCAAAGCCTTTCCACCATCTACAAGGCACAAGTCAGGAGTGTGACGGAATACTGTCCACTTACCTGGATGAGTGCAGCTCCAACAACACTCAAGAAGCTTGACACCATCCAGGACAAAGCAGCTTGATTGGCACCCCATCCACGACCTTCAAAATTCATTCCCTCCACCGTCACTACAGTGTGTACCATGTATAAGATGCAGTGCAGCAACTCTCCATGGCTTCTTCGGCAGCACCTCCCAAACCCGCGACCTCTACCATCGAGAAGGGCACATGGGAACACCATCACCTGCAAGTTCTCCAAGTTATGCACCAATCTGACTTGGAATTATATCACCGTTCCTTCATCGTTGCTGGGTCTCAATCCTGGAACTCTCCTTTAACAGCACTGTAGTAGTACCTTCACCACAAGGACTGCAGCAGTTCAAGGAAGCTGCTCACCACCACCACCTCGGACAGGGATGGCCAATAAATGCAGGCCTTGCCAGCGGATCTCAATCTAACCTTTTGGAGCCCTGGTGGTAATCTGGTGAATCTGCATGCACTCCTTCCAAGGCCAATGTATCCTTTCCAAGAAACGGTGCTCAAAACTGTACACAGTTCTCCAAATGTGGTCTAGCCAGATCTTAAATGTGCAGTGCTGTTTAAATATATACAACTTTAAGAGCTGTCTTAACAATTTTCCTTTGGGAGATGGTTAGTGGTGCTATCCTCCATTGTTCATGATAATTGAGTGAAGAGACTACTTAATTTAAAGAGTGGGAGTAATAGCCACAATACTTGTGCATAATCACACAAACTTGAGCCATTATATACTCTTGTATTAACTTTCCTGCTTTTAATTATGGCTAGCTTTTGTTACAATGTAGGGGAGGTTGAAATTTTATTAAGAACATAAATAGGAGCAGGAATAGGGCATACGGCCCCTCGAGTCTGCTCCGCCATTTAATACGATCATGGCTGATCTAATCATGAACCCAGGTCCACTTCCCTGCCTGCTCCCCATAACCCCTTATTCCCTTATCGGTTAAGAAACTCTCTATCTCTGTCTTAAATTTATTCAATGTCCCAGCTTCCACAGCTCTCTGAGGCAGCGAATTCCACAGATTTACAACCCTCTGAGAAGAAATTCCTCCTCATCTCTGTTTTAAATGGGTGGCCCCTTATTCTAAAATCATGCCCTCTAGTTCTAGTCTCCCCCATCAGTGGAAACATCCTCTCTGCATCCACCTTGTCAAGCCCCCTCATAATCTTATACGTTTTGATAAGATCACCTCTCATTCTTCTGAATTCCAATGAATAGAGGCCCAACCTCCTCAACCTTTCCTCATAAGTCAACCCCCTCGTATCTGAAATCAACCTAGTGAACCTTCTCTGACTTGCCTCCAAAGCAAGCATATCCTTTCGTAAATATGGAAGCCAAAACTGCTCGCAGTATTCCAGGTGTGGCCTCACCAATACCCTGTATAACTATAGCAAGACTTCCCTGCTTTTATACTCCATCTCCTTTGCAATAAAGGCCAAGATTCCATTGGCCTTTCTGATCACTTGCTGTACCTGCATACTATCCTTTTATGTTTCATGCACAAGTATCCCCAGGTCCTGCTGTACTGCAGCAATTTGCAATTTTTCTCCATTTAAATAATAACTTGCTCTTTGATTTTTTTTTTCTGCCAAAGTGCATAACCTCACACTTTCCAACATTATACTCCATCTGCCAAATTTGTGCCCACTCACTTAGCCTGTCTGTTCTTTTGCAGATTTTTTGTGTCCTCCTCACACTGCTGTTCTTCCCATCTTTGTATCGCCAGCAAACTTGGCTACGTTACACTCTGTCCTTTCTTCTAAGTCGTTAATATAGATTGTAAATAGTTGGGGTCCTAGCACTGATCCCTGTGGCACCCCACTAGTTATTGATTGCCAACCCGAGAATGAGCTATTTATCCCAACTCTGTTTTCTGTTAGCATGGATAGAAGATTGGCTAACTAATATATTATCCCCAACCCCATGAACTTTTATCTTGTGCAGTAACCTTTTATGTGGCACCTTGTCAAATGCCTTCTGGAAGTCCAAATACACCACATCCACTGGTTCCCCTTTATCCATCCTGTTCATTACATCCTCACAGAATTCCAGCAAATTTGTCAAACATGACTTCCCTTTCATAAATCCATGCTGACCCTGACTGAATTATGTTTTTCCAAATGTCCTGGTAGTGCTTCTTTAATAATGGACTCCAACATTTTCCTAACCACAGATGTTAGCATAATTGGTCTATAGTTTCCTGCTTTTTGTCTGCCTCCTTTTTTTAAATAGGGGTATTACAGTTTCAGTTTTCCAATCTGCTGGGACCTTCCCAGAATCCAGGGAATTTTAGTAAATTACAACCACTGCATCCACCATCCCTGCCACTACTTCTCAAGACCCTAAGCTGCAAGCCATCAGGTCCAGGGGATTTATCTGCCTTTAGTCCCATTATCTTACTGAGTGCCACCTCCTTGGTGATTGTGATTGTGATTGTGTTAAGTTCCTCCCCCCAATAGTCTCTTGACTATCCACTGTTGGGATATTTTGTGTCCTCTACAATAAAGACTGATATTTGTTCAGAGTTTCTGCCATCTCCATGTTCCCCATTACTAATTCCCTGGTCTCGTCCTCTAAGGAACCAACATTTACTTTAGCCACTCTTTTCCTTTTTATATACCTACAGAAACACTTGCTTTCTGTTATATTTTGTGCTAGTTTACTTTCATAGTCTATCTTCCCTTTCTTAATTTTTTTAGTCATTCTTTGCTAGCTCTTTAAAGCTTCCCAATCTTCTGTCCTCCCACTAGTTTTGGCCACTTTGTATGCCCTTGTTTTTAGTTTGATACCGTCCTTTATTTCTTTAGTTAGCCATGGATGGCTATCTTTTCTTACACCCTTTTCTCCTCACTGGAATATATTTTTCTTGAGTTGTGAAATATCTCCTTAAATGTACTCCACTGTTCATCAACCGTCCTACACTTTAATCTATTTTCCCAGTCAACTGTAGCCAACTCTGCCCTCATACCTTCATAGTCTCCTTTATTTCAGCTTAGTACGCTGGTTAGAGATCCAACTTTCTCACCCTCCATCTGAATTTGAAATTCAACCATGCTATGATCACTCATTCCAAGGGGATCCTTTACTAGGAGATTGTTTGTTTATTAATCCTGTCTCATTACACAGGACCAGATCCAAGATAGCCTGCACCCTGGTTGGTTCCGTTGCATGCTACTCGAGCAACCCGTCCCTAATGCATTCTATGAACTCTTCCTCAAGGCTACCCTGACCAATTTGATTTGGCTAATCAATATGGAGGTTAAAATGATTATTGCTGTTCCCTTTTTACAAGCCCCCACTATTTCCCGGTTTATACTCCGACCAACAGAGTTGCTACTATTAGGGGGGGCTATAGACTACGCCCACCAGTGACTTTTTTTTCCCCTTATTATTCCTTATCTCCACCCAAACTTCAACATCCTGATCATTTGAGCCAATATCATTTTTCACTATTTCAGTGATTCCATCCTTTATCAATAGAGCTACCCCACCTCCTTTTCTTTTTTGTCTGTCCTTCCGAATTGTCAAATATCCCTGAATATTTAATTCCCAGTCCTGGTCACCTTACAGCCACGTCTCTAATGGCTATCAGTTCACACCCATTTGTATCTTTGCTGTCAACTCATCTATTTTGTTACGAATGCTATGTACATTTAGACAAAATGCCTTTAAATTTGTTTTTCTTATCCTTTTTTTTTTTCCTGCTTGTTTCCCCTCTCCTTCAAACTCTTTCTTTTTGCTTGCTAATTCCAGTTTTACTCCCCTCCCTATTGAATCTATTTTCAGGTTCCTATTCCCCTGCCAAGCTAGTTTAAATCCTCCCCAACAGCACTAGCATCTCTCTCCCCTCTTTCCCTCTCTCTTTTTCCCCCCCCCCCCCCGGGCGAGGATATTGGTCCCAGCTCTGTTGAGGTGCAACCTGTCCATCTTGTACAGGTCCCACCTCCCCCAGAAGCGGTACTAAAGCCCTCCTGCCTGCACCATCTCTCCAGCCATGTATTCATCGTCTCTATCCTCTCCTTTCTGTACTCACTAGCTCATGGCACCGGGAGTAATCCGGAGATTACTACCTTTTATGAGGTCCTGCTTTTTAATCTCTCACCTAGCTCCCTAAACTCTGCCTGCAGGTCCTCATCCCTCTTTCTACTTATGTATTATTGTTCATTTATGTATCAATGCTATGAAACAGCATTGTTGACCACGCAAGTATTGTATAATTACTATTGGCAGAGGCTACTAGATGTCGTGTATTTGGATTTCCAGAAAGCATTCAATAAGGTGCCACATAAAAGGTTACTGTGCAGGATAAGAGCTCACGGGGTTGGGGGTAATGTTAGCATGGATAGAGGATTGGCTAACTGAAAACAGTGTCAGGATAAATGGGTCATTTTCAGGTTGGCAAACTAATTAGTGGGGTGCCACAGGGATCAGTGCTGGGGCTTCAACTATTGACAATTTATATTAATGACTTGGATGAAGAGACCAAGTTTCTCCTTTCATCCACGTAGCCAAATTATCTGATGCAAAGATAGGTGGGAAAGCAAGTTGTGAGGAGGCCGTAAAGCATCTACAATGGGATATAGACAGGCTCAGCGAGTGGGTGAAAATTTGGTAGATGGAATATAATGTGGGAAAATGTGAGGTTAGCCACTTTGGTAGGATAAATAAAAAAGCAAATTACTATTTACATGGAGAGAGATTACAAAATGCTGCAGTACAGAGGGATCTGAGGGTTCTCGTACATGAAACACAAGTTAGCATGCAGGTACAGCAAGTAATTAGGAAGGCAAATGGAATGTTGGCTTTTATTGGAAAGGAGATGGAGTATAGAAGCAGCGAAGTCCTGCTCCAACTGTACAGGGTGTTGGTAAGACCACACCTGGAGTACTGCGTACAGTTTTGGTCTCATTTAAGGAAGGATATACTTGCAATGGAGGCAGTTCAGAGAAGGTTCACAAGGTTGATTCCTGAGATGAAGGGGTTGTCATATGAAGAAAGATTGAGCAGGTTGGGCCTATACACATTGGAATTTAGAATAATGAGAGGTGATCTTATTGAAACATATAAGATTCTGAAGGGGCTTGACAAGGTAGATGCAGAGAGGATATTTCCCCTCATGGGGGAATCTAGAAATAGGGGCATAGTTTCAGAAAAGGGGTTTCCCATTTAAGACAGAAATGAGGAGGAATTTCATCTGAGGGTCAAATCGTTGGAATTCTCTACCCCAGGGAGCTGTGGAGGCACTGGATCATTGAATATATTTAAGGTAGAGATAGACAGATGTTTGAGCGATAAGGGAGTCGAGGGTTATGGGGAGCGGGCAGGGAAGTGGCGTTGAGGCCAGGATCCAATCTTCTTATGTTAAGTTATGTTTACTAGTCTCTCTCTCTCTCTCTCTCTCTCTCTCTCTCTCTCTCTCTCTCTCTCTCTCTCTCTCCATTTCTACAGTTGAGAGAGACTATCCATCTTGAATTTCCATTTTAAAGTAAATTGTATCCTAACTTTCCCAATTTGCCATCAGTAACTTTGGAGGAAAAATTGCTCTTAAATCCTATCCAGTAGAACTTTTGTGGTGTCTTGTAGTGGATGATTCATGAAAGAATATATTGAAGAGCTTGGAACCTTGTAAGTGGCCAATCAACTGGAACCCATTTTACATACCAAGTAGCTGTTAGGGTAGTGTGGAATCTGCTGCTCTGGTTGTCCACCTCAGATAAAGGATTATTAGACTGTTATTAGTCCGTCTACACAGTTCTAATGAAGCTCGAGGAACAGCACCTCAATTAGGCACTTTACAACCTTCTGGACTCTATATAGAGTTCATCAATTTCAAATCATAAACGCTGCTCCCATTTTTCCGGACAGCAGGTGCTGGTAATTATTCTGCTGTTGCCATTTACAGATCTCCTAGACCTATCTTCTGTTACTTACTTTATCCCATTTTTAGCCTCTTTTGCCATCATCCCTTTTGTCATTTAATCTCTCCCGCCTTCCACCCTATCACAGAGCTTTCCTTTTGTTCTCTTTCCGTGCCTCTGTACTTAATACCTGTTGCATCTGTAACTTTTTCCAGTTCTGATGAAAGGTCATCAACCTGAAAAGTTAACTCTGTTTCTCCCTCCATAGATGCTGCCTGAACTGCTAAGTATTTCCAGCACTATCTGATTATTAGACTACCATTTTCCTACTGATTTTTCTCTTCCTCTTTCCTTCTATTACCCTGTTCCTCTTTCACCAGATACATAGAGATGGTGAATTAATCCATTACTTTGGTAAGACACCTTGAACTTTTGATCACAGGATTTATATTTGCTTTTTTCTCTATATATTTGCACTACACTCTGTCTACTGCTGTTGAGGTTCTTGGGTGGTGGATGCACCAATTATAGAGTCTTGGACATGAGGTAAATGCATTTTTTCTTAAGTATAGTTTGTTTATTTGGCAGGTTAAAGTAACTCACACATGTTAATTCCCATTTCTTGCTTTATGTAGGTTTGAACCAAAACCAAGAGGATGGGAAAGCAGAACAGTAAACTTCGTCCAGAAGTGCTTCAGGACCTGCGAGAAAATACAGAATTCACAGATCATGAGCTCCAAGAATGGTACAAAGGCTTCCTTAAAGATTGCCCGAGTGGCCATTTAACTGTAGAGGAGTTCAAGAAAATCTATGCAAACTTTTTTCCATATGGAGATGCTTCAAAGTTTGCAGAGCATGTATTCCGTACCTTTGATACAAATGCTGATGGAACTATTGACTTTAGAGAATTTATAATTGCACTTAGTGTCACGTCCCGAGGGAAGCTCGAACAGAAGTTGAAGTGGGCGTTTAGTATGTATGACCTGGATGGCAATGGATACATCAGCCGAGGTGAAATGCTGGAGATTGTGCAGGTATGCCATTAGGTAAACACTAATCAAATATGTGCAGTAACTTTTTATTTCTTGCGTACCCCGACGCCAAATCTCGCTCTCGCTCGCTCTCCAACCCCCCCCCCCCCCCCCCAAAAAAAACGCACTCCAGCTATGTATTGTGTACAGTTTTGGTCTCCTAACCTGAGGAAGGACATTCTTGCTATTGAGGGAGTGCAGCGAAGGTTCACCAGACTGATTCCCGAGATGGCGGGACTGACATATCAAGAAAGACTGGATCAACTGGGCTTGTATTCACTGGAGTTCAGAAGAATGAGAGGAGACCTCATAGAAACGTTTAAAATTCTGACGGGTTTAGACAGGTTAGATGCAGGAAGAATGTTCCCAATGTTGGGGAAGTTCAGAACCATGGTCACAGTCTAAGGAGAAGGGGTAAGCCATTTAGGACCGAGATGAGGAGAAACTTCTTCAGAGAGTGGTGAACCTGTGGAATTCTCTACCACAGAAAGATGTTGAGGCCAATTCACTAAATATATTCAAAAAGGAGTTAGATGAAGTCCTTACTACTAGGGGATCAAGGGGTATGGCGAGAAAGCAGGAATGGGGTACTGAAGTTTCACATTCAGCCATGAACTCATTGAATGGCGGTGCAGGCTAGAAGGGCCGAATGGCCTACTCCACTTATTTTCTATATTTCTATGCACAGATTAGATGGTCCAGTCTATTTCTCCACAACTGTCTTTAGCTGTTGCTTGGCAGGCCTTCTAGGGAAGTATTTTTTTGATGATGTATTGATTATATAGAATATTTGAAAGTGAAAATAAAGATTTTAGTCGATGCATGGAGTACAAAATCCAGTAGAGTCAGGAGTGAGGGAAGGACATGAGCTTGTAGCATTTGGAAAAGTCTAGAGTTTCAGGAGGATGAAGGCATTGAGAAACCTGAGCCTCGAGGACAAAGATGTGGGAGGCAAAATTCAGGGTCTGGATACGGTCTGTTACCGCCGTTTTGCAGTGGCCAAGCGACGGAATCGAGTGGTCGCTGCGTTGCAGTCCATTGGCCGCTCCGACCCAAATTCAGGTCGGGAATTTTTCAGCCTATTCCCACTTCTGCCCCGCTGCTACCGACTGCCACAAGCGCATCATCGAAGCGCGCACCGCCGCTATCCCGCACCTGCATTTTAATCCGCCCCAAATTTAGTGAAAAATATCCACGAGCCGCTGCACGGTGCCCCCGACAGCTTTTTCTGTCTGTGCACCTTCTGTCTGTGTGTGACGCGGCGGCTCTTCAAGGGGAGGGCCCACTGCCACAGTCGCCATGTTATTTTTGCCGGCTGACTTCCCGAACGGCCGGCCAATTATTGCCCTGGGTTAGGCCGGGCCACCAGCAGGCAGCCCTGGCACCCCTTCTTGGGTGCTAGGTTGCTGGCCTGGCCAAAACCCTCCCTGGTGGCCCAATGGACCGATGTTTGTGCATGCCGAACGTTCTCCCCTTTAAGTGAAGGAGAGTGTGGTGACGCAAACGTGTCGTGATGTCATCTCTGCCCCCACTGTGAACGCCTTCCGGTCCAACGAGAAAAAAATTAAAGTGCAGAAAATCATTCGGAAGGCCACCTTATCACACCCAGCTGTTTTATTTTTAAAAAAAGAGGTAAAATATCATGGGTGCGCCAGCTTTCTGCTGTACCTGAATTTTGTCCCCGTGGATTAGGGTTTTGGGAACAGTTATGGGTGGAGCTTGCGGTATTGTGAAAGATGGGGATTTTGGCAACAGGCCAGGTATGTGGAAGAAGAAAGCTCAGTTTAAAGATTGAGTGCCAACATCCACCCCTCTGAATTTAACCCGAGGGCAACCAAAGAGTTGAAATTTAGGCCAAGATATGTAGGTGTTGGCAGGAGGCAAAGAGCAAAGATTTGATTTTAATTTTACTCTTAAGTTGGAGGTTTACTTGTCTTAATGCTTAACAAGCAGATGGAAGTGGAAGTGGAGAGGTGAAGTCGGATGTCAACAGTGTGCACCTGGAGGCTATCCCTTTAAATTATACCAATGTAAGATGTTAAGAATTGAACCCAATGATACTATGGAATGACCAAACAAATAAAAAAAATAAATAAAAAAAGTGTGCATTGCAGTGGGTACGAGTGGAACCATGAGAGAATAGTGCCATGGAGGTGGATTTTGGAGATGACTTATTGGAGGATGGACAGAATGAGGAAAGATTGAGGTAGCATCAGTCACACGGGATTTTGACCAGTGCACTCTTGGTGTAGATGAGGCAGAAGCCAGATTGGAGTGTGTTGAACAAGGAAAGATGGACCCATAGTTTAGAGGCAATAACTCATTCAAGACTTTGGAAAGAAAGAAAAGCTTGTAAATGGGGTAGTATAAGGAGAGAGTGGAGGTGTCTTTGAGAAGAGGGTTCATGTTCATTTTGGAGGAGATAAGGACCAGTTGGTGAGCCTGGTGTTGAGGGGGGAACGTTAAGTGATTTGAAGCTGTGATCGGTTGATTGGACTTCAATAATGAGCTTGATGAGAGTGGGAGGAGAATGGGTGGGGGAGGATTGGAAAGAGGCCATGAATTGTTGGCAGAGGCAACAGCGTGTTGATCTCAATTTTGGGCTGAGGTCCTCCCGTTTAATATACAAGGTGAATATTGAGGAGGGAGAAATCGACCATTTTTCTGCTTTCCATTATCTTGGGAGTAGTAGAAGGATTTGGTTGTGCAAAGAAAGCAACTGTACTTGCAATATAAAAATAATTAGCAATTTATAATCTCCCAAAATCAAGAATTGAGATTCAATTAGACATCAAAATGTACTGCCAAATCTGTTACTTAACCTTGTGCAATCTGTTTGAGGAGCTGTAACTCAGAATAAGGATAAGAATTTGACTTGGTGATTGACTAAAAGAAATGTACTTTTATTCTATAGTATTTAGCTAGTTTCATCTGGTATGCCAACAACTCCTTGCTAACCAAAAGAATTTAACAGCTTGGCTCAGAAGCAATCTCATGCTTGGATGGTTTGATTCTTTCATTGCTATCAATAATTTGTTCAATGTTCAACTTGTAGTACAATGTTGGAGTAAAGGTTAGGCTGATTGATTTTGAGAATTGGATTTTAGGAAATTAAAATTTTAATTCCCCAGATAATTTTTAAACAAGGTGTAAATAGGTTCCAATAATCAATTTTAAAATTGATTCTAATTTACCTAAAACATTTTGCAAACAATCCCAAGTTGCCATTCAAATTTAAAATATTCCTCCTTCCTGTCCAACAATGTCCCTCTGCCCAAAGTTACACTGTGAACTTGTCCAGGTTACAGTAATTTGTGTAAGTAAGGCAAAATAATTATCAAATGCAGTTCTTAGCATTATAAAATGCTAGGACATGCTGTCTAATTAGCAGGTTGTGAATTGGTTTATAATGCGGATGGGGAGAGAGTAAATGGAAGGCAAAAACAATTTCAAAAGTAATGAGTGACGTTCCATAAGTTCTGTGGGCTAGCATAAAGTAACTATTGTGGCAGAGCAATCCATATTCCTTTTACCAAGTATCATTGCTTGTATTTTGCTACAAAACAGGATGTGCACTTGCCAATGCAGTGTTGGCCTCCTTGGGATGTCCAGTAGGTGAAGGAAGAAAAGTAGATGTCTTCCCATAACCCTGAATATTTCTCCCCCTGCTGCCCCCTTCAGCTTTCTTCTTCTCCCTTTTTCACCACTACCCCTCCCTCAACAAAGCAAGCATCCATAATGAATCTCTGTCCTCCTCCCTGCTGGAACTGGAGGAAACACTGATTGGGTGTGGTGGGCAGGAAGAGTGTGTGTTTGAGCCTTTTCTACAAGCTGCAGTGTCTCAGGGCTGACACTAAGTATAATGAATAGATGGAAAATTAAATGAACCAGTGATGAAGCTTAATAGAAGCTACTTGGAAATTCTTACAAATGTTCAGGTGTTAGTGACCCATTTAAAAAAAATACATTAAAATAAAGTGCTTATGATGGATTTTGAAATAGAATTGAACAGTAAACTGCATTCCAAAAGCTATTGCTTAAAACTTACAGAAACCTATTTCTACCTCCGTCCTTTTGCCATTTGCTTCAGTGTGAAGATAATCAAGTAAATGATGCATTTGACCACAATCTGTTTTCACTAACCTGTCTTGTACATGCTTGCAAAATTCAACTTTTTAGGGAGAGTGTTTGAAAAGATGCTGTGGTATCCTTGACATACTGGGAGGAGAAATGGAACTTTGAAGTTCCATATTCCATGTCTTCCCATCTATCTCGTTGCTTCCTGAAGTTTATAAAATCCGCCTCCTTTGTTATAATTGAGTACTGCAAAGTTTCCAGATAACTTGCCTGGAGATGGGGGGGAAATAAAATCTTGTCTTTTTAATATCCTGCAAATTGCATGTTATGTGCCCCCTATTCCATGTTTGTGCTAATCTGTTTCACTGTCAAAAATGCCCTGCTTGGAGATGACTGCAAAAAGTACAATAATTGTATGCGACGTTATGTCGTAACTATAAAATGAATCATAAATCCTATTTAAAAGTTGGTCTTTGACATTAGAAATTATCAAGCTTTGCTAAACTGGTTAAAATATAAGGAAGGTAATTTCTCGAATTTACAATGTACACTCATAGCATTTGAATGTAATGTTCAGTCCTCGCCTTGCTTTTGAACACAAACATTTCAAAGGATGAAGTATTGTCAATTTGTTGGAGTAAATAAAATATAAGCTAACAATCCCATTTCTTGGTGTCAGGCAATTTATAAAATGGTATCATCTGTGATGAAGATGCCAGAAGATGAATCTACACCAGAAAAACGGACAG
Organism: Pristiophorus japonicus; assembly: GCF_044704955.1. Lineage (NCBI taxonomy): Eukaryota > Metazoa > Chordata > Chondrichthyes > Pristiophoridae > Pristiophorus > Pristiophorus japonicus. The sequence goes on from NC_091983.1 coordinate 60,411,166, forward strand.
ACAAGATATTCAGGCAGATGGACACAAACAACGATGGTAAGTAACAAATGGAATGTAGTGAGCTGTGTAAGCAAGAGTCTGCAGTTTCCTTGCATTATGAGCCCAGTGGTTAAAGGGATAGGTATCTGTACTGGTAATGGGAGAACAGCATTCACTACACACCATTCAGTTTCACTATCTTTGACAAAAGAGAAAGGCAAGGCCCTAAAATTCATAAGACCAGTTAGTTTGTTATTACTTTGAGGAAGGAAGGGTAGAAATGATAAGTTTAAGCATTAGGAACATGGAAATGTTTAGGGCCAGATAATCTGAGTCAAACTTAGTTAAACTTTCCTTGTAACTTCTTGGATTACTGAATCCTGAGATCTGCTATCGTCTTGAATCATCATCATTCTCTCTCTCTCTCTCTCATATATGCTTCTGGTACAGCAAACCATACTCCAGATAAGGTCTAAAATCTGTCACATTTGTGTATTCAATCTATCTAATGCAAGTCAGTAACTTTCTACTGCAGCCTCACATTGTGTTAATGGACACACAGGACCTTCCCTGACTCCAACTTCTTAACTTTTCTATCGCCTTTGACAGTCGAACACACCATCCTTCTTAGAATCATAGAAAAACACAGCACAGAAGGAGACCATTCAGCCCATCGAGCCTCCGTCGGCTCTTTCGAAGTGCAGTTCAGCTAGTCCTGTTCTTTCCCCATATTCCTGCAACTTTTTTCTCCCAAGTATTTATCCAATTTCCTTTTTGAAGGCTACTATTGAATCTGTATCCACCCTATCAGGCAGTGCATTCTAAATCCTAACCACTCGTTGCATAAATACATTTTTCCTCACGTCGCCTCTGGTTCTTTTGCCAATTGCCTTAAATCTGTGCCCTCTCATTATCGAACCTTCGGCCCTTGGAAACAGTTTCTCTATTTACTTTATCTAAAACCTTCATGATTTTAAATATCTCTATCAAATCTCCTCTTAGCCTTCCCTGCTCTAAGTAGAATAACCCCAGCTTCTCCAATCTATTCATTAACTGCATTCCCTCGGCCCTGGAACCATTCTAGTAAATCTCTTCTGCACCTTTTCTAAAGCCTTCACGTCTTTCCTAAAGTGTGATGCCCACATTTTCCAGTTGGGGCCAAATTAGTGTTTTGTGTAGGTTTGGCATAACTTCCTGGCTTTTGTCCCCTCTGCCTCTATTTATAAAGCCCAGGATCCCATATGCTTAAGTATTTTTTGACCTGTCCTGCCTCCTGCCACCTTCAAAGATTTGTGGCACAACCACCTCCACATGTGTTCTTGCACCCTGTTTAAAATTGTACTATTTAGTGTGTATATGCTCTCCATTCTTCCTACCAAAATGTATCACCTCACACTTCTGCATTGAATTTCATCTGCCATTTGTCTGCCCATTCCACCAGCCTGTCTGTCTTGAAGTCCATTACAGGTACAACATCTGAAATCCAGAAACCTTGGGACCGAGACCGTGCCGGTTTTTGAATTTTGCCAGATTTCAGATGTATTGATTTTCTTGTCTGAAATCCGGCAACTTCTGGACAGACGGTGCTGATTTTCGGATTTTGCCAGATTTCAGACCACTATGTTGGACTTGCTTCTCGCCGCCCGATGTCGCCATCTTTTTTTTTAAACCGGCTTCCTCGCCGCCCGATGTCGCCATCTTGGCCGCCTCAAATAACCAGTTTTCAGAGAATTCTGGTTTTCGGACAGCCAGATTCGGGACCTTGTACCTGTATTATCATCTTCACTGTTTACTATACATCCAAGTTTTGTGCCATCTACAAATTTCAAAATTGTGCCCTGTACCTCCAAGTCCAAGCCATTAATGTATATCAGAAACAGCAGTGGTCCTAGTACTGCACCTTGAATGCCACTGTATACCTCCCTCCAATCTGAAAAACAGCCATCCACCACAACTGTTTTCTGTCCCAGAGCCAATTTTATATCCATGCTGCTACTGCTGCCTTTATCCCATGAGCTTTGATTTTTTTCTAACATGCCTAGTATGTAGTACTGTTCAATACATCTCCTCTGTTGCCCAGCTCAGTGGGACTTCCCTCACTTGGTTCTATTCTTATCTGTCTAATATCCCATCCTTTGGTTTACTGTCCATTTTGTCTGATTATTCTTCTGTGAAGCACCTTGGGCCATTTTTCTATGTCAAAGGTGTTATGTAAATGCACACATTTATAATAGGAAACATGATCATCGAGGAGGATTTGGGCAGATTGCTGGTTAGTTATTAAATCCTTTGCCTACAAGAGGTAATTATTGTAAAAAGAGGCAATTGTAAAATCACAGTTTAATAATCCACGATGCTAATACTGATGCTATTATTAATTAAATAATATTTGATTGGCAGAAATTAATGCAAAAAGGTTGATGGATTATGGGAGTTGGTTGCTAGGTCACAAGAGGCTTTGAGAACTATTACATGTAAAAGAAATCAAGGAGTAAAAATACATGATTACCAAAGGGATGATGTAGTTTGTGTCAAGATAGAAACTAGTATGAAACTATAGTTATGGAACAAGCGAGGGGGTGAGGAGATAAGATTATATGCAGTTAACAAACAATTATGTTGTCAGTTTATCCTATAAATTCATACAGAAATGGAGAGTACATCATTTGTTAACATTCAGAGATTGTAGAGATGTCCAAAAGAGAAGAAAAAAGACCTGGGGATGAGATGGAGCCAGAAATTCAGCGTTTATAGACCAAATGATCCTTTTACATTCCTATTGTCATCTGTTTCAATGATAAATTCACATGAACTATAGGATGTTAAACAAGTCATTTTACTATAGAAGGATTCAAAATAACCCAATTTTTAAAATAGGTTTACAATTCATATTTGTCCCAATAATGGAGCCTACACTCACTCTTCTGTGGTCCCATGATCTGTAAACCCATCAGTAACAGACTGCTCTTTCCACTTTTGACATTGGAGATGAAATTGAACTGTTTGCCCAACTATACCAATTTTCATTCTTCTGCATTGGCTAAAAAAGCAACTCAAGGCCACCATTTTTGTATGCATTATAAAGAAGACTATCTCTCATGCTTTCTCACTTCTAAACTGCACAGTAGGCAGAAGGAGGAGGAGAAAAGAAGGCAAAACACTTTTAAAATATTTTTAAAATAGGAGTAATCTACTAGTTGATTTCTTGTGGTTTTTAACCTGAGGTCAAGACCAAGTATACTCTTGAGCAGAGGATCAGGCTTGATTGGACCAGGGTGCACAAACTTGATTCAGTCCCTATTTTAAAATCATGTATTCGATTGTTATTTTTATTTCCACTGGTAAATATTGACGCAGGAATTTATAGTGGAAACTACCAATGTAAACTTGTCGTGCTATAATATTCTCCTTATGGTGACACTGCAGTTTTCTTTATTAATATAGACATAGGAATTTATAAGGGAGAAATGTTGATGGGTAGTGTGTACAGATATGATTTTTAATATGTTCCTAGAGGATCTCCTGTTCCACTGCACATGGGTAGCCCAAGACCAAGTGTGCTCCAAGTGAAGCGGGGATGGATGTCGGTGGATAATTGGGCTAGGGCGACCAGATGTAATTTAGTCCCCATTTTAAAGTCTTTCATTCTGTCCCTGCCCTTGTTCTCAAGTATCTCTGTCCACATTTATAAAGAAAAAAACTACAAACTTGTCATGCTTATAAGTAAGCCCTCCTGCCACTGGTACTTTACACCCTCCCACCAATGGAGGTACTGATCAGTGACTTGTGTAGGCAGTTGCCATTGAATATGACCATAGACATTTATGGGTGGGGGGGGGGGGGGGCGCGCGCGAAGAGGGAATCGATGACAGGAAGTCATATGGATCTGAGATTTTAATATAAATAAGAAATTCTGGGCATGAAAGATTTAATTAAACAAGGGAAGGGACTGGTTGGTGGGTTAATCAGCATTGCCACTGCAAACTAACTTAAAAATTTGTAGTTGGGAATTAAGAGTAATGAAGTTGTGCTGAAAACCTAGAAATGGAAGCAAGCCTTGCATTTATAAAGCACCTTTCACAACCTCCGGACATCCCAAAGAGCTTTATAGCCAATTAAGTACTTTTTTGAAATGAAGTCTATGTTGTAATGTAGGATACATGTCAGGCAATTTTCACACTGCAAGATCCCAAAAAGCAGTGTGATGGCCATATAATCTGTTTTAGTGATGTTGGTTGAAGGATAAGTATTGACCAAGACACCTGAGAGAACTCCCCTGCTCCTCTTCGAAATAATGCCGTAGGACCTTTTAAGTCCACCTTGGAAGAGAGCAGACGGCGTTTCAGTAAGATGGCATCTCCGGCATTGCAGCAATCCTTCAGTACTGCACTGGAGCGCCAGCCTAACTGCTGATTCAAAAAGACCATTTCCAAGAATGTAATAGCAAGCTCAGTTGATTTGGTACGTCTCCAATTTGCCTTCTATCAATTCAGTAAAGTCATTTCAGTGCATCAGTGAAGATGATTATTCAGGTTGGTAGAGGCCTTGACACCTGAGTTGCATTGTTTGAGGATAAAATAATGACATTGGCTACTGTTTTAGTTTCCTTTTTATTTAAGAGCATAGCATCCCTCTGTCTAGATAATGGATCATCAGAGATGGCTGGCTGTCCATTCCCCACAAGACTACAGTGTGTGTATAATTTCAAATGCACCATTTTGTTACAGTTCCATCAACAGATGGCAACAACCCAAGCCATCTGCCTGCAATAACTGAGAAATTAATTGCAGAATACTCAAGTCGTTGGCATCTTCAGGGTGACCTTTTAATCTGCAATTTTTTTTTAAATAGACAAGATAAACTAAAATGATTTTTGAGTGAAATCTGATGTCAAAATGGGACATTGCAGGTTTAGAATTTGGTTTGTATTTCCTTGTGCAGCATGCCTAATTGCATACTACAATGTAAACACTTAAATTACAGAGGTAAATCTTCCCTATCCAGCTGGCTACACTTAACTTTGTTTAACTGCTCTGAGCAATTATTATGTATTCCAATTAGCAATTATGCAATTGAATTGACAGATCAATGGGCTGGAGTACATTGAAGAAACCCTTTTTTGTTTAAGAAAATTGATTTTCCTCCACCCATATCTGCCTTAATAAAGTGGTATGAAAGAGTTAATTTTTTACTAACTGAAAACAAGCACTGCCAGTACAAAATTCAATTGATGGAATTTTAGAATGTCAGTGTTGGAAAGTGGGAAAAGTCTACATATTCTACATTTTGTGGGGTAACCATGAAATATAACTTTTACAATTTTATTTCTAGGTAAACTCTCTCTTGAAGAATTTATAAAAGGTGCCAAGAGTGATCCTTCCATTGTTCGACTACTACAGTGCGATCCCAGCAGTGCAAGTCAGTTCTGATTTAAGTAAGATTTGTCTGGACAGTAATGAAGAACCACTGGCTTGCCATTCAAGCTTAGCTTGTAGCAGATGCCTTTCACTCATTCCTGACGATTTGGTGGACAGGTTCAGTTGCCAGATTTTGCTGTATCATGCATTAAAGTGGCTGGCATTCTGCTTTTTGCAGTTACATAAGTGCAGCATTCCCATGCAATGGAGCATTTCCACAGATATTCAAAGTTTAAGGTTATGTTTACATGCAGTTGTCTTGAGTTTTTTGAATGCAGTTGATGTATCTAATGTGTAGCTTCAATCACTTATTAGTTAAAAGGGTTTGTAAATATTCAGTGAGCAACTATGGAATTGTTTATTTGAGACTAGATCATACCAGGTGTTGAAATAGCAATGAATGTAACTGGCGGCTAAAAAGCTCATCGTGAAAGCGCCTGTAGCTTCTATGCTTCTATTCTGTAAGAAAATTGCTTGCACTTGAAAACTGTTGGGCATTTCAAATATTCTTTATGGTGGAATATGGTTCAATATTGAAGGCAGGTCTATATATTTAATGTAATGCTATTTAGCCTTTTCCTGTATTTCATTTCAAAGCTGGTTGATACATATATTCGTAATATGTATTTTTATCTTGCTCACTAGTGATTGAACACTTGTCACAACTACCAGTGAGCGTCACGAACATTTAATATTTGCCTATTATGTAAAATATATTGATCACAAATTTAAGTTAATTTTTTATTATAAATTGAGGAAAATCTGTTTTTAGGGTTGCATAAGGCAGAAGAAACTTCCAAATTATCTTGGTAGAATTAAATGTTTAATTTACAGCAGTAGGGGATTATAGGAGCAGAAGTCAAGTTATCTGGAAAGTAGTATTTGCTGTTACTGATGTATTGCAACATCCTTTTGCAATGTTTCTGTATTTGCAGCTGTCAGTAGTTCAAATCATGTACTCCAGTGTTACTTGACATCTGCCTACTGCCGAGAAGTGTAGCAAAATAAAGCCTACCTTTTCCAGTCTGTGACCTTGTGATTATTTATAAAATCAATTGTCATATTGCTATACAAATTTGCTTTACGAGTTAAAGCAAATTGGAAAAAAAACACCTCACTATGCAACCATTGATTATAACCTCCAGTGGTCTTTCTCTATGCTGCATTTTGATACCAAGTAAGGTTTGCTGTTTTAAAACAATCATTTCAATTCTTCTGAATCTTTGACAGTTCTTGAACACAAACACTGATTTGCTCATCAATTATTATGATGTGGATAAACGTTCTTTTTGAGATTACATAGGTGGAGGAAATGAGAGGTTCAAAATGACACATCCTCATATTTATATTAACCATATCAATCTCATCATGGACAGTGGGATTTTGGAGACTCTTTGGAGGGGCAGATCTACTCTTTCAAGCCTGTACATGAAGTCTAAATCTAACAATTCCCAGCTCAGCAGAAAAACTGACATTAATTTTGGACCTGACAACAATAATCCTGTAACCGATAAAAGTTCTCTTTTTAAAAAGTAGAGTTTCTCATGTTCTGAACATTGGCCCCTCTCTGGTGTCTTGAACCCACAAAGTCTTCATGGTACTAATTTCATAGCAGCTGTCAGAATTTATAGATCAGTCTACTTTAAAGAGCTATGGGCACCTCACACTAGTGGATCCTCTGCTTTCTCTTTGTGAAGGGCAGTGCACTTTCTAAACAGGCTTGGAATCGGAGTTTTAGTATTATACAAATTACATACCTTCAGTTTTGAATTGGCAATGAAGATTGGATAAAGAAAATTAAGTTGTCAATTTTTTGTCAGTAATGATGTACCATTCCCTTCTGCATTGAAAGTTGTGCACTTGCAGTACTTTTTTAAATAAGCTGTATGCTTCCTATATATTTAGTCTTTTGAGGGGGGAAACTATTGTGCAGATACTGTATTTATGCTATTCATGGATCTGATGGACACAACACACGTTATTTGGGTTACACAGGTTTAACCAATGATACTAACTCTGCCATGGATTAGGCCTCATCTTGCCGCCGCTCACCTTGCCACGCCACCACTGCCCTTGCCCCGGGGCCTCCTCGGCAGGACCCACCCGACAACGCCCTCCTTGGCGGGGCCGAACGGCCCGAACAGCTTTTCAATGGGAATCTTCCCCCAACCCTCCTTTCTGACATTTTTGAAATCCTGAAATACCTGAACCTGGGCTCGGGTGTTTCCGGATTAGTGACGTCAGGAAACAAATCAAAGCCCAGAATCCGGAACGGCCTCGGTCCTGAGGGTTCCAGATTTTAGGTGCTGTACCTGTATGCTGTATTCGCTGCTCATGATGTGGTGGTCTCTACATTGAATGATCGCTTTGCTGAAAACCTCCATCCAGCCTGCAAGCGAGACCCTGAGCTTCCAGTCACTTGCCATTTTAATTCCCCACCCCACTCCCACTTTAGCATTTCTGTCCTCGGCCTACTACATTGTTCCAATGAAGCTCGAGGAACAGCACCTCATCTTTCGATTAGCCACTTTACAGCCTGCTAGACTCGACATGAGTTCAACAATTTCAGCTCGTAAGCACTGCTCCTATATTTTTCAGACAGCGGGTGCTGGTAATTCTGTTGCCATTTACAGCTCCACACCCATCTTTTGTCATTATCACTCCTGCTTTCCACCCTATGCATTCCCTTTTGTTCTTGCCTCCCCTCTCTCCTTTTTCTGCCTCTGCTTTTGTTTAAATCTGTTGCCTCTAACATTTTACAGTTCTGACAAAAGGTCACAGACCTGAAATGTTTCTCTCTCCACAGATGCTGTTTGGCCTGAGTATTTCCAGCATTTTCTGATCATTTTAGCCAGGTTGCGATCTTCCATGTTTTTCAACTCTCAGCTCATGCATTCCACTTTGTTTTGTATTTTAAAAATCTCCTGGTCAGCTGCATCTGGAGGTTCTTTTCAGAACTATAAAGTCTGTCAGAAATGCTTTCAACCACTTTGCATATGTTTAAAGTGCAATCACTGATGCAGGCAAACATGATAGCCATTTTATGCACTGTGAGGTCCCACAAACAGCCATGAAATGAATGACCAGTTAGTTTGCTTTTGTTGGCCAACACACTGAACTCCCTCTAATGCTATGGGCTCTTTAATGGCTATCATGTAGTGACCCCAGTATTCCTGACCAGAATGGAGCTGATCATTAATCAAGCCTGGAGACTGCACTGCTTTAAGTGACTGCTGGTGATTTTGTGCATATCATGGGCTCAAAATTGGCCCCCTGCCGATTTTTGGCGCACTCACCCAAGGTGCGCCGCTTTTGTCCGCCTCCAAGCGCACCGAAAATCTTCCTCCCGACTGGCCGCTGTCCGGCCTCTCCTCTATGGTGGCGTAGCTTGGCCAGTGGATTGGGGGCGGAGCCAGCATTCCGCTGCTGAAAACTGTGCCGGTACGTCTGCACGCACGCACAGTAGCTCGCCCCCAGCGCGTCCTGCAACCTGTGAGGGACCCAATGCTTGCAGTTGCCGTCCCTATCCCTGGCCAAGTGGTTTCTGGTCATCCCGCCCCTATCCCTGGCCGAGTGGTCAGATGAAGGTAGGATTTCTATTTTTTATTTGTTATTGAATGCTTATTACTTTTTGTGCTTTAAGTCTTAGTGCTTTAGAATGTACCTGTCTGCGCTGATTTCTTAACTCTCCAAGGGTTTTCTGTGCGGCCACAAGTGGCCACATACGCTGGCCTAAGTTAGTTTGGAGCAACTATTAGCTGTCCAAAGTGGCTTAAATGGCCAAAACTGGCATAAGTGGCTGGTAATGCCTCCTTTTGGGGAAAAAAAACTAAACTTAAAAAAAAAAAATCCTAACTAACTTACTTACACTGGTGCAAATTGAACGTGCAAAATGGGGATTTTTAAGATACTCCAGAAAAATCAAGTTGCTCAAAAAAAAAACAGCAACTCCTCGGCAATTTTGGGCCCAATGTGTGTAACTATCCTCCTCTCATTGTGTTTTGCTGAAGCAATCGCCCAGCTTTTAGCAGGAATACTTGCTGTAATTTCAGTCATGTTATATTTGCTGTTTTTCATAGAAAAACTCATTAAATAGACTCTAGATTGTTTGCTGCGGTGCATTGTTTAACTAAATTCTGTTTGCTGAGTAGATAAACTTTGAGTCCTGCCCAGGCTCCAACTCATTGGCTGATAGTGATGTGAATAGACACTGCTCTTAATAGCTACTGGAACAAAGAAGCACAGCCTTCATATTAACATCTCTGCTCCTCCAACAGAGCAGCAATCCATCAATAATATGCTGGGGTGTCTGTCTTGGTTATGCATTTGTGTCGATGAGTGGGCTTGAACCCACAATGTTCTGCCTTGCCATTACCAAAATGGACCTCTGGGCTTTGAGCAGAATTTCAACTGCTTGAATCAGTGGCAAGACCTAGCATTGCTTTGACTTGGGCTGTAGTGAATTTGCATGTTTTGAGGATAACTACCTCCGTTTTGCCTCGAATGTGATTTAGATTGCAAACACCAGCAAATAAGGTTGCCAACTTTGGATGTATTCCTGGAGGTTTCATCATGATCAATCACTCTTCCAGTCAAACAGCCTTGCTCCCCACATCTCCAATATTTTTATACTGAATAAATGAAAGTTTTTGAAGAAAATGAGACTTTTTTTTCTAACTGCCCCAATGATTTTCCTGCAGTGTGCAGGAGATTAACAATCGCAATCAATATCTAAGCACTAAACTTTTTAACTGAGCTTTGAATACCTCTCTACCTTTCTACTGGTGCCACTCTCCACTGATAGAAAATAAAAATGAGTCATACATGGACGATAAGTCACTATTGTTTGTCTTTTATGCCCTCTTCATACAGATGCTTTTTACACTGTCTAACCGTGGCTTTCCAAATTGGTTGTCAAAGTTTATTATCTGACTTTTTTTGCAGAATTTTAATTTGCAGCATTCATTGTCTGATGGGTCAGGCTGGATGGACCAGAGGGTCTTTTCCTGTCATTCTTTGTATGTTGAAACTTGCTCCTCTGGTACTGCAGATTGGGAAATGCTATTTGTACGAATTCAAAATTGTATGAAACTGTCATTCTTTAAGGTTCCATTTTTTAAAAATTATACATTGTGACAGAAGAAAAAGAAAACTTACTGTTGTGTGGATGAGAAACTGCCCTCCTGTCAACTATGTATTCAGCTAATAGGAGATGTACGATAGCAGTCCACCTCTCTTGTTCTCCTGCCCCCTCTTTTCCTCCCCCTCTTTTCTCTTCTATTCTCTCCCCTCCCTCCCCATGTTCGCTCTCGCTCGTCTCCCCCCCCGCCCCGTACACGCGCTCTCTCGTCCGCGCACCCCCCGCCCCATCATCTGCCCCCCACCACACCCAAAAGGGATCCGAGGCTCTTGGCAGCCATTTCAAATTAAACCTTCCACCATGGAAGGACCATCTCAGAATGTCTACTTTATATTACGAATCAATTTATTTATTCAACAGGTTAATGAAGAAATTGTGCAGTTAGTAATGTGCAATTAAACCCATCATCAATGATCGATAAAGTAGTTTGCTACCAAGCCAAAAACATAATTCAATGTTTCTTTTCTGATGCCTGAGAAAACAGGGGAACATGACTAACTGCTTTTTTCCCAGGAAGAGATAAGCATGCAGATGCAAAGTATGGTCTTGGTGAAGACTATGCTTTAACAGAAACTCATGTTTGAGAACCGACATGGATACGTGATTAGCAGTTGTCGGAAAGAAAGTAGGCTGTGGGGGAATGGCGTTTGCAAAAGCCCAACAAAGACCCACAATTTGGGACTGAAGTAGTCTTTGGGCATATGAATGTCACCTGCCTTAGTTCCTACTGTTGGTAGCCTCCTATTGCCCCCTCTAGTTAGGAGATATGGGGGAGCAACTTGTATGGGTTAATGCTTGTCGAACACCAGACGACATTTTCCATTATAAAATGAGCCCACACCTTGTGCTCGGGGAAGAGTAATAGCGTAACTAAGGAACCACAGCCTGTAATAACCGCACATCTACCCTGAACACAACCCATGTGAGTTTGACCTTTGTTTCTTAGTATTCGATTGCTGTTTGGTATACTGTACCCGAGTTTGTTTTATTCCAAATAAAAGTACTCAACTGTTTTCAAGTGATTTGTGTCAGACTTTCCTAGCTCTTTCTGCAAGGAGGCATAATGGCCGCCTGTGTTCATTTAAGTACAGCGGCCTGTATGTGGATGTCTCCCCTGTCCCCCAGACCCTTTGTTGCTGAACTTTAGATCACTTTGTTTTCGTGGCCTCCGCAAGGCAGCTTTACACGCCCTCTTCTCCCACTCCCACCCCCACCCCGCCAACCAATCCTACCTTTTTCGTGAAGGAGCCAGCCTTCACTCATTAGTTCTACATGGTACTCTAGTTGAAGTAATATCTGAATGTGTGGCTCCTTTTGAATTGGGCAGTGCCAGCACCAACTGTACTGTTAGGTGCAGACCCACCAATGTGATTGGGCACTTTATAGAAACTGACTATACAAAACTAAGGGACGTAGTCAACCAGAAAGCTTGGCCTGGAGTTGGCAAATGACTACAATGGGGCAGTGACTCAGTTTCTTCACATTGGGCACATGAGCTAGTGCTGTCCAATTTTCCAATGATCTTGCATTTAAATGCAAAGAATTCAACTGTAAAACTCTTGAGGTAACTTCAGTGTATCTCATATGATTGCAATTTGACTTTGTAAGCGAGTATTCTAATTAATTTCACTTAAGACTATTGAACTATTTTTTGACATAATAAATACAAACGTCAAGTCCGTAATTAAAAAAAGGCACAGCAGCTTGTGAACACATGAACGAGATGTTAAAACTCTGGTAAACATGAGCATAACATCATTGTGAGAGCACCATCTCCACAAGGACTGCAGTGGTTCAAGGACAAGGCCTCTCATCACCACCTTTGGGCAATTGGTGCTAGGCAATAACTAGCTTTGCTGGTGAGAACAAATAATAGACAGACAAAAATGAATGAAAAAAAGAAATCCACAATGTAGATATGAAACTGCAGGCAAATGACGAAGCCCAGGAGCCAACACTTTGATTGCTGTTGAAGTGGAGAAGAGATTGCTTGCAATGGTTGTTACACTCTGTTCCACTCCATAGCACTTTATCTCCATAAGTCAGTATTGTAGCCAGCTTGCAAGGATGTGGAGCCAAGTTTCAGACCACAGTTGACCATTATTGCCATGGCAGCCTGATGCTGTATGGTAATTGCATGTGACCTTGAAGCAGATAGCATGGTATGGTATTTGCCCCTCTTGGCAAATGTCTGCTCAGTGTCTGCATTCTACCACTACAATGCCATTCAAAGTGGGTGGTAGAGGTAGGAAAATCCAGGCTTAAGCATCCATTAACCTCTGGAATACTCATTTGGTCCTCTGGTGAGCCTCCATTTCATGGCCTGTCTCTTCAGAGGAACAAAGTTTGGCCAAAGGACTTCCTACTTTGCTGGCAAACATAAGTATAACACAAAAATATCCTCCGTGAAGCATGCACTACAAGATGGGATCAGGTTTGTATTTTGGTGACATCTTTTACATTAAGATTTCCTGATTATTTTACTCTACCTTCAGTCCCAGATTTTTGGAAGTCTCGTATCTCAACAAAGTGCCTTTGGATAGCAAGTCAGTTGGGTTTTTAAATCCTCAATAATGAAGGCTGTTGGAAAATTAGATTGTTCGCTATGTTCTCTTTTTGAACAGGTAGCTTTGTACAACATCACGTTTCTCCAACAAAGACAAATTGCTCTTGTTTCTCTCTCCCTCTGCTACCAACAACATGATCGAACAAACACTCCTCTTCCAAAGGCCACACTTTCATTGTCCAGCTCAGTGCAACTGCCCTTGTTTCATTGCATTCTTGCTCAACAGATTGCAGCCAGAGCCACTGGAAATTTGTTCGGGGGTTCTGGAAAGCGGCCACTATAGCCAGCAACAGATCAGCATTGATCCCGTCTAGCTAGGGTTTCTGACAATTGTCCACAGGTTCTAATGGCCAATAGGGAGAACCTGTGAGGCAATGTGTCCATCTTTAACAATGACTTCTGATTCTCACGCTGTCATAGAAACATAGAAAATAGGTGCAGGAGTAGGCCATTCGGCCCTTCTAGCCTGTACCGCCATTCAATGAGTTCATGGCTGAACATTCAACTTCAGTACCCCATTCCTGCTTTCTCGCCATACCCCTTGATCCCCCTAGTAGTAAGGACCTCATCTAACTCCTTTTTGAATATATTTAGTGAATTGGCCTCAACAACTTTCTGTGGTAGAGAATTCCACAGGTTCACCATTCTCTGGGTGAAGAAGTTCCTCCGCATCTCGGTCCTAAATGGCTTACCCCTTATCCTTAGACTGTGACCTCTGGTTCTGGACTTCCCCAACATTGGGAACATTCTTCCTGCATCTAACCTGTCTAACCCCGTCAGAATTTTAAATGTTTCTATGAGGTCCCCTCTCATTCTTCTGAACTCCAGTGAATACAAGCCCAGTTGATCCAGTCTTATAATGTTTCCACCCAGTTTCGAACCGGGGACTTTTCGCATGTTAAGCAAACGTGATAACCACTACACTACAGAAACACTGCGATTGACACTGTCACCCCTGGAGTTCCCCCAGTGATCAATCCCTTGCCCCCTCCTTCCTCATGTAATTTGCAGATGTGGTAGCTTCCACATATATACTCAACACTCTGCTTTATCTCTCCTGAGTCATCCAATGCATCTCCACTGGCAGACTGCTTGTTTAACATGCAGTTTCAGATGAATCATCATTTTATCCAGCTGACCATTAGGAAGACTGAAGCCATCAGCTTTGGCTCACACCACAATTCCATCCCGCTCTCAGCCACTGTCTCAGGCTGAACCAGACTGTTTGCAACCTGACTATCATTATTGATCCTGAGCTGCACTTCTGCCCCCATATCTCCTCCTGAACAAAGACCACCTATTTCCACCTGCGTCTGCCCGAAGCTCAGCCCATCTTCTACTGAAGCACTCCTCCATACCTTTGTCATACCAAATCTCAACTATTCCCATGCTCTCCTGGACAACTTCCCATCCTCCACTCTCTAAACTTCCATTCATCCAAAACTCTACTGTCCATATTCTATCTTGTGCCTAGTCCCACTTCCCCATCTTCCAAGTCCTTGCTGGCCTATATAGGCTCCCATTCCCACAATACCTCAAATTTAAAATTTACATCCTTGTGTTTAAATCCGTTGCTATTTCTGTAACCCCTACATACCCCCACCCCCTCCGCCCAGAAAATGCTCCATCTTGTGACTCCAGCCTCCTGTGCTCCTGTCCCCTTCACGCCAACATTGGTGGCTGTGCTTTCAGTTGCCTAGGCTTCACACTCTGGCTATCCCTCCCTAAACTCCTCCCTGCCTTATGACCTCCTTGAAACCGTTCCTTTGGCCCCTCATAATTTAGTTTGCCATCCATTTGTTTTCCTTATGCCTAGATGACGTGCCTTGAGACATTTCTCTACATGAGAGAGGAGGTATTAAGGGGTTTAACAGCTTTGAAAGTGGATAAGTCCCCAGACCCAGATGAAATGTATGTCAGTCTGTTAAGCAAAGCAAAAGAAGAAATAGCAGAGGCTTTGACGATCATTTTCCAATTCTCTCTGGCTTCAGGTGTCAGCCTAACCTCAGTGGTGGGAAAATTATTGGAAAAAATCTTGAAGGACAGGATAAATCGTCACTTAGAAAGACACGGATTAATCAAGGATAGTCAGCATAGATTTGTTAAGGGAAGGTCATGTCTGACTAACCTGATTGAATTTTTTGATGAAGTAACCAAGAGGCTCGATGAAAGCAAAGCAATTGATGTAGTGAATATGGATTTTAGTAAAGTTTTTGATAAGGTCCCACATGGCCAACTGGTCACAAAAATAAAAGTCCATGTGATCGAGGGCAAAGTGGCAAGTTGGATCCAAAATTGTCTGAGGCAGGAAGCAAAGGGTAATGGTTGATGGGTGTTTTTGCAACTAGAAGGATGTTTCCAGTGGGGTTCTGCAGGGCTCTGTACCAGGTCCCTTGCTTTTTGTGATATACATCAATAATCTAGACTTGAATATAGCAGGTATGATTAAGAAATTTGCAGATGATACTAAAATCGGCTGTGTGGTTGATAATGAAGAAGAAAGCTGCAGACTGCAGGTGGGCAGAACAGTGGCGAATGGAATTTAATCCAGAGAAGTGTGAGGTAATGCATTTTGGGAGGACTAACAAGGAAAGGGAATACACATTAAATGGTACTCGGGCCAGCATCCCGAGAGGAGCGGCGCAGGAGTACACAGGGCGGCGGCAGCTTGGAGCAGCGGCAGTCGGGAGGAGACCAGCTGGTGCAGGGGCTGAAGGTAAAACAAAAAGAGAAAGCTCGAAGGGTGACATCACAGCCAAATGGGTAAGTGATTGGCTGGTGGATTGGTGAGCATTTAATCTTTTTATTCTTTTTATTTCCTTATCAGTAGGTAACCTTTGACATTGTTGCCAAATTAAGTTAATTTAAGTGTTAAGTCATGGCAGGAGAGCCCAGACCCGTGTCATGCTCCTCCTGTGCTATGTGGAAACTCGGACATTTCTGTCCCTGATGACTACATATGCAGGAAATATGTCCTGCTGCAGCTCCTGACAGACTGCATTGCAGCACTCGAGCTGTGCATGGATTCACTCTGGTGCATCCGCGATGCTGAGGATGTTGTGAATAGCACATTTAATGAGTTGGTCACGCCACAGGTAAAGATTACACGGGCAGATAGGGAATGGGTGACCATCAGGCACAGCAGTGGAAGGAAGGTAGTGCAGGGGTCCCCTGCGGTCATCCCCCTCCAAAACAAACACTGTTTTGGGTACTATTGGGGGATGACTCATCGGGGAGGGCAGCAGCAGCCAAGTTCATGGCACCATGGGTGGCTCTGCTGCACAGGAGGGCAGGAAAAAGAGTGGGAGAGCGATAGTGATAGGGGATTCGATTGTAAGGGGAATAGATAGGCGTTTCTGCGACCGCAATCGAGACTCCAGGATGGTATGTTGCCTCCCTGGTGCAAGGGTCAAGGATGTCTCTGAGCGGCTGCAGGGCATTCTGGAGGGGGAGGGTGAACAGCCAGTTGTCGTGGTGCATATAGGTACCAACGATATAGGTGTAAAAACGGGATGGGGTCCTACAAGCTGAATTTAGGGAGTTAAGAGTTAAATTAAAAAGCAGGACCTCAAAGTTAGTAATCTCAGGATTGCTACCAGTGCCATGTGCTAGGCAGAGTAGAAATAGCAGGATAGCTAAGATGAATATGTGGCTTCAGGGTGGTGCAGGAGGGAGGGATTCAAATTCTTGGGATATTGGGAACGATTCTGGGGGAGGTGGGACCAGTCCAAACTGGAAGGTTTGCACCTGGGCAGGAATGGAACCAATGTCCTAGGGGAGTGTTTGCTAGTGCTGTTGGGGAGGGATTAAACTAATATGGCAGGGGGAGGGGAACCTATGCAGGGAGATAGAGGGAAATAAAATGGGGGCAGAAGCAAAAGATAGAAAGAAGAAAAGTAAAAGTGGAGGGCAGAGAAACCCAAGGCAAAAATCAAAAAAGGGCCACATTACAGAAAAATTCTAAAGCAACAAAGTGTGTTAAAAAGACAAGCCTGAAGGCTCCGTGCCTCAATGAGAGGAGTATTCGCAATAAGGTGGACGAATTAACTGCAGGCAGATATTAATGAATATGATATAATTGGGATTACGGAGACATGGCTCCAGGGTGACCAAGGCTGGGAACTCAACATCCAGGGGTATTCAACATTCAGGAAAGATAGACAGAAAGGAAAAGGAGGTGGGGTAGCGTTGCTGGTTAAAGAGGTAATTAATGCAATAGTAAGGAAGGACATTAGCTTGGATGATGTGGAATCAGTATGGGTGGAGCTGCAGAATACCAAAGGGCAGAAAACGCTAGTGGGAGTTGTGTACAGACCACCAAACAGTAGTAGTGAGGTTGGGGACAGCATCAAACAAGAAATTAGGGATGCGTGCAATAAAGGTACAGCAGTTATCATGGGCGACTTTAATCTACATGTAGATTGGGCTAACCAAACTGGTAGCAATACGGTGGATGAGGATTTCCTGGAGTGTATTAGGGATGGTTTTCCAGACTAATATGTCGAGGAACCAACTAGAAGGCTGGTCATCCTAGACTGGGTGATGTGTAATGAGAAAGGACTAATTAGCAATCTTGTTGTGCGAGGGCCCTTGGGGAAAAGTGACCATAATATGGTAGAATTCTTTATTAAGATGGAGAATGACACAGTTAATTCAGAAACTAGAGTTCTGAACTTAAGGAAAGGTACCTTCGATGGTATGAGATGTGAATTGGCTAGAATAGACTGGCGAATGACACTTAAAGGGCTGATGGTGGATAGGCAATGGCAAACATTTAAAGATCATATGGATGAACTTCAACAATTGTACATCCCTGTCTGGAGTAAAAATAAAACTGGGAAGGTGGCTCAACCGGGGCTAACAAGGGAAATTAGGGATGGTGTTAAATCCAAGGAAGAGGCATATAAATTGGCCAGAAAAAGCAGAACCCGAGGACTGGGAGAAATTTAGAATTCAGCAGACGAAGACAAGGGTTTAATTAGGAGGGGGAAAATAGAGTATGAGAGTAAGCTTGTAGGGAACATTAAAAACTGACTGCAAAAGCTTCTATAGATCTGTGAAGAGAAAAAGATTAGTGAAGACAAACATAGGTCCCTTGCAGTCAGAATCAGGTGAATTTATAATGGGGAACAAAGAAATGGCAGACCGATTGAATAAATTCTTTAGTTCTGTCTCCACGAAGGAAGACAAATAACCTTCCGGAAGTACTAGGGGACTGAGGGTCTAGCGAGAAGGAGGAACTGAAGGAAATCCTTTAGTCAGGAAATTGTGTTCTGGAAATTGATAGGATTGAAGGCCGATCGATCTCCAGAGCCTGATAGTCTGCATCCCAGAGTAATTAAGGAAGTGGTCCTAGAAATGGTGGATGCATTGGTGATCATTTTCCAACAGTCTGTCGACTTTGGATCAGTTCCTATGGACTGGAGGGAAGCCAATGTAACCCCACTTTTTAAAAATGGAGGGAGAGAGAAAACGGGGAATTATAGCCTGACATCAGTAGTGGGGAAAATGTTGGAATCAATTATTAAAGACTTAATAGTGCATTTGGAAAGCAGTGACCGGATCGGTCCAAGTCAGCATGGATTTATGAAAGGGAAATCATGCTTGACAAATCTAGAATTTTTTGAGGATGTAACTAGTAGAGTGGACAAGGGAGAACCAGTGGATGTGGTGTATTTGGACTTTCAAAAGGCTTTTGACAAGGTCCCACACAAGAGATTGGTGTGCAAAATTAAAAGACATGGTATTGGGGATAATGTATTGACGTGGATAGAGAACTGGTTGGCAGACAGGAAGCAAAGAGTCGGGATAAACGGGTCCTTTTCAGAATGGCAGGCAATGACTAGTGGGGTGCCGCAGGGCTCAGTGCTGGGACCCCAGCTATTTAGAATATACCTCAATGATTTAGATGAAAGAATTGAGGGTAGTATCTCCAAGTTTGCAGATGATACTAAGCTGGGTGGCGGTGTGAGCTGTGAGGAGGATGCTAAGAGGCTGCAGGGTGATGTGGACAGGTTTGCTGAGTGAACAAATGCATGGCATGTGCAAAGTTAAAGCACATGGGATTGGGGGTAATGTGCTGACATGGATTGAGAAATGGTTGTCAGACAGGAAGCAAAGAGTAGGAGTAAATGGGTATTTTTCAGAATGGCAGGCAGTGACTAGTGGGGTACCGCAAGGTTTTTTGCTGGGACCCCAGCTGTTTACATTGTACATTAATGATTTGGGCGAGGGGATTAAATGTAGTATCTCCAAATTTGCGCATGACACTAAGTTGGGTGGCAGTGTGAGCTGCGAGGAGGATGCTATGAGGCTGCAGAGTGACTTAGGTTAGGTTAGTGGGCAAATGCATGGCAGATGAAATATAATGTGGATAAATGTGAGGTTATCCACTTTGGTGGTAAAAACAGAGAGACAGATGACAGATTAGGAAAACGGGAGGTGCAACGAGACCTGGGTGTCATGGTACATCAGTCATTGAAGGTTGGCATGCAGGTACAGCAGGTGGTTAAGAAAGCAAATGGCATGTTGGCCTTCATAGCGAGGGGATTTGAGTACAGGGGCAGGGAGGTATTGCTACGGTTGTACAGGGCCTTGGTGAGGCCACACCTGAAGTATTGTGTACAGTTTTGGTCGTCTAACTTGAGGAAGGACATTCTTGCTATTGAGGGAGTGCAGCGAAGGTTCACCAGACTGATTCCCGGGATGGCGGGACTGACATATGAAAAAAGACAATCAACTGGGCTTGTATTCACGAGTTCAGAAGAATGAGGGGATCTCATAGAAACGTTTAAAATTCTGATGGGTTTAGACAGGTTAGATGCAGGAAGAATGTTCCCAATGTTGGGGAAGTCCAGAACCAGAGGTCGCAGTCTAAGGATAAGGGGTAAGCCATTTAGGACTGAGATGAGGAGAAACTTCTTCACCCAGAGAGTGGTGAACCTGTGGAATTCTCTGCCACAGAAAGTTGTTGAGGCGAATTCACTAAATATATTCAAAAAGGAGTTAGATATAGTCCTTACTACTAGGGGGATCAAGGGGTATGGTGAGAAAGCAGGAATGGGGTACTGAGGTTGCATGTTCAGCCATGAACTCATTGAATGGCGGTGCAGGCTCGAAGGGCCGAATGGCCTACTCCACCTATTTTCTATGTTTCTATGGCAGATGCAGTATAATGTGGATAAATGTGAGGTAGTCCACTTTGGTGGCAAAAACACAAAGGCAGAATATTATCTGAATGGCGGCAGATTAAGAAAAGGGGAGGTGCAACGAGACCTGGGTGTCATAGTACATCAGTCATTGAAGGTTGGCATGCATGTGCAGCAGGCGGTGAAGAAGGCAAATGGCATGTTGGCCTTCATAGCTAGGGGATTTGAGTATAGGAGCAGGGAGATCTTACTGCAGTTGTACAGGGCCTTGGTGAGGCCTCACCTGGAATATTGTGTTCAGTTTTGGTCTCCTAATCTGAGGAAGGATGTTCTTGCTATTGAGGGAGTGCAGTGAAGGTTCACCAGATGATTGCTGGGATGGTAGGACTGACACATGAGAGACTGGATCGACTGGACCTGTATTCACTGGAGTTTAGAAGGATGAGAGGGGATCTCATAGAAACATATAAAATTCTGACGGGACTGGACAGGTTAGATGCAAGAACAATGTTCCCGATGTTGGGGAAGTCCACAACCAGGGGTCACAACCTAAGGATAAGGGGTAAGCCATTTAGGACCAAGATGAGGAGAAACTTCTTCACTCAGAATTGTGAATCTGTGGAATTCTCTACCACAAAAAATTGTTGATGCCAGTTCGTTAGATATATTCAAGAGGGAGTTAGATATGGCCCTTATGGCTAAAGGGATCAAGGGGTATGGAGAGAAAGCAGGAAAGGGGTCCTGAGGTGAATGATCAGCCATGATCTTATTGAATGGTGGTGCAGGCTCGAAGGACTGAATGGCCTACTCCTGCACCTGTTTTCTATGTTTCTATGTAGGATACTGAGGAGTGTAGAGAAACAAAGGGACCTTGGAGTGCAGATTCCTGAAAGTAGCAGGCCAGGTAGATAATGTGGTTAAGAAGGCATACGGAATGCTTGCCTTTTATTAGCCGAGGCATCGAATACAAGAGCAGGGCGGTTATGCTTGAACTGTATAAAACACTGGTTAAGCCACAGCTGGAGTACTGCATGCAGTTCTGGTCACCACATTACAAGAAGGACATGATTGCACTGGAGAGGATACAGAGGAGATTTACGAGGATGTTGCCGGGAGTGGAAAATCTAAGCAATGAGGACAGATTGGATGGGCTAGATTTGTTTTCATTGGAACAGAGGAGGCTGAGGGCAGAACTCAATGAGGTAAATAAAATTATGAGGGGCTTAGATTATAGTGGATAGAAAGGGCCTATTTCCCTTAGCAGAGGGGTCAACAACCAGTGGGCATAAATTTAAAGTAATTGGTTGAAGGTTTTGAGGAGAAATTTCTTCACAGAGGGTTGTGGGGTCTTGAACTTACTGCCTGAAGGGGTGGTAGAGGCAGAAACCCTCACCACATTTAAAAAGTACTTGGATGTGCACCTGAAGTGCCGTAACCTGCAGAGTTACGGACCTGGAGCTGGAAAGTGGGATTAGGCTGGATAGCATCTTGTTGGCCAGCATCGACACGATGGGCCAAAATGGTTAAGACACTATAACATTATGTTTACAATCAGTACTAGCTTGCTTCTCGGTTTCTATTGATCAGGTAAACCCTCTGATATCTTGAATGAGCTTGAATAAATTGTCAATCCATCCAAACCATATCCTTGATCATTTCAGTAATCTAGCTAATCTCCTAGACTTTTTCCTCACCTCTAATCCTAAATGTGACTCCTCACCACGGGGCTCCTCTGCTCCTGTCTGACATCTACTTCTTGCGCAATATACTGCAACGTATTATTCTCCGTAAACTTGTCCTTGTTTGGCACTATTGGATAAATGTTTTGTGACGCAGTGTTTCCGGCACAGAGCCTTGCTCAACAGCTAGGCAGCTCAGAGAAGATTCACTAGGTTGATTCCTGAGATGAAGGGGTTGACTTATGAAGAAAGGTTGGGCTTATGCTCATTGGAGTTTAGAAGAATGAGGTGATCTTATTGAAATATACAAGATACTGAGGGGGCTCAACAAGGTAGATGCAGAGAGGATGTTTCCCCTCATGGGGGAATCTAGAACTAGGGGCATAGTTTCAGAATAAGGGGTTGCCCATTTAAAACTGAAATGAGAAATTTCTCCTGAGGGTTGTAAACCTGTGGAATTCTCTTCCCCAGAGAGCTGTGGAGGCTGGGTCATTGAATATATTTAAGGTGGAGATAGACAGATTTTTGAGCGATAAGGGAGTGAAGGGTTATGGGGAGCGGACGGGGAAGTGGAGCTGAGCTCAGGATCAGATCAGCCATGATCTTATTGAATGGCAACGGAGGCTCGAGGGGCCAGATGCCCTACTCCTGCTCCAATTTCTTATGTTTTTCTAATAATCCAGAGACGTGAGTTCAAATCTCACCATGGCAGTTTGTGAACTTGAATTCAATTAGTTAATAGATCTGGAATTTATTTTAAAAAAAAACATCTAGTACATTAAACTACCAGATTGTTGTAAAAACCAAGTTGGTTTATTATTGTTCTTTAGGGAAGGAAACCTGCTTCTGTACCCTGTCTTGCCTATATGTGACTCCAGATGTGATGGACTCTTAACTATTCTCTGAAATGGTCACTTGGATGTATCAAATTGCTACAAAAAAGTTCAATAAGAATAAAACCAGATGGACCACCCAGTATCAACCGAGGCATTGGAATCAGACACAACATCCAGCCCAGTTGACCCTGCAACGTCCTCCTGACTAACAGCTGAGGACTTGGGCCAAAATTGGGAAATGCCTAGTCAAGCAACAGCCTGGCACAGTCATACTTACAGAATCATACCTTTCACCCAATGTCCCTGATTCTTCCAGCTCAACTGTGCCACCACCTCTGCTGTGTCATATCTTATTTAAAAAAGGAGGGAGACAGAATGCAGGAAACTGTAGACCAGTTAGCTTAACATCGGTCATTGGGAAAATGCTGGAGTCCATTATTAAGGAAGTATTAGGGCATTTAGAAAATCATAATACAGTCGAGCAGAGTCGGCATGGATTTATGAAAGGGGAATCATGTTTGACAAATTTGCTGGAGTTTTTTGAGGATGTAATGAGCAGGGTGGATAAAGGGGAACCAGTAGATGTTGTGTATTTGGATTTCCAGAAGGCATTCGATAAGGTGCCACGTAACAGGTTACTGCACAAGATAAAAGCTCACCGGGTTGGGGGTAATAATTAGCATGGATAGAGGATTGGCTAACTAACAGAAAACAGAAAATCGGGATAAATGGGTCATTTTCAGGTTGGCAAACTGTAACTAGTGGGGTGCCACATGGATCAGTGCTGGGGCCTCAACTATTTACAATCTATATTAATGACTTGGGTGAAGGGACCGAGTGCAACTTAGCCAAATTTGCTGATACAAAGATCAGTGGGAAGTCAAGTGGTGAGGACGACGCAAAGAATCTGCAAAGGGATTATAGATAGGCCAAGTGGGCAAAAATTTGGCTGATGGACTATAATGTGGGAAAATGTGAGGTTATCCACTTTGGTAGGAAAAAGAAAAAAGCAAATTATTATTTAAATTGGGAGAAATTACTATTGTGTTCCTAACACAGATGAGGCTGCACACTGGGAGGTTAAAGTAACAGTGACCTCTGTCTTTAATAAGACACTCCAGAGTGAGGAACAGGCCTTGGGAGCCGGCTTATATACAGTGCTCCCAAGGGATGCTGGAATCCCTTGGGACTTCAGGGGATGAGCTCCCTGGTGGCGGAACATGGGAGTGCATGCTTTACAGATACACAACATCACTCCCCCTGCCCGCCAAAGCCCAAAGTCAAAGTGAAAACTATTTACAAGGTGAGGCAGTTGGAAGCCTTTCTTTCCCTGGTGGACCGCCTCGGTACAAATGTCCGTTCTGGTGTGTTAGCTGTGCCCTTGCTGGGCTGGCGTCTTGTTGGCCTTACAGGACTGCTAGGTGAGCCTGGGCTGTTGAGCATGATGGGTTTGATTTCCTGGTCCGGCATGGTGTTGATCCTTTGGGTGTGTGTTGTGGGCTCGAAAAAGGTGGTGTCTGCTGTGGGTTGTTCAAGGCAGCCTGTAAACCGCAGCCTCGTTTGGTCCAGGTGCCTTCTGAAAATTTGTCCATTGTCTAGTTTGACTACAAACACCCTATTCCCTTCTTTAGCTATCACCGTGCCCGCGATCCACTTGGGACCATGTCCATAGGTTAGCACATACACGGGGTCATTCAGATCAATTTCCCGTGACACAGTGGCGCGACCATCGTTTACATTTTGTTGCTGCCGCCTGCTCTCTACCTGATCATGTAGGTTGGGGTGAACCAATGAGAGTCTGGTTTTAAGTGTCCTTTTCGTGAGTAGCTCAGCCGGGGGCACCCCTGTGAGCGAGTGGGGTCTCGTGCGGTAGCTGAGCAGTACTCGGGACAGGCGGGTTTGGAGTGAGCCTTCTGTGACTTGTTTAAGGCTCTGTTTGATGGTTTGTATTGCCTGCTCTGCCTGCCCATTGGAGGCTGGTTTAAACGGGGCTGAGGTGACATGTTTGAGCCCATTGCGGGTCATGAATTCTTTAAATTCGGCACTGGTGAAACATGGCCCGTTGTCACTGACCAGTATGTCGGGCAGGCCGTGGGTGGCAAACATGGCCCTCAGGCTTTCAATGGTGGCAGTGACTGCTTCCTGACATTATTTCACATTCAATCCATTTTGAAAAAGCATCCACCACCACCAGGAACATTTTACCGAGAAACTGGCCCACATAGTCGACATGAATCCTCGACCATGGTCTGGAGGGCCAGGACTACAAACTTAGTGGTGCCTCGCTAGGTGCGTTGCTCAACTGAGCACACACGCTGCATTGCCGTACACAGGACTCTAAGTCAGAGTTGATACCGGGCCACCACATGTGGGCTCTGGCTATCCGCTTTCATCATTACCATACCAGGGTGTGTGCTGTGGAGAACTGAGATGAACGTCTCCCTGCCCTTTTTTGGTAGCATTATGCAATTACCCCACAACAGGCAGTCTGCCTGAATGGACAGCTCGTCCTTTCGCCGCTGGAACAGCTTGATTGGCTCTTGCATTTCAACGGGGATGCTGGTTCAGCTCCCATGCAGTACACAGTTTTTTATTAGGATTAGTAGAGGATCTTGGCTGGTCTAAGCCCTAATCTGGCGGGCTGTGACAGGTGATTTATCATTTTCAAACGCTTCCATGACCATCAACGGGCTGCGCCACCATCAAGTTTGCAGGCTGCGCCATTTCCACCCCCGTGGTGGGCAATGGTAGCCGACTGAGTTCTCGGTGCCTGGCCTGTGGCGGATGGTATAGTTATACGCTGATAGTGCGAGTGCCCACCTTTGTATGTGGGCTGAGGCATTAGTGTTTATCCCCTTGTTTTCAGCGAACCGGGATATGAGGGGCTTGTGATCGGTTTCCAGTTCAAATTTGAGGCCAAGCAGGTACTGATGCATTTTCTTTACCCTGAACACACACGCTAATGCTTCTTTCTCAATCATGCTGTAGGCCCTCTCGGCCTTAGACAAGCTCCTGGAATCATAGGCGACAGGTTGCAACTTCCCCGCAATGTTAGCTTGTAATACACATCCGACTCCGTACGATGACGCGTCACAAGTCTTTTACATGGGTTATACAATACAAGCAGCTTGTTGGAGCATAAAATGTTTCTGGCTTTCTCAAAAGCAATTACTTGGTTTTTGTCCCCATACCCAGTTCTCACCTTTACGCAATAACACATGTAGGTGCTCTAAGAGGGTGCTTAACCCCAGTAGGAAGTTACCAAAATAGTTGAGGAGTCCCAGGAACGACCGCAGCTCCGTGACATTCTGTGGCCTGGGTGTGTTCCTGATAGCCTCTGTCTTGGCGTCTGTGGGCCAAATGCCGTCCGCCGCGATCTTACTGCCCAAAACTCCACTTCTGTTGCCATGAAGACGCTCTTCAGCCGCAGCCCTACGGGATCCAGTCACTGGAGGACCTCCTCCAGGTTTTGTAGGTGCTCGGTGGTGTCCTGACCCGTGACCAATATGTCATCCTGAAAGACCACCGTGTGTGGTACCGACTTGAGTAGGCTCTCCATGTTTCTCTGGAAGATCGTTGCAGCCGACTGAATTCCAAACGGGCATCTGTTGATGCAAGTGAGGCCCTTCGAAGACTCCTCCAGCTCCTGCATCATGTAGGCCGAAGTCAGGTCGAGCTTGGTGAACGTCTTGCCTCCTGCCAGCGTTGCAAATAGGTCATCTGCCTTAGGTAGCGGGTATTGGTCCGATAGCGAGAAACGATTAATATTTTATAATCGCCGCAAATCCTGACTGTGCCATCACTTTTGAGTACTGGAACAATCAGGCTGGCCCACTCGCTGAATTCCACTAGGGAGATGATGCCCTCGCATTGCAGCCTGTCCAGTTCAATTTCCACACTCTCCCTCATCATGTGAGGTACCGCTCATGCCTTGCGGTGAATGGGTCGTGCCTCTGGGACCAAGTGGATCCGCACCTTCGCCCCGGAAAAGTTTCCAATGCCTGGCTCAAAAAGGGAGGAAATTTGTTAAGAACCTGTGTACTTGAGGCCTCATCGACATGTGATAGCGCTCGGATGTCATCCCAGTTCCAGCGGATTTTGCCCAGCCAGCTCCTTCCAAGCAGTGTGGGGCCATCGCCCGGGACAATCCAGAGTGGTGGTTCGTGCACCGTGCCCTCATAGGTGACCTTGACCATGGCACTGCCCAGGACAGTGATAAGTTCTTTTGTGTACGTTCTCAGTTTCGTGTGGATGGGGCTCGGGGCTGGTCTGAATGCCTTGTTGCACCACAGTCTCTCAAACACCTTTTTACTCATGATGGATTGGCTCGCGCCAGTGTCCAGTTCCATGGCTACGGGTAAGCCATTCAATTTTACGTTTAGCATTAAAGGTGGACATTTCGTCTCAAATGTGTGCACCCTGTGTACTTCAACAACTGCCTCCTCTCTCTGAGGCTCGAAATTGCTTTGATCCACCATGGACCGATCTTCCTCTGCCACATGGTTAGCAGGTTTTGCAGAGTTTGCAGCTTGTTTGCAAGCTCGTTGGAGGTGCCCTATTGTTCCACAGCTCTTGCTAACATACCCTTTGAAGCGGCATGAATAGGCTGAATGGAAGCCTCCACAATGCCAATAAGGTGTGAATTGCCTTGCATTCATCCTTTGTTGGGGACTCTGAGTCATCTGGGTCACCTGAGGCCTGCTGGCAGTTACAGACTCGTGAGTTCTGCCCTGTACATTTCTGCTCGCAAACATAGTTCCAGTTAATTTATGAACATTGCTAGCACTTGTGTGCTGAGAGATTTGTTTGGTGTTATCACTGGTGGACATAAAAGCCTGTGCTATCGCAATGGCCTTACTGAGGGACGGTGTTTCTACAGTCACAAGTTTTCATAGGATGGTCTCGTGGCCAATGCCCAGTACAAAAAAGTCTCTCAGCATTTGCTCCAGGTAGCCATCAAACTCACATTGTCCTGCAAGTCACCTTAGCTCGACGACGTAGCTCGCCACTTCCTGACCTTCAGATCGCTGGCACGTGTAGAACCGATACCTCGCCATCAGCACGCTCTCCCTCGGGTTAAGATGCTCCTGAACCAGTGTACACAGCTCCTCATATGACTTATCTGTGGGTTTCACTGGAGCCAGAAGATTCTTCATGAGGCTGTAGGGCGGTGCCCCGCAAACTGTAAGGAGGACCGCTCTCCTTTTTGCAGCGCTTCCTTCTCCGTCCATAAGAACACAAGAACATAAGAATTAGGAACAGGAGTAGGCCATCTAGCTCCTCGAGCCTGCTCCGCCATTCAACAAGATCATGGCTGATCTGGCCGTGGACTCGGCTCCACTTACCCGCCCGCTCCCCATAACCCTTAATTCCCTTATTGGTTAAAAATCTATCTTTCTGTGATTTGAATACATTCAATGAGCTAGCCTCAACTGCTTCCTTGGGCAGAGAATTCCACAGATTTACAACCCTCTGGGAGAAGAAATTCCTTCTCAACTCGGTTTTAAATTGGCTCCCCCGTATTTTGAGGCTGTGCCCCCTAGTTCTAGTCTCCCCGACCAGTGGAAACAACCTCACTGCCTCAATCTTGTCTATCCCTTTCATTATTTTAAATGTTTCTATAAGATCACCCCTCATCCTTCTGAACTCCAATGAGTAAAGACCCAGTCTACTCAATCTATCATCATAAGGTAACCCCCTCATCTCTGGAATCAGCCTAGTGAATCGTCTCTGTACCCCCTCCAAAGCTAGTATATCCTTCCTTAAGTAAGGTGACCAAAACTGCACGCAGTACTCCAGGTGCGGCCTCACCAATACCCTGTACAGTTGCAGCAGGACCTCCCTGTTTTTGTACTCCATCCCCCTCGCAATGAAGGCCAACATTCCACTCGCCTTCCTGATTACCTGCTGTACCTGCAAACTAACTTTTTGGGATTCATGCACGAGGACCCCCAGGTCCCTCTGCACTGCAGCATGTTGTACTTTCTCCCCATTCGTATTCTCGTCACCAGTTATTGTGTTCCTAACACAGATGAGGCTGCACACAGGGAGGTTAAAGTAACAGTGACCTCAGTCTTTAATAAGATACTCCAGAGTGAGGAACAGGTGTTAGGGGCAGGCTTATATACAGTGCTCCCAAGGGATGCTGGGATTACTTGGGACTTAAGGGGATGAGCTCCCTGGTGGTGGAACATCGGAGTGCATGCTTTACAGATACATAACAATTACAAAATGCTGAGGTACAGAGGGATCAGGGGGTCCTTGTACTAAAAGTTAGCATGAAGGTACAGCAAGTAGTCAGGAAGGCAAATGGAATGTTGGCCTTTATTGCAAGGGGGATGGAGTATAAAAGTAGGCAAGTACTGCTACAACTGTACAGGGTGTTGGTGAGATCACACCTGGAGTACTGCATACAGTTTTGTCTCCTTATTTAAAGGAGGGACATACTTGCATTGGAGGTAGTTTAGAGAAGGTTCACGAGGTTGATTCCTGAGATGAAGGGGTTGTTTTATGAAGAAAGATTGAGCAGGTTGGTCTTGTATTCATTGGAGTTTAGAAGAGAGGTGATCTTATTGAAGTGTATAGGATTATGAGGGGGCTTGACAGGGTAGATGCACAGAGGATGGTTCCCCTCATAGGGGAATGTAGAACTATGGGACATACTTTCAGAATAAGAGGTTGCCCATTTAAAATGGAAATGTGGAAGAATTTCTTCTGAGGGTCGTGAATCTTTGGAATTCTCTACCCCGGAAATACAGATTTTTGAATGATAAGACAGTCAAGGGTTATGAGGAGCGGGCAGGGAAATGGAGTTGACGCCAAGATCAGATCAGCCATGATCTTATTGAATGGCGGAGCAGACTCGAGGGGCCAAATGGCCTACTCCCGCTCTTATTTCTTATGTTCTGGCCCACTGGTGGCACAGTAAGGAAATCTCATAGCTTCAGGTCAAACATGGGCAACACCTACTGATTAGTCAAGCAACAGTCATATTGGCAGAATCATACCTATACCTCAGATGATGAATCAGTACACCTCCCTGTTGAACACCACTTGGAAGAAGCACTGAAGATAGCAACGGCACAGAAGAGTGACTCAGTAGCATCACTACCGACTGAGCTGGCCAAGTTCTGAAGGACTTAGCTGCCACACTGGGCTTCTGGTAGATGGTGGCTTCGCAGCTGTTTGGACCTCCCGCACAGCCGACTCACCAGCTTTTAAATATAAAAACAGTGCATACACGGATCTTTGAATGGGTTGCGGGGCCCCATTAAGGCCCTGCCAAAAATAAGAGGGAACATTGGATGTCAGTCTTCAGCCAATTCAATTCACTCCACGCGATATCAAGAAATGGCTGAGCGCACTCGATACAATAAAGGCTCTGAGCCCCAACAATATCCTGGCTGTCGTGCTGAAGACTTGTGCTCCAGAACTAGCTGCACCTCTCAGCAAGCTGTTCCAGTACAGCTACAACACTGGCATCTACCCGACAATGTTGAAAACTGCCCAGGTATGACCTGTCCACAACATCTAATTTGGCTATTCACCACCCCATCAGCCTATTTTCAATCATCAGCAAAGTAAGGGAAGGTGTCGTCGACAGTGCTATCAAGTGCCACTTACTCACCAATAACCTGTCCACCAATGCACATTGCAGCATTTGACTGAGTGTGGCTCCAAGGAACCCTAGTAAAATTGAAGTCAATGGGGATCAGAGGGAAAACTCTGGCTGGAGTCATACATAGCACAAATGAAGATGGTTGTGGTTGTTGGAGACCAATCATCTCAGCCCCAGGACTTCGCTGCAGGAATTCCTCAGGGCAGTGTCCTAGGCTCCAAAATCTTCAGCTGCTTCATCAAAGTGAGGATGATCACTGTTCAGTTCCATTTGCAATTCCTCAGATAATGAAGCAGTCCGTGCCCGCATACAACAAGACCTGGACAACATCCAGGCTTGAGCTGATAAGTGACAAGTAACATTCACGCTATATAAGTATCAGGCAATAACCATCTCCAACATGCAAGAGTCTAACCACCACCCCTTGACATTTAACGGCATTACCATTAGTGAATCCCCTAACATCAACATCCTGGGGGGGTCACCATTGACCAGAAACTTAA
Organism: Pristiophorus japonicus; assembly: GCF_044704955.1. Lineage (NCBI taxonomy): Eukaryota > Metazoa > Chordata > Chondrichthyes > Pristiophoridae > Pristiophorus > Pristiophorus japonicus. The sequence goes on from NC_091983.1 coordinate 60,442,052, forward strand.
CTAGACCAACCACATAACTGCTGTGACGACAAGAGCAGGTCAGAGGCTGGGTATTCTGCAATGAGTGACTCAACTCCAGACTCTCCAAAGCCTTTCCACCACCCACAAGGCACAAGTTAGACATGTGATGGAATATTCTCGACTTGCCTGGATGAATGCAACTCCAACAACACTCAAGAAGCTCGACACCATCCAGGATAAAGTATCCCACTTGATTGACATCTCATTCACCACCTTAAATATTCACTCCCTCCACCAATGGCGCAACGTGGCTGCAGTGTGTACCATCTACAAGATGCACTGCAGCAACTCGGCAGGGTTTCTTCAACAGCACCTCCCAAACCCGCAACCTCTGCCACCTAGAAGGACAAGGGCAGCAGGCGCATGGAAGCATCATCAACTCCAAGTTCCTTTCCAAGTCACACAGCATCCTGACTTGGAAATATATTGCCGTTCCTTCAACATTGCTGGGTCAAAATCCTGGAACTCCCTCCCTAACACCACACGGACTGCAGCGGTTCAAGAAGGCGGCTCGGCACCACCTTCTCAAGTATATCCTTTCGTAAATATGGAAACCAAAATTGCACACAGTATTCCAGGTGTGGCCTCACCAATACCTTGTATAGCTGTAGCAAGACTTCCCTGCTTTTATACTCCATCCCCTTTGCAATAAAAACCAAGATACCATTGGCCTTCCTGATCACTTGCTGTACCTGTATACTATCCTTTTGTGTTTCATGCACAAGTACCCCCAGGACCCGCTGTACTGCAGCACTTTGCAATCTTTCTCCATTTAAATAATAACTTGCTCTTTGATTTTTTCTGCCAAAGTGCATGACCTCATACTTTCCGAGTAGGTTGGGCCTCTACTCATTGGAATTCAGAAGAATGAGAAGTGATCTTATCGAAACGTATAAGATTATGAGGGGGCTTGACAAGTTGGATGCAGAGAGGATGTTTCCACTAATGGGGGAGACTAGAACTAGAGGGCATGATCTTAGACTAAGGGGCCGCCCATTTAAAACAGAGATGAGGAGAAATTTCTTCTCTGAGGGTTGTAAATCTGTGGAATTCACTGCCTCAGAGAACTGTGGAAGCTGGGGCATTGAATAAATTTAAGAAGAAATAGACAGTTTCTTAAACGATAAGGGGATAAGGGGTTATGGGGAGCGGGCAGGGAAGTGGAGCTGAGTCCACGATCAGATCAGCCATGATCTTATTGAATGGCGGCGCAGGCTCAAGGGGCCGTATGGCCTACTCCTGTTTCTATTTCTTATGTGCTTATGTTCTCAAGGGCAATTAGAGAAGGCCTTGCCAGCAATGTCCACATTCCATGAATGAATAAATAAAATAATGTTTTTAAAAAGATACACGCAGAATTCAGTGTGCCCAATTGTGCTCACAATTTTCTGGATGATTAAGTTTAGAATTTTAATTGTTCCAGGAAATTATTGTTCCTTAATTTATCCAGTATTTAATTCTTCAAAATGTGAACCTGGTTTCACCAGGTTGTTATTTATAAGGCCACAAAAGATTATATATATCAGTGTACACCTGTCTGGAAAATCATTTGTTTCTTTTGCAATTAATCATATTTTCCAACAACCCTTTGAGTGGTATTTCTCATTTGGCAAGATTACCATTTCACTTCAGGAGGAAACTTGTTTAGACACCTCCATACTGTAAACTGATCTTAACATTCTCATGATGGTAATGATACATTGGTAGGCTGATTAAATGAAGAAGATTAGCATGGTTGGTATCGCCTTCATCGTTCTTTGAATTATGAACTTTTCAGATAATCTACAGTCACATAAAACACACACTTTCAAATGACTGGCTAACGCATACGGTCTACACTTGCACATGAAAAGCGGTCACTTAGGGAAAGCACTGGAAGGTTGCTGCTGCCTGTAGAACTGTAGAGAAGAGGAAAATTAGAAGGGAGGAGGAGGAGGAATCCGATGTATCTGCAGTCATCCATAGAAAATCTGTGTTTCTTCCTAAATAATTTTGTATGGTGCACTTTTAAGGGCAGTGCATCCAAAACAGACTACAGTGGAAAATATTTTCTTCTCAAATGGAGCAGTTTAAATAAATTAGAAAATATTTATATTAAATAGGTAGCAAATTACTGATGGTGTATTAAATGTTCATGTGAAAATATATGATTACAAAGATAAAACTTAAATAGAAATGGCTCTTCCATTAGACTGTCTATAGTTGGATAGATGTTTGCCAAATTGAGATGTTTGCAGAAATTAACATTTTTGGTTCTTAAGTACTTATTTGTGGTCCTCATTATTCAGCCAAAACTGATGATATGTCTTTGTGAAAAAAGAGTGCACATAAATGAATTGATGTTTCTGAAAAAGAATATCTTAACATAAACCTAATGGAATCCAGACTGCTAAATAGTGTACAGAGAGCTAGAAATCTGATAGCGTGGGAAAACAGGTGGTGTTATAGAATCATAGAATGGTTACAGCACAGGAGGAGGCCATTCGGCCCATCGAGCCTGTGCCGGAATGTTTCTCCTGGGTGTCACCGCAGGGCAAGGCTAACTCCTGCCAATAAAAAGAACACCAGCATCTCCGTTATTTTGGTGCTGCACGTTGATTTAAATGATCGGAGCGCAGAACGTACTGTGCAACACACTTTTTCAGGCGGTACTCTCAGCAGGCGGCCCAATGTAGCGTGGCCATGGTGTCCCTGGAGCAAGGCAGCTTTTGTCTTAAAGCTAGCCTGTCATTTTAGAAAGCAGTCTCAAGCCCTTAAAGGGGAACAGCCTTCTAAAATTAAAATAATAAAAAGCATTTAAAAATAGGCAGTCTTTAGCCCTTGGAGGTCAGTTGCAGTCTGAAAAAAAAATAAACATTAAAATTAATTCCAAAATACAGTCTTCAGCTCTTAAAGCTGAACTGCCTTCTGCACATAAAAAAATGGTGAAAATGTGCTTCATCACTAACAAAATTGGCTCAACAAGCCAGGGAAAGGACACCTAGGGTCTGGCACGTAGCATTCCAGCTTTGTGCAGGGGATCATCACTGGAAGAGAGATCTTCTACCTACAGGGGCCGGAGGCCCTCCAGAAATAACGATGTGGGACAAGATCACCAAGGCTGTCACTGCCAGCAGCGTCTCCCCCATGACCTGGCTTCAGTGCCCAAAGAAGTTTCATGACCTCAGACCACTGGTCAAGGTCAGTAAATGTATCTTCAAATGCCGTCTGCTACCAACTGCACCACGAGTCTCACACACTGCTCAATGCATGACCCCCTTCCCACCCCCACCCACACACATCACTCACCTACCAACAATCTGCACCAAGCACAAGGCACACCTCACATTCCTAGTTTCACATCACTTCCTTTGGGTGCTGGCCATTCTTGGCAGGGGCATAGCTGAGCCCATGGCCATTAGCGGAGCTGAATTAAAACAAGATGCTGGTATCCTCATATGTTATCCTCCTTCCCCCACATCCCACAATATCTTTTAATTTACAAAGTGCGCACGTTTGTAAGCATGCAGCTCTTGTACCACAACTCCACCCTTGTGCCTTCCTCATTTCACATACCCAAGAACTTCAGCCTGCCCAGCCAGTGGTTGACCAAGAAGAGTGAGAGTGAAGAAGAAGATGAAACACCATCACTCGATTTGACACACCCAGCCACCAGCTCCTCGAGGTCGTCCTTCAAGGCCATCTGCAGTGTCTCCCACTGAAAGTCAGCAGCTTTCCACTAGCCATGCTGCAGCCACTGGGTAGCACTGCATGACATCAGTAAGATAGGCAAAGACACACGCAAGATAGTCACTAAGGGAATGCACATGGTTGATTAGTTGATTTCTTGTCATATTGGATGCATATATGGATAAAGTTGGATTGGAAAGTTTGCTTTGTGGTGGCTTTTATTTCAGCATTGTTGCCTAGAGGACGTTGTGATGGTCAGTAACAGAGGGAAGGTAAGGTGTGGGACAAATGTTGAAAGACCAAATTGGGCTTGTTGATACTGGTACTGCAGGCAGGTGATTCCATCCCGGATATCTCAGCCAGAAAGGGACTGTGTGGGTTGCATCCTTCCTTCTGCATCCTCCTCTTCTGCTTCTTCCTCTTCTGCTCTTCCTCTTCCTCTGCGAGCAGTTTGTCGGCTTTGCTGCCTCTGCTTCATCTCCATGTGTTCCTCAGGACTGTGAGCAAGTAGTCTTCTCAGAACTCTGTTTCTCTCTCCACAGATGCTGCCTGACCTGCTGAGTATTTCCAGCATTTTCTGCCTTCTCAGAGGCCTTCCTTTATCATCTAAAGTCTTGCAAGCATCCAGCAGTGCACTCTGCACACTTTAACAGCTTTTTTAATGTATTGCACCAAGCCACTACTTCAATAAAATATTTATTAAAAAGTTCAAAAGCTGAAATCAAAGCTTACCTGAAAGATGTGTGTGTCCCTTTAAGACGCATTGACAGCATCTCTGCAGGGCTGCCTCAAGCATGTTTTTCTGTGCGCACTTAAGACACAGCGTAAAGGAGAGCAAGAATCTCCAAAATAGCAGTCGTGGCATCAAACTAGGCGTCACGATCTACTTATTTAAATTTGAGATGCCTGCGCTGTCAAAGACAGTGCTATGACCCTTACCTAAATGGCAGCCACTGTGTCCCGCACCAGAAGTGAGGCGTCCGCCAATTTTTCAACAAAACCAACCTTAGCGGGAAATTTCTAAGCCATAAAGTTTAAACTCAAACGGATCAATCTTTCACCTTCCGTGCAAACGTTTTTGAGTGGTATAAAGCAGTTGCCTATAGAGATTTGTTTAATTACATAACTGTGAAAAGGTTACATTTGTATAACATTTTCTTAAAGAAGCGATTCTAGGGTTATCCCTATGAATTTGCCTAATTTACAAAACCAACCTTTTCTATTTTCATTGATAAGATTGTAAGCTGGCTCATGTTGTAAGTGGCTCATGTTGTGCAAAGAGCATTAGCTGCACCAAAATAACATTACCAAGCCCAATGAAGCAAAAACACGCTCCTTTGTACTTGTTGATATATATATATATCAATATTCTGAGAAATTGATGCTATTAAAATTGAATTATTTCTAAGGGCAATTCTAAGGATTTTCTGTGTCTTGCAGGGTTCCTTTTCTATTTGTGGTTTTCCTTTTGTCAATGAATGTATTATGAAACTAAAGACTTCCTGAACATGCCTGCCGCATTTGACCTCATTTCAGACCTTTGAAGTTACTTTTTTCAAGACTCAAACTGGCTAGAAATAAACTTAGAAGCACAAACCCTAATGTTATATTTATTTATCCAAACTTTATTTCAAATGGATTTTGATCAGACTCAAACTTAACTAAAATCTAATCAAGACCTGACAGTATGTCCATGCTAATTCTTAATGCTGTAGCTTTCTTGCCGGATGGCTGCTACTATGAAGGAGATGTGAACTCACGACTGAATCGTTTCTTCACCCCCGTACTATCTACCACATCTATATGCGCCATCTGCTGTCTGTTCCGTATGTTTATTTTAACACAATACCAAAAATGTTTCTGAATGTTCAACGTTTGATGTTTCCACATATGTGGTGAGTGCGTGAGCATTGTACACAAATATAAACCAGCAGCACAACCAGAAAACTTAATTGAACCTGCACTTTTGTTTTACATACTGAGTCTAATTGGCAGAGCTAGGCTTTGGAGTAAAGAAGAAACAGTCTACTCTTCTTAATTTAACTTAATTCAGATTACCTGGAAATACAATTGTTTAGCATTCAATTCCCAATTTGCTATGTTATTTGCATTGTTTAATTCACATTATTGGATGATTCACTTTTTAGCACAAAACATGACTATTATCAGGAGGAGACGGAGACTGAGGTCATCATTTTAACAAGCAGCAAAATTTGAGTCACAAAGTGATATAGTGTTGGTAGAAAGTACTACTGGACTGCAGTCGATGCTTCTCTGATTTAATCGGGGAGGATGGGGGTGAGGGTGTGGGTTGGTGGGGGATGGGGGGTTGTGGGGGTGGGTGGGGTGGGGTGGTGTGGGTTGGTGGGGGATGGGGGGGTGTGGGGGGGTTGTGAGGGTGTGTGGGTGGTGGTGGGTTGTGGGGGTGGGGGTGGGGTGGTGTGGTGGGTGGAATGGTTGTGGGGGGGGAGTGGGTGTGGGGGTGGGTGGGGGTGGGGGTGGTGGGGGGGTGTGGGGGTGGGGGTGTGTGGTGGGGGGGTGGGATGGTGGGGGGGTGGGGTGGTGGGGGGGGTGTGGGGGTGGTGGGGGGAGTGTGGAGTGGTGGGGGGGTGTGGGTGTGTGGTGGGGGGGTGGTGTGGGGGTGGGGGTGTGTGATGGGGGTGTGTGGTGTGGGGGTGGGTGGGGGGGTGTGGGGAGTGGGTGTGGGGTGGGTGGGGGGGTGTGGGGAGTGGTTGTGGGTGGTGGTGGGGTGTGGGGGTGGGGGTGTGGGTGGGGGGGTGTGGTGAGTGGTTGTGGGGAGGGGAGTGGGTGTGGGGTGGGTGGGGGGTGTGGGGAGTGGTTGTGGGGGGGGAGTGGGTGTGGGGTGGTGGGGGGGTGTGGTGGGGGTGGGGGGGTGTGTGGGTGTGTGGTGGGGGTGGGGGGGGAGGCATGAGCCAATTTTAATGAAAGGTGAAATGTTTGTTTTTTGATTGTTAAGGCCTTACAATTTAGGTCTGAAATTATACCATGGGTTACGAGCAAACAGATGCTAATGCATTCAATCAATATCCTCTATCTGCTATTTTAATGGAGGTATTAACCCTTTGAAAATAACCAAGTTAGTGCCTCTGCTAAAATAAAAACCACATTAACATTCTTTCCCTAATATTCCTTGGTGTAATTTCAGAGCCTTTTGCTCCTGTGTTAAAATGTGCCAACAAAAACATTGCTTGTAAAGGACGGTTAAGCTCTATTTAAAGGCCGAACAACGTAAACAAATGCAGCTTGGTGTCAGTGTGGAGGGGCAGGTGAATATAAAATATATTTGATCACTAACAGGCTCTGAGTTTGTTGTAAGAAGAAAGAGTAAGATTTCATAATTTCAACAGGACACTGATAGAATTGAATGTAATAGAAACATAGAAAATAGGTGCAGGAGTAGGCCATTCGGCCCTTCAAGCCTGCACCACCATTCAATATGATCATGGCTGATCATTTTTGCAACTTTAGTATCCCATTCCTGCTTTCTCCCCATACCCCTTGATCCTTTTAGTCGTAAGGGCCACATCTAACTCCCATTTGAATATATCTAACGAACTGGCCTCAACAACTTTCTGTGGTAGAGAATTCCACAGGTTCACAATTCTCTAAGTGAAGAAGTTTCTCCTCATCTCGGTCCTAAATGGCTTACCTCTTACCCTTAGACTGTGACCCCTAGTTCTGGACTTCCCCAACATCGGGAACATTTTTTCTGCATCTAACCTGTCCAATCCCGTCAGAATTTTATATGTTTCCATGAGATCACTTCTCATTCCTCTAAATTTGAGTGAATATAAGCCTAGTCGATCCAGTCTTTCTTCATATGTCAATCCTGCCATCCCAGGAACCAGTCTACTGAACCTTCGAGCACTCCCTCAATAGCAAGAACATCCTTCCTCAGATTAGGAGACCAAAACTGTACACAATATTCAATTTGTGGCCTCACCAAGGCCCTGTACAACTGCAGTAAGACCTCCCTGCTCCTATACTCAAATCTCCTAGCTATGAAGGCCAACATGCCATTTGCCTTCTTCACCACCTGCTGTACCTGCATGCCAACTTTCAATGACTTATGTACCATGACACCCAGGTCTCATTGCACCTCCCCTTTTCCTAATCTGTCACCATTCAGATAATATTCTGCCTTCCTGTTTTTGCCACCAAAGTGGATAATAGTCAAGTTGGCTGAATTGGTCCTTTAGGGCATAATAGGACAATTGTTTACATTTATCTACATTATACTGCATCTGCCATGCATTTGCCCACTCATCTAACTTGTTGAAGTCACCCTGCAGCCTCTTAGCATCCTCCTCACAGCTCACACTGCCACCCAGCTTAGTGTCATCTGCAAACTTGGAGATACTACATTCAATTCCTTCGTCTAAATCATTGATGTATATTGTAAATAGCTGGGGTCCCAGCACTGAACCTTGCAGTATCCCACTAGTCACTGCCTGCTATTGTGAAAAGGACCCGTTTATTCCTACTCTTGGTTTCCTGTCTGTCAAAGAGTTCTCTATCCACGTCAATACATTACCCCCAATACCATGTGCTTTAATTTTGCATACTAATCTCTTATGTGGGACCTTGTCAAAAGCCTTTTGAAAGTCCAAGTACACCATATCCACTGGCTCTTCCTTGTCCACTCTACTAGTTACATTCTCAAAAAATTCTAGAAGATTTGTCAAGCATGATTTCCCTTTCATAAATCCATGCTGACTTGGACCGATCCTGTCACTGCTTTCCAAATGCGCTGCTATTACATCTTTAATAATTGATTCCAACATTTTCCCCACTACCGATGTCAGGCTAACCGGTCTATAATTCCCTGTTTTCTCTCTCCCTCCTTTTTTAAAAAGTGGGGTTACATTAGCTATCCTCCAATCCATAGGAACTGATCCAGAGTCTATAGAATGTTGGAAAATGACTACCAATTCATCCACTATTTCTAGGACCATTTCCTTAAGTACTCTGGGATGCAGACTATCAGGCCCTGGGGATTTATCGTTCTTCAGTCCTATCAATTTCCCTAACACAATTTCCTGACTAATAAGGATTTCCTTCAATTCCTCCTTCTCGCTAGACCCTCGGTCCCCCAGTATTTCCGGAAGGTTATTTGTGTCTTCCTTAGTGAAGACAGAACCAAAGTACTCGTTCAATTGGTCTGCCATTTCTTTGTTCCCCATTATAAATTCACCTGATTCTGACTGCAAGGGACCTACATTTGTCTTCACTAATCTTTTTCTCTTCACATATCTATAGAAGCTTTTGCAGTCAGTTTTTATGTTCCCTGCAAGCTTACTCTTATACTCTATTTTCCCCCTCGTAATTAAACCCTTTGTCCTCCTCTGCTGAATTCTAAATTTCTCCCAGTCCTCAGGTTTGCTGCTTTTTCTTGCCAATTTATATGCCTCTTCCTTGGATTTAACACTATCCCTAATTTCCCTTGTTAGCCACAGTTGAGCCACCTTCCCCGTTTTATTTTTATGCCAGACAGGGATGTACAATTGTTGAAGTTCATCCATGTGATCTTTAAATATCTGCCATTGCCTATCCACCGTCAACCCTTTAAGTATAATTCGCCAGTCTATCCTAGCCAACTCACGCCTCATACCATCAAAGTTACCTTTCTTTAAGTTCAGGACTCTAGTCTCTGAATTAACTGTGTCACTCTCCATCTTAATGAAAAATTCTACTATATTATGGTCACTCTTCTCCAAGGGTCCTCGCACAACAAGATTGCTAATTAATCCTCTCTCGTTACACAACGCCCAGTCTAGGATGGCCAACTCTCTAGTTGGTTCCTTGACGTATTGGTCTAGAAAACCATCCCTTATACACTCCAGGAAATCCTCCTCCATCGTATTGCTACCAGTTTGGTTAGCTCAATCTATATGCAACTTAAAGTCACCCATGATAACTGCTGTGCCTTTATTGCACGCATCCCTAATTTCCTGTTTGATGCCAATCCCTACCTCACTACTACTGTTTGGTGGTCTGTGCACAACTCTCACTTGCGTTTTCTGCCCTTTGGTGTTCCGCAGCTCTACCTATGCAAATTACACATTATCCAAGCTATTGCGTTAATCTCTTTAACCAGCAATGCTACCCCATCTCCTTTTCCTTTCTGTCTATCCTTCCTGAATAATGAATACCCCTGGATGTTGAGTTCCCAGCCTTGGTCACCCTGGGGCCATGTCTCCGTAATCCCAATTACATTATATCCGTTATGGTTTTTATACTCACAGTACAGGTACAACAGAAGTAGCTTATAAAACCTGAAAATTTCATAGTTATGAATGCACTCAGCTAAAATAATTTGTGGCTTTATTTTTTCTAAAAAATCCTGGATTTATATTTTCCTTGAATATAATCATCCTCCATATTCAACCTCAATATAGAATCATAGTATAATAAGGAAGGAGGCCGATCGAGTCTGCATCGGCTCTTTCGAAAAGCAATCAAAGTAGTCCCACTCCCCTGCTTCTTCCCCATATCCCGGCCCATTTCATCAACGCTTGCTTGTAACTGTAAAATTGAAAAATGGGAAATAAACAGGTTTAGTTATTATCAAAGAACTTTAGAACCAATTTTATCAGAGTTTTAAGAACAAAACAGCTGAACCCAAGGGCACAACAATAAATGCAAGTTGTACTGTCCTTGATTCAAAATAGACTGTTGATCATTGCTGAAGGGTCAGCCCCTTTAGCAGTGTTAGAATATTTGTACTTGCAGTGTCAGGCTATTTATATTCACATTTCCTAACCATATGCCAGCAATTATTCCCCACATTATTAAAATGTCTAAAAATAGTACCACTCACTACCACATAGAGTGATTGAGGTGATTGGCGTAGATCCATTCAAGGGGAAGCTAGATAAGCACATGAGGGAGAATGGAATATAAGGAAATGTTGATAGAGTGAGACAAAGTAAGGTGGGAGGAGGCTTGTGTAGAGCATAAACACCAGCATAGACTTGTTGGATTGAATGGTCTGTTTCTGTGCTGTAAAATTATGTATAATTCTATGTAAATTAGTTCAAAATTTGTTAAACTTTGATAAGGCATGTCCTACCTGGGCTCCCAAAACCTTGCTTGATTCTGGAAAGTCCCTTTGACATAAAAATTGAGGATAATAGTGACCTTCATTCCCACTGGCAATACAGTGCAGGTGATCAACTAACTCTTCTTGGACCAGATGACAGAACTTAGCCACAATCTCCCTGCTGAGCCCACGTCTACTTGTGAACTGTTTATCTATCAAGTAGCTGTCTCTGTTGGGATAGACCCACTGCATGGGATAGTGTGTGCTGTGAGCCTTGCACCTCCGAGGATGTCTGCAGTCCAAGGCTGTTCTTCCCCTTCTGCTGCACCATGAGGTACTAACGATTGCTGCATGTATACTCTATGTTATTCATTTTGTCAGTGTAATACTTGGGAACAGAGGACAGCCCCAGTCCGGGAGCGGAGGACAGCCCCAGCCCGGGAGCAGGGGAGAGAGCGTGTGTGGTGGTGATTCCAGCCCCTGTGTCCTGCCCTGTACTGCAGTCTCGTGACTTGAGTCTCCCACTGGACCACCTGCGGCGACTGTGAAACATTCTGCAACAAAAAAAAAAACATTTATTAGAAAAAGGGGCAGTTAAGTGTCTGGAGTGTCCCCCAGAATTGGGGGGCACTTGATCTAATGTTTATTTTGTTCCCCCCCCAAAAGAGTTGAAACATTCTGCCCGGGGCAGCATCGAACAGGCCGAAGGGACTCCGGCGCCGGCGCTGAACCGGCTGAAGGAACTCAATTTTTTAAACTTTTAATCAACTTTTAAGCTTCTTAAACAATTCGGGAAAACTTTAAAATTTTTAATCAACTTAGAGAACTTTTTTTCTTTTTTTTCTAACTTTTAAACAACTTGATTGAATTTTTGTCTTTTTTTTACTTTTAAACTCTTAAACTTTTAAAACAACTTGGAAACCTTTGGGGAAATTTTTAACCTTGGAAGAAACTTTCCAAAACATCCCTCGGAACCCCAGTGGACAGCTGACCTTCCTAATGTCTGCCTCCCAACCAAGCCTCGGGCCATCTACCATCAATGGCGCTACTTGGCGCTGAGCTTGCAGCCAACACTTCACCATAGGCAATTAGGCTTATACAGCAGTGCCTGGTCTCCAGTCGTCTTGGACCCGCTTGCCACTAGACCAAGACCTTGCTCAGCTAAGCCCGTGTGGTTGCAGTGTGCAGCGGCTACCCCATGTTAAAAGAACTCACGCACAGACATCTTCCACTTCGCTAATATGAAGTTCGGGACCTGGAACGTCAGGACCCTCATGGACAATTTGAACAGCAACAGGCCGGAATGCCACACCGCCATAGTTGCCCGGGAACTTAGACGTTTTGACATTGACATCGCCGCCCTAAGTGACACCCAGCGGGCAGGGGAAGACCAGCTCAAGGAACATGGTGGAGGTTACACCTTTTGCTGGAAAGGAAAAGCAGAGGAAGAACGCCACCTTCATGGAGTCGGCTGTGCCGTCAAAAATGAGCTGGTCGACCGCCTCACAGACTCCCTCTATGGGGTTAACGAATGCCTCATTACTCTTCGCCTTACCCTATCCCGGAACCAATGCGCCACAGTCATCAGTGCATACGCCCCAACACTCGATGCAACGGATGAGGCTAAAGAGGGTTTTTATTCCAACCTCGAGACAGCCCTGTCCCCTGTCCCCACGGGCGACAAATTGATGCTCCTAGGTGACTTTAATGCCAGGGTCAGCAAAGACACAGCCCTCTGGGGAGGCGTGATTAGCAGAGAGGGGGTAGGGAAAGCCAACTCCAGTGGTACCCTACTCCTGACAAAATGTCTAGAACATGAACTCCTCATCACCAACACCCTGTTCCGTGAGAGGGACAAATACAAGGCATCGTGGCAACACCCTCGCTCCAAACACTGGCATCTGCTCGACTATGTCATCATCTGAGCCAGAGATCGCAAGGATGTGTGCATCACCCATGCCATGATAGGAGCTGACAACTGCTGACGGAGCACCGCCTAATCCGATCCATCATCGATATTAACATAGCCCCATAGCAGAGGGGACAGCAGAAGCAGTGCAGCAAAAAAGTTAATGCCGGGGCACTTAAAGACCCAGCTAAGAGAGCCCTATACAGCCAGCGCCTCACAGCTAATCTGGCGTGCCTTGATGATCCTGAGATGCTGAATGGCCACAGCACTTGGTCTGCCCTCCAGGTCTCCATAACCAGTGCCTGTGAAGAGACATTTGGATACACAACCAGAAAACACCAGGACTGGTTTGATGAAAATGATCAGGAGATTCAAGAACTAATAGATCTTAAGCGTAGAGCATTTCTGAGCCTCAAGCAACACCCCAACTCAGGAGCTGCAAAGAAACGTTACAGATGGCTCAAGGCTGAGGTCCAATAAAAAAAACAGGACCTAAAGAACAGGTGGTGGATGGAGAAAGCACAGGAGATACATCAACTTTTTTTTTTTTTAATTCGTAGCCAATCCAATTCTTTGTCAAATCACAAACGCCAGAGGTCACCTTGCACACGCCAAGGATCACTCTGCGCCAATGCTCTTAGCCAAAAGGCCTAGAGCCACTGCACCGTTCCTGGAAGTACTGCAATACCAGGTTCGTGCCATGGAGGTGGATGGGTCAGGTCCCCCACACACCTCCGTGGAGGTGGATGGGTCAAGCCACCCCACCCACCTCCTATTTCCAAAAAAGCAAGCATATACCTTCCTGATCCAGGGAGAACCACCTTGGGGCTATGGTGGTTACTCCCCTGTCAGGTCAGTTACGCATGATCTTAGCCAAAAGGCCGAGAAGCGAGATACAACAACTGGCCGACAGCCACGATATGTGAGAATTCTTCATTGCAGTCAAGGCCACTTACGGTCCAAACTTCCATGACCCCACCCCACTCCTGACCAAGAACGGGGAAACACTCATCAAGGACACTGAGGCTGTCAGTGCCCGATTGAAGGAGCACTTTGAAGATCTCCTCAATCGAGACTCTGCCTTTAACTCGAGAGTTCTCAACTCCATCCCACAGCATGCGACCCGCCACCACCTCAGTGAAACCCCAACGCTGCATGAGGTAGGCAAAGCCATAAAACAGCTCAAGAATAACAAGGCTACGCTAGTGTTCTCCTCAACCGTCTTCTCACTGTAACCGAGGAGCTCCTCCTGGAATCGCAGTGCGGATTTCGTCCCCTACGGGGCACAACGGACATGATCTTTGCAGTGCAACAGCTGCAGGAAAAATGCAGAGAGCAGCGCCAGCCCTTATACATGGCCTTTTTCGATCTTGCAAAGACCTTTGACACAGTCAACCGTGAGGGCTTATGGAGCGTCCTCCTCCGTTTTGGATGCCCCCAAAAGTTTGTCAACATCCTTCGCCTGCTTCACGATGATATGCAGGAGGTGATCCTTACCAACGGATCCGTTACAGACCCAATCCACGTCCGGACCGGGGTCAGACAGGGCTGCATCATCGCTACAACTTTCTTCTCAATCTTCCTCGCTGCCATGCTCCACCTCACAGTCAACAAGCTCCCTGCTGGAGTGGAACTAAACTACAGAACCAGTGGGAAGCTGTTTAACCTACGCCGTCTCCAGGCCAGGTCCAAGATCACCCCAACCTCTGTTGTTGAGCTGCAGTATGCGGACGATGCCTGCGTCGTCTGCGCACATTCTGAGGCTGAACTCCAGGATATAGTTGATGTATTCACCAAGGCGTATGAAAGCATGGGCCTTATGCTTAACATCCGTAAGACAAAGGTCCTCCACCAGCCTGTCCTCGCCGCACAGCACTGCCCTCCAATCATCAAGATTCACGGCGCAGCCCTTTACAACGTGGACCACTTCCCATATCTCGGGAGCCTCTTATCAACAAAGGCAGACATTGATGCGGAGATTCAACATCGCCTCCAGTGCGCCAGTGCAGCCGTTGGCCACCTGAGGAAAAGAGTGTTCGAAGACCATACCCTCAAATCTATCACCAAGCTCATGGTCTACAGGGCTGTAGTAATACCCGCCCTCCTGAATGGATCAGAGGCATGGACGATGTACAGAAGACACCTCAAGTCACTGGAGATATATCACCAACGATGTCTCCGCAAGATCCTACAAATCCCCTGAGAGGGCAGGCCCACCAACATCAGTGTCCTCATCCAGGCTAACATCCCCAGCATTGAACACACTCAATCAACTTTGCTGGGCAGGCCACATAGTTTGTATGCTAGACACAGGACTCCCTAAGCAATTGCTCTATGCGGAGCTCCTTCATGGCAAATGAGCCAAAGGTGGGCAGCGGAAACTTTACAAGGACACGGTCAAAGCCTCCCTGCTAAAGTGCGACATCACCACTGACACCTGGGAGTCCCTGGCCGAAGACCTCCCTAGGTGGAGAAAGTGCATCCGGGAGGGCGCTGAGCTCTTCGAATCTCAACGCCGCGAGTGTGAAGAGGTCAGGCGCAGGCAGCGGAAGGAGCGTGCGACAAATCTGTTCCACGCCCCCCTTCCCCCAATGAATATCTGTCCCACCTGTAACAGGGTCTGTGGCTCTCGTATTGGACTGTTCAGCCACCAAAGGATTCACTTCAGGAGTGGAAGCAAGTCTTCTTTAATTCCGAGGGACTGCCTATGATGATGATGATGATGGTAATACTTTGAATTGTTTCTCTTTAAATGTGTTAGCACGAGATCTGACTTGGACTTAAAACCTTAATTTCTTGAATATCCATCTCAGCTACATAAATAAATGGCAGATAGAAGTTGCATTTATATAGTGCCTTTCACGTTCACAGCATGCCCCAAAGGCTTCATAGCCAATGACTTAGTTTTGAAACGTAGTCATTGTCGCTTTATAGGGAAACACCCGCAGCAAAATATGTGCACAGCAAGATCACACAAACATCAGATTAGATAAATGACTAGATAATCTGTTTTGGTGTGATGGTTGAGGTATAATCGTTGGCTAGGGCACCAGGAAAACACCCAAACTCCCATAGTGGTATGGGATCTACCATAGTAGGAAAATGAGCCCATGACCTTCTGATTCAAGAGACAAGAGTGCTACCTTTGAGCCAATCTGACATTTTAAAATCTTTTTAAATCCATTTTTGGAGTGGTGGGAATCATCAGAGCAGTGCTAAACATGGGCTAATAGGTCTGTTATTTCTTTCAGCTGACATACCACAACTCTGTACTCTTTTCTGTTATTTTAGTATGGCCCTAGACGCTATACAGCGTGGCCAGGTATAAACTGTTAGGTGCAATGTAACGAAACATTGGGAAAAGCAGAATAAATTGCTTGACGTTTTGTTCTTAAAAGAAATCTTAATTGAGATGATGTCAAACAGAGATTTTCCATTCTCCACATAAACCTGAAATATTATTCACTGTTGACTAATGCATTCATTTTCAAGGTAAGAAGATGGATATGTTTTTAATACTGTAAATTAATATTAGTCAACCTCATGAACAGCCAAAAGGCCTTGGGTTATGCTATAAAACAATCCTTTGGGACAGGTACTTGTGTCAGAGTGTGAGTCATGTAAATTAACACAGCACAGGAGTAAAGAATATGGTGAGCTGCCGATTTACTGATCATCACAACCACTGGTGAAGTATAATTTTCTTGAATTATTCATGATTATATGACTAATTTGTTGATTTGAAAAGAAAAATAATTTAGGAATGTGTTGATTTGAAAAAGCATCATCATCATCATCTCCTGAAGTGAATTCTTTGGTGGCTGAACAGTCCAATACGAGAGCCACAGACTCTGTCACAGGTGGGACAGATAGTCGTTGAGGGAAGGGGTGGGTGGGACTGGTTTGCCGCACGCTCCTTCCGCTGCCTGCGCTTGATTTCTGCATGCTCTCGGTGTTGAGACTCGAGGTGCTCAGCACCCTCCCGGATGTACTTCCTCCACTTAGGATGGTCTTTGGCCAGGGACACCCAGGTGTCAGCGGGGATGTCGCACTTTATCAGGGAGACTCTGAGGGTGTCCTTATAACGTTTCCGCTGTCCACCTTTGGCTTGTTTGCCGTGAAGGAGGAGGTGAAGAAGTTGAAAAGAAAAACAATTGAAGAACCATTGGCCTTGTGTGCTCTCAATCTCCTGCCATAATTTTGACCCCCCCCCCCCCAGAGAAACAATGTAAATGATGTTTTTAATAGGTTACCCTGATTTTCTCGGGGTTCTGTTGAGCTTGTGCTGGAGAAGCCCCTTGTGTCAGTATGTTGAGCTGTAGCGAGCTCATAAAGAGCAACACAATCAAGTGGCAAATTGGTTCTTGCTACCAAAAAAAGGCTACACATGTCTGAGTGTTGAGTACGTTTCCCAAGGTTTTAAGCCAATTGTTTGAACATGTTCAGGAATCTTGCATAAGGCCAGGATGCCCAGATCAGACGAGTTGGTCATAAATTATCCGTAGAATATTTTCACTAAAAGGCATGGCAGTCTCCTAGGTTTCTGGGCGCCAGTCAACAATGCTTACATGGCATAGGTGCAATATGTCCTAATTTATGTTATAGTGTCCAACTCTCTGTCAAAACACTTGCAGAGCTCTCCCAATCCACAATTAACCATGGTAGAAAACGAACGATTCAGCAAAAGGACTTACTTGTAAACAACTGAGGCAATGTGCCACTAGAGATCACATACATCATATTTATCCTGGTAAGCATAGAAGTTGTGTTATTGATTTCCCTACATTTCTAAACTAATTCTGCCCTGTGTAGGTGAATGTTCACTACATCAAATCAGATTTACCAGTTTTTTTCTGTTTGCTATTTTCCCATTTTCCTTTCTCTTTTCCTGATTCAGCTTCAGTTCTATCACAAAGATAAATATACACGAGGAAGCATTCAGCTCATCCACCTCATTCTCCCATAGAAATGCATGGTCCCCAGCATCATTTGCATCTAACCATTTCTTGAATTATTCCAAAGATTTTGTTTCCACTACCCTGCCTGAAAGATCGTTCCAAGGGCTTTCTGAATTGGCTTTTACAAGTTTGTATCTATGTCCCTTTCTCCTGAACTCTTTTTTTCTTCCAGTTTAACTTGAAAGAGTACTCGGATTAACCTTCTCTAACCCACAGTGCCTTATATATCTCTCATTCGCCTCCTTTCAAGGCTATAGTTTGAGATTTTCTATTTCGCTTCTCGGCCTTTTGGCTAAGATCAAGTGTAGTACCGTTTCTGACCAGCCACCATGACCTCCGGGTGGTTTCTCCCTGGTCAGGAAGGTATATGCTTGCATTTTTGGAAACAGGAGGTGGGTGGGGAGGTTTGACCCATCCACCTCCACGGAGGTGTGTGGGGGACCTGACCCATCCACCTCCATGGCACGAACCTGGTATTGCAGTACTTCCAGGAACGGTGCAGTGGCTCTAGGCCTTTTGGCTAAGAGCATTGGCGCAGAGTGATCCTTGGCATGTGCAAGGTGACCTCTGGCGTTTGTGATTTGACAAAGAATTGGAACGATTGGCTACGAATTAAAAAAAAAAAAAAAAAAAATTCGCTTCTCGGCCTTTTGGCTAAGATCATGCGTAACTGAACTAACAGGGGAGTAACCAACATGACCCCAAGGTGGTTCTCCCTGGATCAGGAAGGTATATGCTTGCTTTTTGGAAACAGGAGGTGGGTGGGGTGGCTTGACCCATCCACCTCCACGGAGGTGTGTGGGGGGCCTGACCCATCCACCTCCATGGCACGAACCTGGTATTGCAGTACTTCCAGGAACGGTGCAGTGGCTCTAGGCCTTTTGGCTAAGAGCATTGGCGCAGAGTGATCCTTGATGTGTGCAAGGTGACCTCTGGCGTTTGTGATTTGACAAAGAATTGGAACGATTGGCTACAAATTTAAAAAAAAAAATTTCCCTCATAACTCAGTCCTCTAACAATAGTTTCATGGCACTGTTTCCAGGGATTGAATGTCTTCCTTGTGCCTCTGTGACCAGACTGAACATACAACTTATTTTGCCATTATAACACAGCATTCTGCTTGTATTATTGATTGGCGCTTTGCAATAACTATACGTGGTGCTGAGTCCACTATCACACTCATATCTCTTTCTCTATTATTAAATATTCCATTCAGCATAGTTCTGTCCACTTACAAATTCTATCTAGGTCCATTTGTGTTCCCTGGCTGCTCTATCAGACTCGACTGCTCCTCACCCTATTTAGTAGCCATCTGCAAATGTGATCAACTTTCACTGTATTTCTGAATCCAGGTTGTTTATGTACATTGGAAACATTAGAGTCCAAGGAATGATCTCTGGAGCATTCCATCTAGTACATCTCCCCAGTTGGATATCACTCCCCTAGTTAGTACCCACTACAAAGGCTTTCAGTCAATTCCCTCGACCTGGGTCTTGCTCAGAGATTACTGGAATATTGTCCCAAACAGTGGCATGGCTCCAAATGAGCGAGTCTAGTGAGTCCACTGGACAGTGATACTGCATGGGTTGGCAGCTCTATGGGGCTTTGGATTGATGAAAATATAAACATATTAACTATAAATATTCCTGGATTGTCCAAGACTGTTACTAGTATTGATCTGAATGAGTTCAGAGAAGCTAAATCCTCTCTGGATTGGGGTTTGGGTCAAATCACTGATGGTATCAGATGTAATGAAGCTGGCCAGATGTCATGAGTAGATCTGGGAGTTACTGCATGAGCAGCCGACTGTATTAATTAAAATCAATTGACTAGCCATCATTGATATTTATCTCAGCTACTGTGTTTCCATTGAGGACGTTCATCCCATGGAAGTAGAGACCCTGGATTCTTTGTTTTTAATTACCTTTACATTCTTATGTCTGGCATATGAACACACTGACAAATTCTAAATGTTACAAAATCATTAACAAGACATCCCAAACCATGTGACTTTGATCAAATGTCCACTTCTGTATAATTTAACTTTGTAACTTCATGTCTATGTGTATATTAACTTTGTCATGCAACTGGAAATTTCTCTTTCAAAGAAAAGAGAATGTCAATGGATACTTGCTATTAATTTTTATTTCAATTGTGGAGCTATGGAGTACAAACACTGGTTCAACAGCACCACCTATTGTCTGTGCTCACATATTTCATCTAAAATACATGTTTCATTTGTATTTTTAGGTAGTTTAAATGCGTTCCATGGAAATCTCAACTACATGTGACAAAAATTCAAAGATCATCATCTACATCCAGTGCCAAGTGAAATATTATCTAAATTTGTGTGCAATGTTTTTCATTGTGAATTATTATATTATTCCTACATGCCTTAACAGTATCTGAACACTTATTGCTGTCTTCCTCTTCGCATGTTTCTATTTTGCTCCATTAATATTTTTCTACTGTATATTATATATTTAGATATTTATATTTAATTGATATTTCTCAATCCTATCTTGTTTTCATAGTTTTGTGTTAATTCTGCTCCGGTGATATCACGAATAGGAATGGTATTCAGTTATGGGGCAATGAATGGTGACTGTAGTCATCAGAGAATGGTTTCACTCATAGTGGGTGATTTTCCACTCAGTATTTCAGGGTGAACAGGGTGGGAGGAGCGGGCAACAAGAAGGAAAATAAACTACCGCTGACTAAGTAGCCAAGGCCAGCATTGTGTGATTTTGAAGCTAAATATCTATAAATCTTTGCATTTTAAAACTTTAAAAAACCTGACAAAGTTGATGATAGGTCTGCATAAGAATAAATCCAAAGAACTTGTGTGCAATAATTTATAAACTGTTTGACTGAGTGTTTAGCAATTTGGGTCTCACTGGGGTTCGTTGATTTTGATGTGACTATGTTAGTGTGTTGCTAAGTCCAACCAGAAAAATACGTTCAAACCCTAACCAAAATTTGCTGAATGCCGAATTTTCAAAACATGGACTTTTAAATATTTTTTTAGCAATGCGGTTGGAAAACTGTTTAGTTTGCAAAGGAAGTGTGGCAGTGCTCAAGGAATACAATGTGAATTATAATTTTGAGAGAAACCATGCATCCAAATCTAAAAACGTGCGTGCTGAAGAGAAAGCAAAGAAAGCAGATGATATTGTTGCTCGTAAGCAAAACATTTTTTTTTACAAGACTATCAATGGCATGGGATGGAGTTACCTGAGCGAGCTGCGTGATTGCACACAAAATCGTCAAGAACAGCAAACCATTGAAGGAGAATTTATTAAGGACTGTATGGTTGAATCTGCTATGATTTTGTGCCCAGACAAGAAAAAGCAGTTTAAGAACATTTTCTTGTTGAGGCAAACTATTGCAAGATGTGTTGAGGCTATCGGAGAACCTGGACCTGCAGTTAAAAAGTGAGGTGAACAATTTCTTCTATTTTGCATTGGCACTTGATGAGAGTTGTGATGTTGACTTTTCATTTGAGGTATCACCAAATATTTTGAGATCAAAGAAGCATTGACATCATAAGAACATAAGAAATAGGAGCAGGAGCAGGTCACCTGGCCCCTCGAGCCTGCTCTGCCATTCAATATGATCATGGCTGATCTGATCATGGACTCAGCTCCATTTCCCTGCCCGCTCCCCAAAACCCTGTATTCCCTTATCGTTCAAAAATCTGCCTATCTCCGCCTTAAATATATTCGATGACCCAGCCTCCACAGCTCTCTGAGGCAGAGAAGTCCATAGATTTACAACCCTCGGAGAGAAGAAATTCCTCCTTATCTCAGTTTTAAATGAGCAGTCCCTTATTCTGAGACTATGAGCCCACGTTTCCCTAAAGAAGAAAAATGGCATTCACTTACCTGGACACCCATTTTTTTTCAGCTCCTCAGCGCTGAAAATAAAAATGCAGAGTTTTCTCACCACATGCGCACCCTCTGGCGCAGGCACTACCCAATAATAATCTGCAGGGCGGAGCCTCCAATGTGTGCTGAAACTGCACAGCACATGCGCTGAAAAAAAAGAGCACCAAATTGCGCAATTGTTTTTTTAAACCCATTGCGCATGCGCACAAGAAAAAAAAACACCCATTTGCACATGCGTAGTAGAAAGTATAAAAAAAAGCACTTGTGGGGACTGCGTGGATCACCTTTGAGAATCCATTGGTGGCAGAAGTAGATTCCCAGGTAGGAAATACAGCTTCGTTCACAAGATGGCTGCAATGGAAGGGTGCAGAGAAGGCGAAAGGGCCAGGGACGGAGAAGGGGAAACCGCAAGGGCGAAAAGATTTCGCGGGGATGAAATTGAGCCCCTGGTAGACTTAATTGAGAGTAGATGGCGAGTTCTTGAGAACAAGGGGAGCTTCAGTAAAAATAAGCTTAAACCGTCTGCACTTGCAAAAGTTTGGGACCAAGTCGCAGTCGAGTTTAATGGAATGTCCATGACCCCGAGAACTGGTGCGCAGCTGAAAAAGAAGCGGCAAGACCTCGGACAAGCAGTGACTGTAAGTAATACATTAAACTTAGTTATTTGGGCTTTTAAATATTTGTAAATTTATGCACTGCAATAACATCTGTAAATGTGATTGTGTGTGTGTGTGTGCGCGCGCGAATGTGTTCAGACCAGAAGGAACTTCTCAAAAAGTTCCATTTTCATCAGAAGATGCTTTCACAGATTAACTGAGAACGGTCACAAACTGGAGGAAGTCCGCCAAGTAGGCTGCAGCTAACAGCCGTGGAGCAGAGGATAGCGTCAATGATTAAATGTCACAGGAGAAGTTTTCCATTAGAGGATAAGTCCTGCAAATCGCAGTCTGGGTTGGCTAAACGTTACAGACTGAGTGTGCTTCCTACGCTTCTCCTTCTTCAATGCTGCTAACCAAGCATCTATCTTTTTGTTTCGCAGAGGTTGAGCATCAGGAGGAGTCAGAAGGTACACCTGAAGTTGAAGGAGAGAATGTTCAAGAAAATGCCACACCAGATATTCCAATTCAGGAGAATGATGGGCAGCAAAAAGTTCTAGACGATGAGATGGCTACCCTGGATTTGGAGGTTCTGAATCTCTCAAGGATTCCAAGCTCTTTCATGAGTGAATCAAGCGAGAGGATATTTCTAGTTGTGATGTCTGAGGCTGCGGGTACAAGTGTGTCGCAGCAGCCATACCTCCGAGACGTCATAAGAGCGCAAACTCCAAACCTGATGCAGAAACACTGGACTCTGAGAACATAGGACATCTTGTGGGGATGAGCGGGGAGAACATCCAACAATCTCAATTGCTCCTGGAAGCCTTTGGTGGGGTGAGGGCAGAGTTGGGGAGACTGTCATTACAGGTGGTTAGACTTTTGGAATGGTTGAACGAGGTAGTATCGGCAATAAGAGGGCTCACCCAGGCTGTCCTTAATGCGAGGAGTGCTTTCCACTCTGCACCAAATTCAAGGGTTGATCCTGAGGTTGACTGCGAAGAGAATCCCGGGCATTCCACTATGACAATTTTGGCTCTGTCCCTGTTGTAGCCCAGCATCAAGAAACGCTGCACTGGAAAGGAATAGATTACACCTGGAGGTATGGGGGGGCAAGGAAGCAGAAGTCTGCAACTACGGGCACATGCAGGGGTAGCGGCATCTACTGGGGCAGGATTGGCACACAGCGCTAAGGAAGAGGATAGATGTCTTGTTTGTTTTTTGGTTGCTTCAGTTGATTGTTCTTTATTCAAAACTGTGGCAAACTTTACAAAGTTTTTTAAGTTATGCAGGTTTAAAGATAAGTAAAGTCAAGCTAATTACAACTGTACTGTACAAATGTTTAATAAATATTTTAATTTTGGACTTTTAACCTGACTCCTGCACTTCATTTTTTAATGCTACATTAATAAATATTACAGGATAATCAGGCTGAACATGTAAAATGGCCTCACTTCTTGCAACCTATTGGTTTAAATGATACAGGGGCAGGTTCCAGTACTAAGGTGTTCATGGATCCTGCCTTGTTCTGGGTCACTGATGCATACAATGAAGGACCATGGTGCATGTATCAGTGACCCTCACCCAGTCTGGATCCATGAACAACTTAGTATTATTGTCCACTTAAGCACTCCAACACTCCTTTAAAACATAAAAGATTTGTGGTGGGAATATTTAATATAAATTATGTATTTTCCACCTAAGTACTCCAATACTCCATAAAAACATAAAAGATTTGTGGTGGTATTTTTTAAATTCAATGTACTGTTCCACCTTTATTAGAGATCACTGCTGCTTCCCTTTGAGCCTGGAGTGTCTTGCACTGTCCTTTGTGTGTAGACCTTTGGCCTGGGCTAGCAGCGGGCCACATGGGTGGAGAACCTTCGGCCAGGGCTAGCTGCGGCTGCAATCGACGTCGAGGAGAATGGAGAGAAAGCTGTACTGGATGCCAAAAGAAGAAGACTCCGATTTCTATGCTGATTTTTCATTATTGGAGGTTTCAAAAGGATTCCCTGGACTATTTGGATTATTTTGGGTAGTGAGAACATCAATGGAAAAAGGTAAAGATTTTTTCTCTTTTTTTCCAACTTTAATTTTTGATCACAGGAGCATCAGTATTGATAAGTTTATATTTATTTTTAATTTTATATCTGCATATAGTTAGTATTTGGTTTTTAAATTACCGTAAAAGTTTATTTGTGAGAGACAGGGAGTCCCTTCGGCCAGGGATAGGGGTGGGCCAGCACAGACTCTCTAACTGTATGTAAGGGTTTTTCCTACAGTGCTTCTAGGGTCTCTGTGCCGGTTTTTAAAAATGTTGTTGGTGCGGAAAGTTTGCCTTATGGACAGAAATGGCGCACAACCTTCTTTTACAGGTACACCAGCGCCAGGATGTTTGGCAGAATGTATGGCGCCAAACATTCTGGCGCTGGTAGTAGACGCCGGTGCCCCAACATTGGGGAATCTTTGGACTGAGTGTCAGCGGCAAAAAAATTCACTGGCCGCTGAAAAAATGGCGCCCAGTGATGGGCAAAATTGGGGCCTATGTCCCCTAGTGTTAGTTTCCCCGATGAGTGTAAATATCCTCTCTGCATCCACCTTGTGAGCCCTCTCATTATTTTATATGTTTCAATAAGATCACCTCTCATTCTTCTGAACTCCAATGAGTTTAAGCCCAACCTACTCAACCTATCCTCATAAATCAACCCCCTCATCTCCGGAATCAACCTAGTGAACCTTCCCTGAATAGCCTCCAATGCAAGTGTATCTTTCCTTAAATACGAAGTCCAAAACTGTACACAGTACTCCAGGTGTGACCTCACCAATACCCTGTACAGTTGTAGCAGGACTTTTCTGCTTTTATACTCTACCCCCCTTGCAATAAAGGCCAACATTCCATTTTCCTTCCTGGTTACTTGCTGTACCTGCATACTAACTTTTTGTGTTTCGCACAAGGACCTCCAGGTCCCTCTGTACTGCAGCACATTGCAATTTTTCTTCACTTCAATTATAATTTGCTTTTCTATTTTTTCTGCCAAAGTGGATAACCTCACATTTTCCCACATTATACTCCATCTGCCAAATTTTTGCCCACTCACTTAGCCTGTCTATATCCCTTTGCAGATTTCTTATGTCTTCCACACAATTTGCTTTCCCACCCATCTTTGTATCAGCAAATTTGGCAACATTACACTCGGTCCCTTCATCCAAGTCATTAATATAGATTGTAAATAGTTGAGGCCCCAGCACCGATCCCTGCGGCACCCCACTAGTTACTGTTTGCCAACCGTAAAATGACCCATTTATCGCGAATCTTTGTTTTCTGTTAGTTAGCCAATCCTCTATTCATGTTAATATATTACCCCCAACCCCAACCCCGTGAACTTTCATCTTGTGCAGTAACCTTTTATGTGACACCTTATCAAATGCCTTCTGGAAATCCAAATACACCACATCCACTGGTTCCCCCTTATCCACCCTGCTCAATACATCCTCAAAGAACTCCAGCAAATTTGTCAAACATGATTTCCCTTTCATCATAGACAGTCCCTCGAAATCGAGGAAGACTTGCTTCCACTCCAAAAGTGAGTTCTCAGGTGACTGAACAGTACAATTTGGGAATTACAGTCTGTCGCAGGTGGGTGGGGAGTCTGGTTTGCCGCACACTCCTTCCGCTGCGTGCACTTGTTTTCTGCATGCTCTCGGCGATGAGACTCGAGGTGCTCAGCGCCCTCCTGGATGCTCTTCCTCCACTTAGGGCAGTCTTTGGCCAGGGACTCCCAGGTGGCGGTGGGGATGTTTCATTTTATCATGGGGGCTTTGAGGGTGTCCTTGAAACATTTCCTCTGCCCACCTAGGGCTCGCTTGCCGTGTAGGATTTCCGAGTAGAGCGCTTGCTTTGGGAGTCTTGTGTCCGGCATGCAGACAATATGGCCCGCCCAACAGAGCTGGTCGAGTGTGGTCAGTGCGTCGATGCTGGGGATGTTGACCTGATCGAGAACACTGACTTTGGTGCGTCTGTCCTCCCAGGGGATTTGCAGGATCTTGTGGAGGCATTGTTGGTGGTATTTCTCCAACGATTTGAGGCGTCAACTGTATATGGTCCACGTCTCTGAGCCATACAGAGGGCAGGTATCACTACAGCCCTGTAAACCATAAACTTGGTGCCAGATTTGAGGACCCGATCTTCAAACGCTCCAATCCTCAGGCGGCCGAAGGCTGCGCTGGCACACTGGAGGCGGTGTTGAACCTCGTTGTCGATGTTTGCCCTTGCTGATAATAGGCTCCCGAGGTATCGAAAGTGATCCACATTGTCCAGGGCTGCGCCGTGGATCTTGATGACTGGGGGCAATGCTGTGTGGCGAGGTCAGGTTGGTGGAGGAATTTTGTCTTATGGATGTTTAGTGTAAGGCCTATGCTTTTGTATGCCTCGATGAAGATGTTGACGGTGACTTGGAATTCAGTCTCTGAATGTGCGCAGACGCAAACATCGTCCGCATACTGTAGCTCGATGACAGAGGATGGGATGGTCTTGGATCTGGCCTGGAGGCTACGAAGGTTGAACAGGTTCCCACTGGTTCTATAGTTTAGTTCCACTCCAACGGGGAACTTGTTGAGTGTGAGGTGGAGCATTGCAGCGAGGAAGATTGAGAAGAGGATTGGCGCGATGAAGCAGTCCTGCTTGACCCTGGTTTGGACGTTGATTGGGTCTGTGGTGGATCCGTTGGTCAGGATCACAGCTTGCATGCCATCATGGAGCAGGCGGAGGATGGCGACAAACTTTTGGGGGCAGCCAAAATGGAGGAGGATGCTCCATAGTCCCTCACGGCCTTTGTAAGGTCAAAGAAGGCCATGTACAAGAGTTGGTGTTGTTCCCTGTGTTTCTCTTGCAGTTGTCGCGCGTAGTGGACGGAATCCGCACTTTGACTCCGGGAGGAGTGCCTAAGCCACAGGGGGAAGATGGTTGAGGAGGATTCTAGTGATGACTTTCCCAGTGGCTGAAAACAGGGAGATTCCTCTGTAGTTGCCGCAGTTGGACTTGTGCCTTTTTTAAAAGATGGTCCCAATTACTGCATCTCTGAGATCTCCCGGCATGCTCTCCTCCTTCCAGACGAGAGATGAGGTCATGCATTTGTGCCGATAGTGCTTCTCCACCATACTTTAGTGCCTCAGCAGAGATTCCATCCGCTCCCGATGTCTTGTTGTTCTTGAGCTGATGGATGGCCCTCTTTGGCTTTATCTGTTGCATCGAGTGTTGCGGCGTACGCGCTGATGACTAGTGCACTGGTTCTGAGTCATGAGCCGTTCGCTAATCCTTCAGGGGAGTCTCTGAGACGGTCGACTAGCTCATTCTTGATGGCGAAACCGACTCTGTGGAGGAGGCGTTCTTCCTCTGGTTTGCCTTTCCAGAAGGTATAACCTCGACCTTGTCCTTTGAGCTGGCTTTCCCCTGCCCGCCCAGGTCTCGCTTGGCCTGGGGGGGAAATGTCGACGTCAAAGCGTCTAAGTTCCCAGGCAACGATGGCGGTGCGGCGTTCCGGTCTGTCGCTGTTGGAGTTTGTCCATGAAGGTCCTGAACTTCATTTTGAAGGGTGGAAGATGCCTGTGCGTGAGTTCTTTTAATGTGGGGTGGCCGTTGCACACCGGCTACCACACAGGATTAGCAGAGCAAGGTCTTGGTCTAGTGGCAAGGGGGTCCAAGACAACTGGAAACCAGGCACTGCTGTATGGGCCTAGTTGCCTACGGCAGGATGCGAGCCATAAGCTCGGCGCTGGGCAGCTCCCTTCGGTGAGGTGATGAGAAAACTGAAGCCTGGCTGAGGGCAGGCATTGGGATGGTCAGTGGTCCACTTCATGGAAGGAGGAGAGATCAGAGTGGCCACGGCCATTATACACACCATGTGTTTGACAGAGACTCCACCGTTGAATGGGGCCAGCGGCCAGAGTATCGCTGAAGGGGTGAAGGCCAGGACGTAGTCGGTGGAGTGAAGGCCAGGACGTTGCCAGTGGGAAGGCTCGTGCGTGAGTGAAGGTAATCCCGTTTCATAAAACCATGCTGACTCTGCTTAATTGAATTATGCTTTTCCAAATGTCCCGCTACTACTTCCTTAATAATGGACTTCAGCATTTTCCCAATGATAGATGTTAGGCTAACTGGTTTATAAGTTTCATGCTTTTTGTCTGCCTCCTTTTTTAAATAGGGGCATTACATTTGCAGTTTTCCAATCTGCTGGGATCGCCCCAGAATCCAGGGAATTTTGGTAGATCACAACCAATGCATCCACTATCTCCACAGCCACTTCTTTTAAGACGCTAGGATGTAAACCATCAGGTCCAGGGGACTTGTCCGCCTTTAGTCCCATTATTTTACCGAGTACTACTTCTTTAGTGATAGTATCAAGTTCCTCCCTCCCTATAGCCCCTTGATTATCCACTATTAGGATGTTTTTAGTGTCTTCGACCATGAAGACCAATACAAAATATTTGTTCCAACATCTGCCATTTCCCTGTTCTCCATTGTTAAGGGAAGGAGCTCTTTGCTCATGATTTGAATTGCAGTGTGAAGTCATTTATGACGATGTTACTCCTTTTCTTCCATAAGATAGAAAACAAGTTCAGCCATTTTGTGAAAGATTAGTGTTTGCGATGAAAAGCTGAAAAAGTACATGACTTGACTAGCATGCTGAATTTTCTTGATAATTCCAGGATTTAAAAATGATAGAAAATGGCCTCTGGTATCCTCACCGTTCACATTTGATGTTGACAACGCTCTGTGACTTCCAACGAGCGTATCAACTTGCAGTGTGACTCATTGCTTGCAGAGCCACTCCCTGGGTTTTATGCCCCAATGAACAGTTTTCCAAAGATCAAGGCTTATGCCCAGAAAATGCTTGTGCTGTTGGATCAACATAGATATGCAAGCAGCTGTTTTTCAGTGAAGAAATTCAATAAATCAAGACATAGATCTTGGATGAGCAATAACCACCTTGCAGCAGTGCTCACATTGCAACAATGGAGATTATGCCTAACTTCAATTCTCTGGTTAGCACACATCGGAGGCTTCGTTCTTCCCATTGAGTTTCTTTAGCCTTCCACTTGTATATTGAAAATTGGGTTATTGTGGCACATCAATTTTTTGTTCGGCAAGGGTATTAAGGGATATAGTACCAAGGCAAGTAGATGGAATTAAAATACAGATCAGCCATGATCAAATGGAATGCTAGAACAGGCTCGAGGCTGAATGGCCTACTTCTGTTCCTATATGACTATTTACAACTTGTCTGCCATTCAAAAATTGCACTGCTGTCCTGCTAATACTAGTCACCCATGGAAAGGGGTGTGAAACTATTTGGCTCTACCAAACAATACATCTGTGCACAGCTGATTGGATCTGACATTGGCTGTTGATGTGTCCAACCACATTGCAAGCTCCGTGTCACATTAAGCTTTTTGCATATTTGGAATGGAGATTTGTTTAGATGCCATAGGAGAGAATGAACCCAAAATAGGCCCTTAGAGCCTGCTCCAAAAATCTATTGCTCTGTCTTGAATATACTTAATGACTGAGCATCCACAGCCCTGAGGTAGAGAATTCCAAAAAGATTCACAGCCTTTTTGAATCCTTAAAGGTAGCAATGAGCCAAACTGGGACGAGGCAAAGAATAAGCTGTTGGAAATACTTGTTCCAGGGATAGGTACAGAGCCAAGTACCAGTCAAATCATGTACTGTCTGATAAGTGAAGATAAGGCCAAAGCCAGTGTAAAGTTACAAAGAGCATTAGGGAAATAATATTCAAAAAAGGTAACTAGATGTGGTTATGAGACTCTGTAGCTCATATGGCTAGTGACATGCAACCCAAGAGAATTATCTTGTGTAGGCCAGCAATTTCAAAGGCAGGTTGCAGCACCAGATATTATTCAGTAACCACTTCCTTCATATTACATTCCTTTATATACACACTAATTGAATATTCTGATGAGGGCATCATGTGTCTCATGCAGTCTGGCATTCCTCCATTGCTGCTCTTTCCAAAAAAAAAATGGGGAAACCCACTGCACAATCTTATATTTAGGACAAGAGACGACCACCCTATAGTAAATGGCAGACAGTAGTTGGCAATGGAGAAAATATCCAAAATAAGCCAGATGAAATTTCTCTACCACTCTCATAGTTCAAAAGGCAGGATTTATAAAAGCCCCTAGCAGATGGGAGTCTTGGCAAACTAGTGCATCAAATTTTGCATTAATTCCATTATTTTATTTATTGCCATCAAACATTCACATCTATACACTGGCAACTAAATGGTTGGGTACATGGCACATCTGGAGCTGAGTGACACCACAACACCCCTATTACCCAACCACATATCAATTGCTATCACAAAATTTGATCAACAAAAGGTAAAGTTATTAAGCATTTTTTTTGCTCCACTGACCTCGACTACCAATTTGCACACATCAGGTCCCACAAACAAAGTGATAACGACCAGATAATCAGTTTGTGATGTTGGTTTGCGGAATATTGGCTAGGACACCAGCAAAAACTACCCTCTTTGAAATAGCACGATGGATTGTCTATGTCCACCCAAGGTGGCAGACAGGGCTTGGCATCTCACCTGAATGATGGCACCTCCATACTGCACTGGAGTGTCGCACTAGATTTTTTGCTCAAGTCTCGAGCGAGATACAAGTCCACAATCTTCCAACTTAGGCAGAGTGCTACCACTTAGCTACAGCCAACACCCAAGTAAACAGTCATCCAATTTAACTGGCAGCATCTGCTAAGTTTCAAAAATAGGTAATGGAGGCTTGTCTAATCTACTACATTACTCAAAGTTACAACATAGTTGGAAAAAAGTAAATTTCTAAATCTGATTAGTATATGGAACAATTCAATAAGTCAAATCCTTTAACAGCAACATTTGAAATAGCTGTTTCAATAAACTGTATTGCATCATGCAGTTTATCTAAATTAGAAAGCTCCCTGACTAATGCACAATGCTGGCCAGTCATTTTTGTGCTCACAATTTATGCAATGCAACTTGTCATTTTGTCCTCTGCTTTTCAGTGAAATGTGCTAAGTAAAAGGGCATCTTGCAAACTCAGTTATCAATCCATCATTAATGATTGAAATCCAAATAAATAGTTTTTTTCTTTTATTTCAAGCTCAAATAAAAATACAAAAAGGTTATAAAAGTGTAAACAAGTTTCCATAGGAACACTTTACAATGTGATCCCATCTCCTAGTCAACCATTTTGTTGCATACATAAACTAATCCATGATATTTTAAAATTCAAGCACACAGCTTTCTGCTTCAATTACTGGTCCCAAAAGGCAGCCATTTAATACATTACCCAAACCTCCTAGTTCAGCTAAGAATTGCCAACTGGTCAGTTAAGAATTATATCTAACAGTTTAGACATTAACTCTTGCTGATGAAGAACAAGAAGAACAAAGAAGCTCCATTCCACTTTCCCAGGCACAGGATGCTAGTACAGTATTAGCAGCATGATCCTCAGCTTGGGAGGGAACGTGGTCTTCCTTGAATTGCTGCATTAATTGCCTACAAGAAAAAAAAATTATTAGATCACACTGCATTCAAATAACCAGAGGCTACAGGAAAAATGGTTTCAAATTTAGATAGGAAACTACAATATGGGATGATTCTGAGAGCCTTCAGAGACCAGAAATCTTAATCTGTGTTGGATTAATAAACCTGAGAATTCATTCTGGAAACCAGGAACATATACTGGAAATACAGTCTCAAAATTCTGCAGGCTTGAATGATCACATTGCAATTCATCTGCAGATCTATATCCCAAAATAAGCAATTGTCTTCTTGGAAGGAAGAAGACAAGCAGGAAACCATAAAATGAGACTGGTTTCACTAGCACTGGGACTGAAGGCCGATAAATCCCCAGGGCCTGATGGTCTGTATCCCAGAGTACTTGAGGAGGTGGCCTTGGAAATAGCAGATGCATTGTCATTTTCCAACATTCCATAGACTCTGGATCAGTTCCTATCGAGTGGAGGGTAGCCAATGTAACCCCACTTTTTTTTTTAAAAAGGGAGAGAAAACACGGAATTATAGACCAGTCAGCCTGACATCGGTAGTGGGTAAAATGATGGAATCAATTATTAAGGATGTCATAGCAGTGCATTTGGAAAGAGGTGACATGATAGGTCCAAGTCAGCATGGATATGTGAAAGGGAAATCATGCTTGACAAATCTTCTGGAATTTTTTGAGGATGTTTCCAGTAGAGTGGACAAGGGAGAACCAGTTGATGTGGTGTATTTGGACTTTCAGAAGGCTTTCGACAAGGTCCCACACAGGAGGTTAATGTGCAAAGTTAAAGCACATGGGATTGGGGGTAGTGTGCTTTAACGTGGATTGAAAACTGGTTGGCAGACAGGAAGCAAAAAGTATTGTATAGGAGTAAATGGGTACTTTTCAGAATGGCAGGCAGTGACTAGTGAGGTACCACAAGGTTCTATGCTGGGGCCCCAGCGGTTTGCGTTGTATATTAATGATTTAGACGAGGAGATTAAATGTAGTATCTCCAAATTTGCGGATGACACTAAGTTGGGTGGCAGTGTGAGCTGCGAGGAGGATGCTATGAGGCTGCAGAGTGACTTGGATAGGTTAGGTGAGTGGGCAAATGCATGGCAGATGAAGTATAATGTGGATAAATGTGAGGTTATCCACTTTGGTGGGAAAGAGACAGACTATTATCTCAATGGTGACGATTAGGAAAAGGGGAGGTGCAACAAGACCTGGGTGTCATGGTAAGTCAGTCATTGAAGGTTGACATGCAGGTACAGCAGGCAGTTAAGAAAGCAAATGGCATGTTTGCCTTCATAACAAGGGGATTTGAGTACAGGGGCAGGGAGGTGTTACTACAGTTGTACAGGGCCTTGGTGAGGCCACACCTGGAGTATTGTGTACAGTTTTGGTCTCCTAACTTGAGGAAGCATGTGCTTGCTATTGAGGGAGTGCAGCGAAGGTTCACCAGACTGATTCCCGGGATGGCGGGACTGACACATCAAGGAAGACTGGATCAACTGGGCTTGTATTCACTGGAGTTCAGACAAGAGAGGGATCTCATAGAAACATTTAAAATTCTGATGGGTTTAGACAGGGTAGATGCAGGAAGAATGTTCCCAATGTTGGGGGGAAGTCCAGAACCAGGGGTCACAGTCTAAGGATAAGGGGTAAGCCATTTAGCACCGAGGTGAAAAGAAACTTCTTCACCCAGAGTGGTGAACCTGTGGAATTCTCTACCACAGAAAGTTGTTGAGGCCAATTCACTAAATATATTCAAGAAGGAGTTAGATGTAGTCCTTACTACTAGGGGGATCAAGGGGTATGGCGAGACAGCAGGAATGGGGTACTGAAGTTGCATGTTCAGCCATGAACTCATTGAATGGCGGTGCAGGCTAGAAGGGCCAAATGGCCTACTCCTGCACCTATTTTCTATGTTTCTACATGCTAAATGTAGGAAAACCAAGATCACGTGAGGATGGCAATTAAGCCAGTCAACTGAAAATACAACAGCAAAAATAAAAGACTGTACCAGGCTGGCCTTGACATAACATAGAAGATCTGGGGTCTTTGAAATCCGTTGAATGTTGAAGCAGCAGCAACAGTGTAAGCTCCCATGTTCTCATACACCATCCAGTCACCAACCTGCAGCTCTGGCATATCACAACGTTCTACAATACGATCAAGCCCATCACAAGTTGGGCCCCAAATACTGGTAGAGTACAGCCTCTCAACAGACTTTTGTTTCTACAAAAAAAAACAGCTTAACAGGTCATCTAATATATATATGCATTTACATAATTTATTAGGATTTTGACAAAAAGTCTTACCTTGAGCAGAACTGGCATTACATGAGCATGATCATATAGTATGCAGTTAAATGATCCATAAACACCATCATTTACATAGTACATGAGGGTTCTGTCATTTTCACCATCACCTTCATCTTTAACAAAAATATTGCACATTAGCTGCATGAATAAACCTGTATATTAAAACAAGTTATTGAAAATGTATGCTAAAGTCTTAACAGCTAATGCTTAATACTGTTCATTTAGTCATTAACAATGCAAGCAGGAATTTGCAAGAATTAAACAGATCCAAACAACTGAGTAAGTTTCAAATTATAGGAAAACAAACACAAGCAATAGGTATAATATTGTAATCAATTTTAGTTATTTGAATGGGATACATAGTACAGACAATATTGCAATAGGGATTTGGATCAAAAAGAGTCAACATAGCAGGTTAAATAAGCATATAGTTTTACATTCAGTGCTTGATTTGATTGCCTACGGTTATGGATCAGATAAATGATCTGCCCTCCTCTCCCAATCAAGTCTCAATTCATTGTCTTTTTACATGCCATCTTTATCAATTCCTACATCCTCCATTTCAGAAATTCTCAGCATGTGACTGGAGAAAAGGGATAGATGTTCCATATAAGAATTTGAAGATAATATAATTGAGGCCTCTCTTTCCAATTGGAACTTTCAAGCGCACGTTTGAGGGTGACTAGATGTTAAAGTTCACAAAAACAGTTCAAAGAAATCCTCAAACAGGAACATTGAGTTTAACAGTACAATAAATGGCCATTGATATACCTACCATCAGAGCTACTCTCTTCATTGAAGACCACCTTCTTAGCAATGATATTCACAGAAAGTGTGTAGGCAGATGCCACATAGAAACGACCAGGCTCAGCAATTACTTGAACTCCAGAATCAATGGGGAAATATTTGTCCAATGCAGTATTGATAACAGCTGAAATCTAAAAATATTTAGAGTTAAATCATCTAGCATTTTCAGGCAAATTCACTTGAGACTAAGTAGCAGCACTTCTCACCTCTTCAAATTTGAGTTTAGTGTCTTCCGAACCAGGGAATCCACCACCGATATCAAGCATATACATGTTGTAACCGTACTCTACCTAAAATTAAGAGGACACGGTAAGCAAACTAAAACAAAGTCAGGGTAAGAGTCCAAACCAATAACTTTGATTTTAAATTGCAATACATATACAAAAATGGCAATGAACATCAAGCACTTAATTCTGTTAAAATGAAGACATCAAAAACTGGTGAAATCAAGATACCTACCCCCATATCAAAAACAAACCGAGCATCTGCAATAGCTTGGGCATATGTTTGAGCGTCTGTACAACCACTTCCCACATGAAAGCTTTCACAGGGGAGACAAAAATGAGTTCATACAAGTCAGTACCCAATAAAGCTAATTGATTTTAACCAATGTGATACAGGAGTGCCTTTTAAACCCAAATGTGTGCATAACACCTGGTTTGTGCTGATCTAAGTAAAAACAGAAGACTGAATTGGGGGTGGGGGAGAGAGAGAGAGAGAGAGAGAGAGAGAGAGAGAGAGAGAGAGAGAGAGAGAGAGAGAGAGAGAGAGGAATCTGCATTCATCCAATGGCTATATTGATACCCTGTACTATTAATTGAAAGTGGTGTTGGATAGTAATGAAATGCAACAAATTGCCTGCTTTAAAACCATATTGCGTATTCAAGACACCAGTCTTATGCAGGTGCCAAACATACACTATTGTGCAAAAAGCTACACTAAAAAAAGTTCATCTATATTAACTGGATTATTAAAATCTCCCATCATTATTTTCTACATTGCATCAAAATCTAGAAGTTTCATACTATAATTAGTTGGGCCATATTGATTAGTTTAACTCCTGTAAGCTAAGATTTTGCAATTTTTGTACTGTTGTTTCTATGCAATCAACCTTTACATAATTCAAATCATCAGCAAAATTCAGGATATCATGGCAAATCTACCTTACTCCAATAATGTCAATATTCAGTTCTTTGGCACGTTCCAGGAGAAGTCTACTAGTCTTGAGTGTTGCTCCAAACTTCACACTCAAGCGGCAGATAGCCTTGGAATCATCAGTAGCAATGCGCAGAACCAGCCTAGGACAGAGGAAGAGGTGGATGCATTTTACGCCAGGATTTTACGTTAGTTCTGATAAAGATATCAATGAAACAGTGTAAAAGGAGAACCCAATATCCAGTAGATAAACCACCACAGGCAACCTAAAATGGGAAAACCTGTGCAGGAAACAACATCCTAGAGAATTAAGATCTGTCAGAAAACACCTGACAGATGAGACGAAACAGCACAGCTTGCTCAAAGAAGAGATTCTGGAATAATCTAACACAAAACTAGTTTACCACCACAACATTCAATGGTATCAATGTTATTCAAATAACCAAAAGATGTAAACTGGGGGAGGGTGGGGCGACACGTGCCAGGGCAAAACAGAACATCGCAACCATCCTACATGCCAGGTTTGATCCTATCCTCCATTTCCCTCAGTCCAGTAGACTCATGCCAATAACTAAATATCTAGTTGTGAAGAAAGCCACATACACAGCATGCAATGTTACTCGCCATCCTACACATAATTTCCACTGGATTGAAGTCTCCCAACCAGCAATTAGATCTTTCCTCTTCCTCAGTAACTGCTGAAAGAGCCAAAGGCTTGTTGAGCATTCAAGTTTACCTCCCACCCCACCATGTTCAAAAATGTAGCATGAATAACACTTTCCAACTATGCACAAGCTCAAACACTTTCAGGGATGTAGTTTTTTTTACTAAAATACCCCATGTAATTCAGAGTAGACCAAAAGGTTATGACACAGGCTGGTTTCACAGTTCCCTCCCACCACACCCCAGTTGGCAGTACTTTCAGCCATTTGTATCCTACACAAACTTCCTCTCTGCCTTTAAAAGTCCTCTCATTCTCACTTTCCAAACTATGCCAACTTCTAAATTGTGCCACTAATTATGTATGATCACAAAGGTATTATAAAAAATAAAAATCAGAAAGTGACAGACCCACTAATTTCCACCCATTTCCTTACAAAATCCAAAGCTATGTGCAAGATTTTTGAAACTATAGCATTGTGTGCACAAATTTGAGTTTTCCTCAGTAGTACACAATCAGCAACTTACTTTGCACTTGGATGGCATCTTGCTACTTTCATCAGCTCCACTTCACTATCAAATGTCATCTTCTGTACCCCATGTGCTGCAGCATATTTGATCTGAGACAATTGTTTGCAAGGGTTAGCATAGATTATTTTCTCAACTGGAACATCAAGGCTCTGCACCATCTGAATTTCAGTCTGTAAAGAATGATTGCATTCAAATCATTACAAAAATATAACAGGCAAGCTTAAATTAGAATATAAAGAATACAGAATATTAGCATACCTTGCTAGCACAATCAAATCCAGCACCCAAAGTAGCAAGAGTTTTTACCACAGCTTTATCATCATTACATTTGACAGCATAAAATGGAGTCACTCGAGGAAGGACTCTGTACCATCGCATGTGCTTCTTGACAATGTCACCCAAGTCGGCAACATAAAAAGCATCTTTGTCATCCTAGGAATACAATAGGTACAAGGTCAAATTATCATGCTAAAAAGTCATAAAACATTATACAGCACCTTTAATATAGAAAATTGCCCTGACAGAAGAGGCCAAAGTTCAAGATAAGTTGGGGCACAGCCACAGTGGGATACTAGGGCATGGTTATAGAAGTATAGTTAACAAAACTGGCACTTATATAGCACCTTTAACATGGTAAAATGTCTCAATGCACTTCACATGAGAATTAAATAATACTTACAGAATGAGAAACTTCATTTATTTTTCTCTCCAAGATGTCTCTGGCACTGAATCCTTCCTCAAGGAAGGCAAAGTCAAATTCACCATTGCTGAAATCATTCATTCTGAGATTTGTCGGAAGCAGGAATTCGCAATATGCAACAAACTGAAAATAAAGTAAAAAAGTTAAAAGTTAAATGATCGAGGATTTTAGAAATGTTTTACAATCTGCATAGTGTTAGCTGGTAAGCATTTATACCCACATGGACAAGTAAGAGATGGAATCTATTTAAAAGCAGAACTCAGCTGTCTCGCCAAGGCGGCTTTCCAACACAGTTAAACCCTCGAAGATACAACGCAAGGTCTGGGCTCTCCGTGTAGCCGTTGTATACCGTTCTGACTTGTTCGTACTGAAACGGAATTGCACACAATTAATTAGACGGTGAATAATATATCAGCATTTTTTTTTAAATCAAGCCACGATTTTTTTTTCTGAACCCAGCAACAATTGTGCACGAGTGCCTGCAGCAGTGACACCAAGTCGACCGAATACTGCACTATTGCATGCTACAGCAACACGCACTTTTACACTGCACTACTGCATTGCACGGTAAGCGTTGCCCTTCCTTCCCTTTTGCTCACTCCATTCATTCTTCTCCACCAACCCGGGGAATCATCCATTTGACTGACGTGTCCGTCGCCCAATGGGAAAGCAGAACCCGTCTCCCCACGTGTGCCAGGCGCTCCCCGG
Source organism: Pristiophorus japonicus (assembly GCF_044704955.1). Classification (NCBI taxonomy): domain Eukaryota; kingdom Metazoa; phylum Chordata; class Chondrichthyes; family Pristiophoridae; genus Pristiophorus; species Pristiophorus japonicus. The sequence continues at coordinate 60,480,589 of NC_091983.1, forward strand.
GAACCAGTACGGAGACGGCAGCGAGCACGGAAGTCCGCTCCCAGACATCAAAAAGGACCACCCGATCGTCACCCAACCCCAAAGTATTTCATTGCAGCCGCCAAGCCGAATCCGTTCCAGTTACTAAAAATACAAGACATTAATTTAAATCCCCCCCACCTCGAGATCAGAGGGAGGAGGGGGGGTCCCCACTAATTCCATATTGTATTTGTCACTTAAAATGGAGACTCTAAATTTAATTTTCCCAGTACGAGCTGGGCCGTTTCCTTTCTTTTTAAAAAAAAGGATTTAGTTTTAGAATGTTAAAACAAAAACGAATTTCTGCCCCCTACCACCAGCTTAAATTAACACGTGGCATTTGGCAAATGTATATCGGTATATTAAAAAAAACACAAACAGCGCACGTATTACAAACTGTTTAAAAAAAAAAATTTACCTTAAAAAACATTTACGAAGACTGTGTCCATCGAAAAAATCCGTTTAAAAAAAGAAGGAACAATTTTCCTTCACTCAACAAGCGCTCAAGCCGCTTTCAGACAGAATAAAGCCGACTGCCGTGCCACCCGCCCCTTTTATAGAGCGAGGCCGGGTTGCCATGCGACGGCTCCAGCCCAAACCGGTCCTGATCGGTTTGCTCTTGTCTGCACTCAATGGAGCAAGCGCGATACCGCCTCGCCTCACCATGATTGACACGTCACACGACCAATAGCCAATCGCACACGTCACCTCCAAACCCTGCAAAAGTGGGGACCATGAGCACAGAATTGTAACGGTGTGGGTTCTATTAAAATTACATCTTGTGCTTATATAATGAATCTTGGGGGAGCGGGCTACTGCAAACCTTACATAATATTGATCTGATCACTTTTGATTTTTAAATCAGGATTATTCGGCATCTGTCAGTAGTTTGAGGTTATGTTTCTTTTGAGTCATCTCCACATCCTATCCACCAACATCCACACCCTCCAACCCCACTTTCTTTAAAGTGTCTGCCCCGGAATAAACTTACACCAAGTCACTTACCATTGCCCATTCAAACTATCAAAATACTTCTGCAGTTGTCAATCTGCTCAAACATTCCCTCACTTACAGCTTTGATGTCTTTTGACACAGGTTCATTTTTAAAATTACACCTCCCTAAAGCATCTGGAGACATTTTTCGATGATAAAGACGCTATATAAATGCAAGTTGAAACTTCCTATTTAAACTTACCATGTTATTATGACAACCTTCCATCATTGGTGGTGCTGTACAGTCTCAGTTTTCGATCATCCAGCTCCTCAGTTTGTATTGTAAAACTCAAGTTCCATCCAATTCTACTTCTCTACTTTCCAAATTGCTGAATGTTCTGTTTTTAACTATATATTATAACATAACATCAAATTAGTAAATAAAAGATGTCTGACTTTTAAATGGGGATTGAATTTCAACTGTGTGCCCTGATCCAATTATCGCCCACCCTTTAATCCCGTTTCAATTGAAGATTATACTTGTCCTTAAATGCTTGTGTGCAATATCACTGGAGATGGATTAGTAGTTCATTAAAAGTCTTGTGTCTGATGCACACTTACTTCCATGAACACTTTCCCTATCACAGTAATGTTCCATTATAAAACACAGTATCCTATGACTAATCGTAATCTATCTATGTATTATTAAAAAATCTTGCATAGGGCAAAAACGTCCTCTCCATAAATTTTACTTCCTATTGCCATGATTTTTGGTCACAAATCTGACAGCATTTATCACTGTAAATTGTTATGTCAACATTTCCCTTTCAATTTTGCTTTTTCAACAGTAGCTGCAGACTCTGGTCACAAAGTGGCTCTGTGGAGCAAGTTTCTGACATCTCTCTTCCAAATCCATCACCATTATATATCTTGGAATCATAGACTAATGCAACACCGAACAAGGCCATTTGGCTCATCGTACCTGTGCTGGTATATAAAAAGAACCGTATATTCATCATCTGACCATAGGAAAATCTGGCACCAAGCTCATGGTCGACAGGGCTACTGTCCTCCTGTATGGCGCAGAGATGTGGACCATGTACAGTAGACACCTCAAATCGCCGGAGAAATACCACCAATGATGTCTCCGCAAGATCCTGCAAATCCCTTGGAAGGACAGACGCACCAAAGTTAGCGTCCTCGATCAGGCCAACATCCTCAGCATTGAAGCACTGACCACACTCGACCAACTCTGTTGGACGGGCCACATTGTTCGCATGTCTGACACAAGACTCCCAAAGCAAGCGCTCTACTCAGAACTCCTACATGTCAAGCGAGCCCCTCAGGTGGGCAGAGGAAACGTTCAAAGCCTCCTTAATAAAAATGCAACATCCCCACCGACACCTGGGAGTCCCTGGCCAAAGACTGTCCTAAGTGGAGGAAGAGCATCCGGGAGGGCGCTGAGCACCATGAGTCTCTTCGCCGAGAGCATACAGAAAGCAAGCGCAGGCAGCAGAAGGAGCATGCGGAAAACCAGACTCCCCACCCACCCTTTCCTTCAACTGTAAAGTCCTTACACAATACCACAAATCCACACGAGGCACATTCTATGGACAAGGTCACTCTGTGACCTGCACCTTTATTCACAGGACCAAGAAGTGATGACCCTGCATGGGACCTCCCTTTATATACCTGGATGACCAGGTGAGGAGTGTCTCCCACAAGTTCACCCCCTGTGGTAAAGGTGTGCATTTCTCAAGTATATACAGTATTGCAGTGTTGTTACATAAAGGTTACATACATGACATCACCTCCCCCCAACGTCTTATTGGGATCACAGGTTAAGTCTTTCGGGTGGTCTGCGCTCCCTTGTGGAGCGCCGCAGTTAGGGCTCTGGCTGTTGAGCCTTGGCTTGTGTGTCTGTCCGCTGTGGTGATTCCGGCCTGTCCGGGCTGACCGTAGGGACTGTGCACGCTGCTGATTGTTCTTGTTGCTCATTCACTGGCGGTGGTGTGAATACCATCTCATGATCTTCCTCAGGTTCCTCAGTGTCCATGCTGAATCTTTTTTTTTTACTTGGTCCAGATGCTTGCGGCATATCTGCCCATTGTTAAGTTTAACCACGATGACCCTATTCCCCTCTTTGTCTATTACAGTACCTTCAAGCCATTTGGGCCCCAAAGCATGATTGAGAACAAATATGGGGTCACCAATTTCTATAGATCTTTCCCTTGAATTAGGGTCATAGTACTCATTTTGGGACTGGGGTTTGCCTTCAACAATGTCGGACAAGACAGGATGAATGAGGGACAGCCGAGTTTTAAGTGTATGTTTCATAAGGAGCTCCCCGGGTGGGACCCCCGTGAGCGAGTGCGGTCGGGACCTATAGGCCAGCAGGAGGCGCGATAGGCGGCATTGAAGGGAGGGACCTTGAATTCTGAGCATGCCTTGTTTTATAATTTGGACCGCATGTTCCGCCTGGCCATTGGAGGCCGGCTTGAACGGTGCTGTCCTGACATGGTTGATGCCATTACCCGACATAATCTCCCGGAATTCGTCGCTAGTGAAACATGGGCCATTATCGCTAACAAGGATGTCCGGCAAACCGTGGGTCGCAAAGACCGCACGTAGACTCTCCACAGTGGTGGATGTTGTGCACAAATTCAAAATGATGCACTCGATCCATTTCGAGAACGCAACAACTACAATGAGAAACATTTTCCCCATGAACGGGCCCGTATAGTCTACGTGAATGCGTGACCATGGCCTGGTGGGCCAGGGCCACGGGCTGAGCGGGGCCTCCCTGGGGGCATTTCCCAGCTGAGCACATGTCGTGCACCTGCAAACAGAGTGTTCCAGGTCTAAATCAATTCCCAGCCACCAAACGTATGACCGGGCAATGGCCTTCATCAGCACGATGCCTGAGTGCTCACTGTGGTGTTCCCTGATGAATGCTTCCCTGCTCCTCTGGGGCATAACTACCCGGCTGCCCCATAGTAGGCAGTCAGCTTGGATGGAGAGCTCATCCCTCCGCCTGTGAAACGGTCTGACCTCCTCAGGGCATGCTCCGTGTGCACCCAATCCCCAGTCAGGACACATTTCTTAATCAAAGATAGGAGGGGATCTCTGTTGGTCCAGATTTTGATCTGGCAGGCTGTGCTGTCAAAGGCATCAACGGCCATGACCATCTCAGCGCTTTGCTCCGCTGCCCCCTCAGTGGTGGCCAGTGGAAGCCTGCTGAGCGCATCAGCGCAATTTTCGGTATCTGGCCGGTGCGGGATGGAGTAGTCATAGGCAGCCAGCGTGAGAGCCCATCGCTGTATGCGAGCTGATGCATTGGCATTAACAGCCTTGCTGTCTGACAGCAGGGATGTTAACGGCTTGTGGTCCATTTCTAATTCGAACCTCCTGCCAAAAAGGTACTGGTGCATCTTTTTCACCCCATAGACACATGCGAGTGCTTTCTTCTCAACCATCCCATGTCCACGTTCTGCTTGAGAGCGCGACCTGGAGGCATAAGCCACAGGTTGGAGTTGCCCCTCAGCATTGCACGGCTGCAACACGCACCCAACCCCATAGGACGATGCATCACATGTCAGAACCAATTTCTTACAGGAGTCGTACAGGGTCAACAACTTATTTGAACAGAGTAGGTTACGCGCCCGATTGAAAGCCCATTCTTGACCGTACCCCCAAAACCAATCGCAACCCTTACGCAGGAGCACGTGTAGCGGCTCCAACAATGTGCTTAATTTCAGCAGAAAGTTCCCGAAATAGTTCACGAGTCCCAGGAATGAACGCAACTCCGATGTGTTGCCGGGCCTGGGCACTCGTCGAATCGCCTCCGTTTTGGATTCGGTAGGCCAAATCCCGTCTGCAGCAACCCTCCTGCCCAGAAACTCAACTTCGGGAGCCAAAAACACACACTTAGGCTTCTTGAGTCGCAGGCCTACCCAGTCCAGTCGGCGTAGCACCTCTTCCAGGTTGTGGAGGTGTTCCTCGGTGTCCAGACCCGTGATGAGGATGTCGTCCTGGAATAAAATTGTTCCAGGAATGGATTTGAGCAGGCTTTCCATGTTTCTTTGTGAAAGACACAAAAACCATGCCAAAAATTGCTGGTCACAGGAATGTGGGAAGGGAGGACCTTGAGATAATCATTATCACTCGGGGGGTAGTGCTGAACAGGCTAATGGGACTCAAGGTAGACAAGTCTCCTGGTCCTGATGAAATGCATCCCAGGATATTAAAAGAGATGGCGGAAGTTATAGCAGATGCGTTCGTTATAATCTACCAAAATTCTCTGAACTCTGGGGAGGTACCAGCGGATTGGAAAGCAGCTAATGTAACACCTCTGTTTAAAAAAGGGGGCAGACAAAAGGCAGGTAACTATAGGCCGGTTAGTTTAACATCTGTAGTGGGGAAAATGCTTGAAGCTATCATTAAAGAAGAAATAGTGGGACATCTAGATGGGAATAGTGCAATCAAGCAGACGCAACATGGATTCATGAAGGGGAAATCATGTTTAACTAATTTACTGGAATTCTTTGAGGATATAACAAGCATGGTGGATAGAGGTGTACCGATGGATGTGGTGTATTTAGATTTCCAAAAGGCATTCGATAAGGTGCCACACAAAAGGTTACTGCAGAAGATAAAGGTACGCGGAGTCAGAGGAAATGTATTAGCATGGATTGAGAATTGGCTGGCTAACAGAAAGCAGAGAGTCGGGATAAATGGGTCCTTTTCGGGTTGGAAATTGGTGGTTAGTGGTGTGCCACAGGGATCGGTGCTGGGACCACAACTGTTTACAATATACATAGATGACCTGGAAGAGGGGACAGAGTGTAGTGTAACAAAATTTGCAGATGACACAAAGATTAGTGGGAAAGCGGGTTGTGTAGAGGACACAGAGAGGCTGCAAAGAGATTTAGATAGGTTAAGCGAATGGGCTAAGGTTTGGCAGATGGAATACAATGTCGGAAAATGTGAGGTCATCCACCTTGGAAAAAAAAACAGTAAAAGGGAATATTATTTGAATGGGGAGAAATTACAACATGCTGAGGTGCAGAGGGACCTGGGGGTCCTTGTGCATGAATCCCAAAAAGTTAGTTTGCAGGTGCAGCAGGTAATCAGGAAGGCGAGTGGAATGTTGGCCTTCATTGCGAGAGGGATGGAGTACAAAAGCAGGGAGGTCCTGCTGCAACTGTACAGGGTATTGGTGAGGCTGCACCTGGAGTACTGCGTGCAGTTTTGGTCACCTTACTTAAGGAAGGATATACTAGCTTTGGAGGGGGTACAGAGACGATTCACTAGGCTGATTCCGGAGATGAGGGGGTTACCTTATGATGACAGATTGAGCAGACTGGGTCTTTACTCGTTGGAGTTCAGAAGGATGAGGGGTGATCTTATGGAAACATTTAAAATAATGAAAGGGATAGAAAAGATAGAGGCAGAGAGGTTGTTTCCACTGGTCGGGGAGACTAGAACTAGGGGGCACAGCCTCAAAATACGGGGGAGCTGATTCAAAACCGAGTTGAGAAGGAATTTCTTCTCCCAGAGGGTTGTGACTCTGTGGAATTCTCTGCCCAAGGAAGCAGTTGAGGCTAGCTCATTGAATGTATTCAAATCACAGATAGATAGATTTTTAACTAATAAGGGAATTAAGGGTTATGGGGAGCGGGTGGGTAAGTGGAGCTGAGTCCACGGCCAGATCAGCCACGATCTTGTTGAATGGTGGTGCAGGCTCGAGGGGCTAGATGGCCTACTCCTGTTCCTAATTCTTATGTTCTTATGTTCTTATCTTCTTTGAAAGATCGAAGCCGCTGATCGAATGCCAAACGGGCACCTGTTGTAAACGAACAGTCCCGTGTGCGTGTTGATTGTGGTCAGTAGTTTTGATTCGTCGGCCAGTTCTTGGGTCATGTCGGCTGAAGTGAGGTCCAAATTGGTGAACAGCTTGCCGCCTGCCAGCGTTGCAAAAAGATCCTCCGCTCTCGGGAGCGGGTATTGGTCTTGTAGTGACACCCGGTTGATAGTGGCCTTGCAGTCGCCACAGATCCTGACCGAGCCATCCGCTTTTAGGACAGGAACAATGGGGCTCGCCCAGTCGCTGAATTCAACGGGTGAGATGATACCCTCTCTCAGCAAACGGTCCAATTCGCTTTCAATTTTCTCCCACATCACATACGGCACACCTCTGGCTATGTCTGGTGACGGGGTGATGCGAATCACTACTTTGGTACTTTTGAACATCTCGACGCCAGGTTAGAATAGCGACTCAAATTGCTGTAGGACCTGTGAGCATGAACTTCGCTCCACAGTTGACACTGCGTGCACATCCCCCCATTTCCAGTTCATCTCAGCTAGCCAGCTCCTCCCCAACAGTGCGGGACCATTGCCCGGGACAATCCAGAGTGGCAACCGGTTCACCAATCCATTGTGTGACTGCCAACATTGCACTGCCTAGCACTGAAATGATTTATTTGGTGTACGTCCGTAATTGCATCTCAATGCGTTCTAGTTTGGGTCTGCTGGCTTTGAGTGGCCATAGCTTTTCGAATTGTTGAACGCTCATGAGTGACTGGCTGGCCCCCGTGTCCAGCTCCATGCGTACCGGGATGCCGTTTAATAGGACCTTCATCATCATAGGTGGCGTTTTGGTATATGAGCTGTGAATGTTTGCCACATGAACCCACTGAACTTCAGCATCCATTGATTTGCCCCACGCGTCATCCTGCCTCGCAGACCCCTCTTCTGGTCCATCCACCTCATAAATTAGCCTGGTCGCAGGCTTCCTGCACATTCTGGCTAAATGGCCAGTGAGGTTACAATTTCTGCAGGCGAACTGTTGAAACCTGCAAGTCCTAGCAGCATGTCTGCCCCCACACCTCCAGCATGAATTGAGATTCCCATTGTTGTAAACAAAAGAGCTGTTACCAGCCATTCCTCACTGATTGTCCCTTTGACTGCTCTTGAGCACCCTGTTAGTGGGTGTCAATGGCCCCATCTCAGAACGCATTGTCCATTGGGATGGTGTAAATGTTCATTCAGCCTGCCATTGTCTGTGTTGAAAATCTGTTCTGGGGTCTATTGCTGTCTGGGGTGTGTTGAACTGCCCTTGCCTGCCTGCTGGGCTCTGAGTCGCATTTATGATATTGACTCCCTGATCCTTCGCCACGTTGATGTCAGAGTTGCGCGCGTATATTATCTTGGTTTCATCCTCCCCCGCCAGTCTGAGCCAGCAACGCCGCCGCTTCCAAGGTCAAGTCCTTGGTCTCGATTAACTTTCTGAAAATCCCGGCATGACCGATGCCCTCAATAAAGAAATCCCTTAGCATCTCCCCCCCTGCAAGCGCCTGTGAACTTAGAGGCTGGCCAAGCACCAGAGGCCCGCAACGAAGTCCGGTATGCTCTGTCCTTCCCGACGTCGGTGGGTATAAAAACTGTGTTGGGCCATGTGTATGCTGCTTGTCGGTTTGAGGTGCTCGCTGATTGGCTTGCTAAGCTCTTCAAAGGTTTTGTCCGCCGGCTTCTCGGGTACTAGCAGGTCTTTCATGAGCGCGTAAGTCTTAGATCCACAGCTGGTCAGTAGATGAGCCCTTCGCTTGTCGGCCGCTGCATCTCCCAGCCAGTCCTTCTTGACAAAGCTCTGCTCGAGCCTTTCAATAAAATCGTCCCAGTCCTCACCAACACAGTATTGTTCCTCTGTGCTACCGGTGGCCATTCTCGTGGGTTGTTGATTTCCGTTTCTCGTCGCCACTGTAAAGTCCTTACACAATACCACAAATCCCCATGAGGCACATTCTATGGACAAGGTCACTCTGTGACCTGCACCTTTATTCACAGGACCAAGAAGTGATGACCCTGCGGGGGACCTCCCTTTATATACCTGGATGACCAGGTGAGGAGTGTCTCCCACAAGTTCACCCCCTGTGGTCAAGGTGTGCATTTCTCAAGTATATACAGTATTGCAGTGTTGTTACATGAAGGTTACATACATGACATCAACGACTGTCTGTCCTGTGATATCTTCCCAGAGCACAGCACACACAGCTTCCTACATGGCAGGCAGCTCTCTCGGAAGCCTCCGGAAATTTGCCTGGTCCTGTTTAATTATTAACTGTGCAATTGCAGTACACAATACGTCCACATCCACAGGGTGGAACTACAAACATTACAAGCTTACAGACATTACACTTCTCCCTCCTTAATGATGAAGTTATTATAACAAACATCATACATAACTTTCATGTTTATACATTACACAGAATATAAACTTTTTTTTTTCCATATTTACAAATTTAACTTTACCACTTGTTTTCTGTTTTGAAGAGGATACCTTCGCTCTCGAACAGAATCTTCCAAACATGGTGTCGCTTTCAAACTCATTCAAGGTTCATCCTGAGGAACGTTTACCTCCACGGAATTTCCTTGATTTTCATTTGAACTCACTCTATCTTCAGGCTCTTTGTTTTCCTGACTCAGACTCAGACTTTCATTCTGATTCTCTCCTGGATTTGTTTCCAGTACATTGGATTTAAGATTTGCTACTGGTATATCAAAACTATCTGATGAGTCAGAAATAATTGAATCATTCCCACCTTAAACTCCTTCCATGTCTGTAGGTAAAATATCAATATGAACAAACCTAACCTGTCCATTATCAAACAACTTTACCAAATGTGTGCGAGGACCACATATCTTCACCACTCTTCCTGGTAACCACTTTAACCATTTATGGTGCTGGTTCTTCCCGCTCACCTTCTAGGCTAATTTCACACTTCTCTCTTTTACTCTACCTCAATCATGATTCTCTTTCTGTCTTAATTGTGTCTCTTTTACGGACTGTGCCAAATTTGGCTTTAACAACGAGAATCTGGTTCGTTGCTGTCATTTGAGAAACAACTCTGCTGGTGTTCTACCAGTAGTTGTATGAGGAGTATTTCGATATGTAATCAAAAAATTAGCCAATTTGTGATCGAATGACAACTGTCGTTTCCTTGAATTTGGATCTAACATTTGTTTTATGAGGGCACGTTTTACAATTTGTACAGTGCGCTCTGCTGCATCATTTGAAGCAGGATGGTTAGTGGAACCTTGGTATGTTTCACACCATTTTTGCTCGTGAATTGTGCAAATTCTTCTGAACGAAATTGTGGTCCACTATCCGAAACAATTTCTTCAGGGAGGCCAAAAGAAGAAAATAATTTTCGTAAAATGTCCAATGTTTTACTTGTTGTTATTTTCCACATTGGAATCACCTCAACCCACTTCGAATGGCTATCAATCACAATGAACAATTGTTGTCCTTCTAACTCAACAAAATCAATATGTCGCCATTGCCACACCCTGGGAGGCCATTTCCATGGCTGTAATGGTACTGGTGGTGGTTGCTTGCTTACCAATTGACATGTCCACCATGCAAAACTCTTGGTCAAGCACATTCCCAGGTGCTGGTCATGGAGGTCTCCTAATAATTTGAACCTGAATTTATTTGGTATAACCACTCTTGCACCCCACGATACAATCTTTAGCGACTGATAATTCATTCCTACGAATGAAGAATAGATGTGTATCTTTGTCTGTTACCTGGTTTGGCCATCCATTTGCAATATACTCATACACCTTTGACATCACTGGGTCACATTTGGTTGCTCTACCAATCTCTTCAGCTGTGACTGGCAGTTCATCAATGTATGAAAAATAAAACACTTCTTCCCTATCGGGTGTAACTTGTGATAGGGAAGGCAATCTAGGCATTGCATCAGCATTACTGTGATCAGCTGATCATCTGTATTCAATATCATATGTATATGCTGACAAAATCAAAGCCCATCTCTGCATTCGGGCTGCAGCTAATGTTGGAACTGGGGATTTTGGATGGAGGATTGCTGTTAGGGGTTTATGATCTGCAACAATGGTAAACTTACGACCATATAAGTATTTGTGAAACTTCTTGACCCCAAAAATTAATGCCAAAGCTTCCCTTTCAATTTGCGCATAATTACTCGCACTGGCACTGAGAGTGCGTGAAGCAAAAGCAATTGGTCTCTCCTCCCCACTACTTAATACAGGAGAGATTACTGCCCAACTCCATACGGAGAGGCAACACATGCTAGCTTAATCTCCTTAGATATGTCATAGTGAACTAACATGGTGCTCTCTACCAATTTGCTTTTACACTCCTTGAATGCTGTATCGCATTCTTTTGACAACTTCCAATGGACCTGTTTATTCAATAGTTCATTCAGTGGATGTAATACTGTAGCCAAATTTGGTAGGAACTTCCCATAATAGTTCAAAAGACCCAAGAATGAACGAAGTTCAGTGACATTCCTGGGAGTGGGTGCATTTCTGATCGCATCCAATTTTTCCATGGTTGGATGTAAACCATCTTTGTCTACTCTGTACCTTAAGTACTCCACTGAGTTTTTAAATAACTCACACTTACGAGCAGACACTCGTACTCTGTGCTTCTCTAGCCATTTGAGGATTTCATTCAATATGTTATTATGAATTTGCCTATTTGGTGCTGAAATTAGTATGTCATCCAAATAACATACTACCCCTTCAATACCTTGCAAAATCTGGTTCATCACCCCTTGGAATATGACAGGGGCGGAAGACACTCCAAACGGTAGCCTATTAAATTGATATAGTCCTAGATGAGTATTTATAGTCAAACATGACTTGGACTCCTCATCTAGTTCAAGAATGTAAGTAGGCATTCGTAAGATCCAGTTTTGAGAAGATCTGACCACCTGTCAGTGTTGTGAACAAATCTTCTATATTCGACAATGTATTGGGGACATTACCCTCTAGAACCTGGTTTACGGTTACTTTATAATCACCACACAATCTTACCTTACCATCGGACTTAGGTACAACAACAATGGGTGTAGCCGAATTACATCGATCTATCTTACAAATAATGTTCTCAGTCTCTAGTCTTTTGAGTTCTTGCTCAACTTTCTCCTTGAGTGCATATGGTACGGAACATGGCTTGTAGTAAACCGATTTAGCATCCTTCTGTACCCTGACACTCGCCTTGAAGCCTTGGATCGGACTGCCCGTTTCGCAGAACACCTTCGGATACTTCTTGATAACTTCATCCGTTGATGAAAATCTCGCTTCCACACAGAAAATCTTACTCCAATCCAGCTTCAGTGAGCTCAACCAATTTCTTCTGAGTAAGGCAGGCTTGTCTCCTTTCACTACTATTAGAGGCAAGTTCTGAAATTGATCTTTATAATTCACCAGTACAGTGATACGACCTACAACAGGAATTTTCTCTCCCGAGTAGCCTCGCAGCTCTATCTTGAATTTCTCCAGTTGGAATCACACAATTTGTCGAGGTACAGCGACTCCGGTACTTCACTCACGGATGCACCCACGTCAATTTCCATTGGTATCTTGAATCCCGCAATATCTATGTGGATTTTGATGCTTTCCGAATCGCTGTCCGTTAACCTCGTGCTCCTGATGATGTGCAACTCTAACATCTCCTCGTCCTGTTGTTGTTCTTCCATGCTATGTAGTCTCTTGGGATTTCTACTTATAGCTTTGAACGCTGGACTCATAGCTTTAAAAGCTGGTTTACCCTTCAGTCGGCATGCCTTCGCAAGATGCCCAGTCTTTCTGCAGAAGTAAAACTCTGCCTTCACGTATGGACAACTTTGAGCAATGTGTTGTCCCAGGTACCAATAGCACAACTTTGACACTCTGTTAGAATTTCCAGTTTCTGAGACTTTGGGCCCCCACCATCTTTTACCTTGAACCTGCAGGTGATTTACCTCGGTTGATTGATGACCGTAATTATTATTTAATTCTCGGGAATATTGTTCGGCCATGCCCATCGACCTCGCTGTCTGACAAGCAATCTCAAAAGTCAAGTCATCCGTCGTCAATAACTTCCTTCTGATCGCATCATTTTTCACCCCACAAACAAAATGATTCCTAATGCTCGGTTTTGAAAGTTTCCAAAATTACAGTGCATCGATAGACTTTTTAATGCTATGATGTAATCACTGATACTTTCATCAGCCTTTTGATTCCGAATCCCGAAACGATAGCTTTCAGCAATTTCTAATGGTTTGGGGTTATAGTGCTGCTCCAGCTTCATTAAAATGTCTTTAAGTGTTGTGTCCTTTGGCTCATCAGGCACAAGCAGATTTACAAGGGTTTCGGTATAATGTCGGACCCGCCTCCGATAAGAAGATCGATTTCTTATGTTCCAACACAGCCCGGTTCTGGACTGCATTGTCTGGAACTTCGATTATGTTATTTGCAGTGAAATACATTTCTAGCCGATCCACATACGCTTTAAAATGTTCCCGGTCATGTCCATATTCCCCCAAATGTCCGATTACACCTGCCATTTTAATCTCTAGCTGTTCACACCGTGTGCTGTATTTCACCTTGGATTTTTGTAGCTTTTTCCAAAGACAGAAACTTCCAAAGTCTCTCTGTTGGCTGGCTGAATACTTCCCCAACAAAATTTAAGTTTTAAATCATCCGAAAAAATCCCATCCTTGCCGCCAAATGTGATATCTTCACAGAGCACAGCACACACCGCTTCCTACATGGCAGGCAGCTCTCTCGGAAGCCTCCGGAAATCTGCCTGGTTCTGTTTAATTATTAACTATGCAATTGCAGTACACAATACGTCCACATCCACAGGGTGGCGCTACAAACATTACAAGCTTACAAACATTACATGTTCCACTTGTGACAGAGACTGTAATTCCCGTATTGGATGTTCAGTCACCTAAGAACTCACTTTTTGATTGGAAGCAAGTCTTCCTCGATTTCGAGGGACTGCCTATGATGATGATGATAAGCAATTTACTAGTAATATTTAAAATTCCATACATGTGGCACACATTCTACTGAAAACTTACATGTAAACCAGCTCATATGAAAAATCTTTTGCAATTACAATTACTTGAGATGTCTGTACCATAGAATGATACAGCACAGAAGGGGATCATTTGGCCCATTGTGCCTGTGTCGGCTCTTTGAAAGAGCTATCCAATTAGTCCCGCTGCTCTGCTCTTTCCACACAGCCCTACAAATATTCCCACTTCAAGTATTGATCCAATTCCCTTTTGAAAGTTACTATTGAATCTGCTTTCACCTGCATTCCAGATCCCTCACGTAAAGTTTTTTTTCCTCATCCTGCCTCTGGTTCTTTTGCCAATTACCTTAAACTGGTGTCCTCTGAGCTTCTGGGAACAATTTCTCCAGATTGACTCTATCAAAACCCTTCATGATTTTGAACCCCTCTATCAAATCTCCCCTTAACCTTATCTGCTCTAAGTAACCACCCTAGCTTCTCTCGTCTCTCCACATAACTGAAGTCTTTCATCCCTGGTACCATTCTAGTAAATCTCCTCTACACCCTCTCTAAGGCCTTGACATCCTTCCTAAATTATAGGGCCCAAAATTGGCCACAGTACTCCAGCTTGGGCCTAACCAGTGTTTTATAAAGGTTTAACATAACTTTCCCGCACAGGTTCTGCTGCACAGGACTCAGATGATGTACTCTATGCCCCTATTAATAAAGCCAAGGATCCCTTTTTAACAGCCTTCTCAACGTGTTCTGCCACCTTGAAATACTTGTGTATATACAATCCCAGGTCTCTTTGTCCCTGCACCTCCTTTAAAATTGTACCCTTTAGTTTATATTGCCTCTCCTCATTCTTCCTGCCAAAAGGAATCATTTCACACTTTATCTGCGTTAAATTTCATCTGCCATGGGTCTGCCCATTTCCCTGGTCTATCTGTGTTCTCTTTAAGTCTGCTACTATCCTCCTCACTTTTTACTACATTTCCAATTTTCATGTCATCTGCAAATTTTGAAATGATTCCTTATATATCCAAGTCCAGGTCATTAATATATATCAGAAAGAGCAGTAGTCCCGACACCCCTTGGGCACACCACTGCACACTGCCTTCCAGTCTGAAAAACAACCATTCACCACTATTCTCTGCTTTCTGTCCCTTAGCCAATTGCACATCCACACAGCCATTGCCCATTTAATCCCATGGGCTTCAATTTTGCTAACATCTATTATGTGGTACTTTATCAAACGCCTTTTAAAAGTCATACATACATCAACCGCACTATCCTCAGCAACCCTTTCCATTACTACAACAAAGAACTCAATCCAAGTTAGTCCAACATGATTTGCCTTTAACAAATCAGTGCTGACTTTCATTTATTAATCCATATTTTTCCAAATGCCAATTAAATTTGCCTCAGATTATTGTCTCTAAAAGCTTCCCCGCCACTGATTTTAGGCTGACTGGCCGGGTTTATCATGCACCCCTTTTTTGAACAGGGGAGTCACATTTGCAATTCTCCAGTTCTCTGGCACTACTCCCATATCTAAGGAGGATTGGAAGATTCTGGCCAGAGCCTCCACAATTTCCACTCTTACATCCCTCAGCAAACTAAGATGCATCCCATCTGGACAAGGTGACTTTTCCACTTTGAGCTACCAACCTTTTAAGTACATCCTCTTTATCTATTCTCATCCTAGCCAATTTCTCTACTATCTCCTCCTTTACTATGACATTACTAGCATCCTCTTCTTTAGTAAAGACAGATGCAAATTACTCATTTATTACCTCAGTTATACTCTCTGCCCCACAATGAGATCTTTTTGGTCCCTAATCAACCCTTCCCTTCCTTTGACTACCCTTTTACTATTTATATTTTTATTTTAAAAACTTCTGGGTTCCCTATTATGTTACCGACTTACCTATTGTCATCCACTCCCTTTGCCCCTCTTATTTCCTTTTTCAGTTCTCCTCTGTACTTTTTGTGTTCAGCTTGTTCTCTACTGAATTATGAACCTGACATTTATCATAAGCCTCCCTTTCCTGTTTCATTCTATGGCCTAGAAATTGGATAAGGCCTGAAAACGGGTGGTGTCAAATGCCAGCGCTATTTGCCTGCACCCGTTGAAAGTGGTCCAGGCAGCCTGTAAAATTGTATTGCCTGCACATTATAATGATTGAAGCGCTGATAGCGCTAAATGCACTGCTGATTGGCTTCGCGCTCAACAGGTCGGCCAGTATCGGGTGCAGTCTAATGGCCAGTAATGTTTGGCCTAAGCTCTCTTCACTACTTAAAGGGGAGGTGCTTTGTTGCAGCAGCACCTCATTGTCAGTCTAAACAAAGCTATGGCACAACAACACAGAGAGAGAGCAAGAAAGTTTTGATTGCTGCATTCGAGGCCTTGGTAGTGGCAGTTGAAAGAAGGTGGGATGTACTGTTCCTGTAGGGTGGCAGTAAGCCATCCAAGGCTACCAGTAGAATGCTCCGGCAGCAGGTAGCTACCTCTGTCACATAGAAACATAGAAAACATAGAAAATAGGTGCAGGAGTAGGCCATTCGGCCCTTCTAGCCTGCACCGCCATTCAATGAGTTCATGGCTGAAAATGCAACTTCAGTACCCAATTCCTGCTATAGAAACACTAGTGCCGTGCCAAGGTCATGGGTCCAGTGCCAAAAGAAGTTTAATGACCTCACACAGCTGGTCAAGGTGAGTGAAGGTTTCAGCAAATTCCATATCCCACCATCTGTACCACTTGCCTCACAGACTGCTCAATGCACCACACCCCAATCGCTCACCTACCAATCTCTTCCTATCACCACTCATACCTCACACGCACAGCCTCACTTCACCCTCACAAGCTTACCATCATGGCTGGGCTTATGAGTGTCGAAAGAGGCTGTCAGAGCAGTCCAGCAAACTGTCCTCCAGCAGATTGCTAGAAATGCTGAGATTCTGCCCCGGGGGAGTGGCAGTGGGTCTGTGGAGCAAGAACCTGCTGTCCTCGCTCAAGAAGACAGCATTCCTACTGCCACCACTGCCACGCTGCCTTGATCTTGCCACTGCCTGTCAGCCAGCCAGCCCAGACTGCTGCTGCCTATGCCGAGGTGATGCAGTTTACAGCCAGGCCTTCTAGGTGCACAGCTGGTCGAGGTCGTCCTGCAAGTCCATCTGAAGTCTCCCCATGGAAAGTCATCAGCCTTCCACCAGCCATGCTGCAGCCACTGGAACATGACCGACAGGCATGAAGAGATTGCACAAGGATGATTAGTTCATATTGTGATGTTGATTGAATAGTGATAAATTTGTTCTGATGAAAGGTCATCAACCTGAATCGTTAACTCTGTTTCTCGCTCCACAGATGCTGCCTAACCTGCTGAGTATTTCCAGTATTTTCTGTTTTTATTTCAGATTTCCAGCATCCGCAGTATTTTGCTTTTGGATAAACGTATTAATTTTGTTTGGAATGTTTGCTTTGTAGTGGCTCTCATTTCAGCTGTGTGTCCTGTGATGATCCATGACAGAGAAATGGTATGATGGGAAGTGGTGAGTAATGGGGATCTGGGGTTTCATTCACTGGAATCAGAGTCTGACAGGCAGACTGACAGACAGCCCGTCCATAACAGGGATCTGCAGCCTGCCTCCTCCATTCCTTCTCCTCCTCCTCCTCCTCCTCTTGAGATTGTCCCGCAATCCCTGGTGGCAATTCTGCCACTCTTATGATGGCCAAGTTGTGGAGCATGCAGCAAACCATGATGAAATGGGACACCCACTCTGGCTATTACTAGAGGTCTCCTCCCGAGCGGTCAAGACAGCGGAACCGTTGCTTCAGCAGCCCTGATGGTCTGCTTGATGACGTTCCTGGTGGCAGCATGGCTGTCATGATAAGAGTGCTGGGTAGGAATAGTGGGGTTGCGCAGGGGAGTTATCAGCCAGGTGTAGAGTGTATAGCCCTTGTCTCCAAGCAGCCGCTCATGGATTTGCCGTGGTGGCTGGAAGATTGCTGGTGCACCAAACTAATGCAGGATGAAGGCAACATGACTGCTGGCGGGATAGTGGGCATTCACCATCATGATGCGCTGGGCGTAGTCACACAACAACTGCACATTAAGTGAATGGTAGCCTTTGCGGTTATGGAACATCACAGGATTGATATGCCAATCATTTCTCCAAATCAACCACTGGTTGACATACTTGGACATTGCTGCACTTCAAGGTCAACGAGTGAAAGTTTTCCATTTTACATCTCTGATCTCACATGATAGTAAAGGCTCAATCAATCAATGGCACATTAAAGATTGTTTTACATGGGCTGCTGCAGTGATGTATCCTATCTGGCATGACTTTGTGGATATTTATTATGGGTCAGCTCGATATTTAATTGCACAGTTGTAGTCCGACAAGTAGTTTTCAGCTGTTGTTTTACATTGCTTCAACCCTTTTATTACCTCATTTGGGTCTTTTGTCTCAACTTTCAATGTTCAACCTGTAATTAAATCTACAAGTTTTAGCCTGACACCTAGGAGTGACACTTAGACTTTCCAGAGGAAATAGGTGAATATGATGGGCATTCCATGTGATCACTGGTGTACTGTACACCATAATTAAGGGTAATAATTAATCTTGGGTTCGGTAGTCCACACACGGAATGTGCAAGGGTGCAGGTTGCAGGTTTGGACTGGTTATCAAAACTATCTTTTCATCAGGAACCCAAGACGGGAAGTTCAAACTGTAACGATTTCTTGGATAATTACTTGATTCCTTGTGTTTTAGCAACTGCAGATAGTGGGGTTAATTTTGGCTTTGGACAGAAAGGTAATATGGGATCAGCTGCCCGATATACATTTCTCCCAATTTTAATTTCCACCGACTTCCATTGATGTACAACGGGTGTCCAAACTAATATCGGCCATTTTACACTATCGCACAAAGTCAACATTACCTCCAGTGAATCTTTACCAAAGCCCAGTAGCTTATGTTCGCAAAGCTGATCAAATTACATTGTCTTTAAGAGTTAATTTGCTGCTTAAATTTCAACAACTCAGATGGAATTGTGATTTCAATTACTGTCAGATGTCAAACATAAACATCATCATCATAGGCAGTCCGCAGACAACACTTGTGTCTGCGCATACTCAGAGGCTGAACTCCAAGCCATCGTCAACACCTTTACGAAAGCATGGGCCTTACACTAAACATCCGTAAGACAAAGGTGTTCCACCAACCTGACCCCGCCACATCGAGGCGTTGTTTAGCCGGGAGCCAATGTAGGTCAGCAAACACAGGGGTGATGGGTGATCGTGACTTGGTGCAAGTTAGGACACGGGCTGCCGAGTTTTGGATGACCTTAAATTTACGTAGTGTAGAATGTGGGAGGCCAGCCAGGAGTGCATTGTAGTAGTCAAGTCTAGAGGTAACAAAGGCATGGATGAGGGTTTCAGCTGCAGAAGAGCTGAGGCAAGGGCGGAGGCAGGCAATGTTACGGAGGTGGAAATAGGCAGTTTTAGTTATGCCGCGGATATGTAGCCAGAAGCTCATTTCAGAGTCAAATATGACACCTAGGTTGTGAACAGTTTGGTTTAGCCTCAAATAGATGCCAGGGAGAGGGATGGAGTCATTGGTTAGAGAACGCAGTTTGTGCCAGTGACCAAAGACAATAGCTTCGGTCTTCCCAATATTTAATTGGGAAACATTTCTGCTCATCCAGTACAAGCAGTATGACAATTTAGAGACCATGGAGGTGTCAAGAGAAGCAGTGGAGGGGTAAAGCTGTGTGTCGTCAGTATACATGTAGAAACTGAATCCGTGTTTCAGAGGATATCACCAAGGGGCAGCATATAGATGAGAAATAGAAAGGGGCCAAGGATAGTTCCTTGGGGGACACCAGAGGTAACAATGTGGAAATGGGAAGAGAAGCATTGCAGGAGATTTTCTGGCTATGATTAGATAGATAAGAATGGAACCATACGAGTGCATTCCCATCTAGCTGGACGATGATGGAGAGGCGTTAGAGGAGGATGCATTGGTCAACTATGTCAAAGGCTGCGGACAGGTCCAGGAGGACGAGGAAGAATAGTTTACCTTTGTCACTGTCATTTGTGACTTTGGTGAGAGCTGTTTCGGTACTGTGGCAGGGGCGAAAACCAGATTGAAGGGATTCAAACAGTGAGCTCTGGGAAAGATGGTCACGGATTTGGGAGGCGACAACGATGGGCAGTAGTTAGCAAGCACAGTGGGGTCAAGGGTTGTTTTTTTGAGGAGACGGTGATGATGGCAGATTTGAAGGAGAAGGGAACAGTACCCGAGGAGAGAGAACCATTAATGTCAGCTAACATGGGAGCCAAAAAAGGAAGTTGGATGGTCAGCAGTTTAGTGGGAATAGGGCCAAAAGGAGCAGGAAGTGGGTCTCAAGATGAGCTTGCAGAGATCAAGAGGGGAGATCAAAGAGAAACTAGAGAAAGATGCGAGTATAGGGTTAGGGCAGGTGGGAGCATCAGAGGAAGTTTGACCCGGTGGGCTAGGGGAGGGAAGGGAACTGGCAGAGGCAGCTGATCAGATGGTCTCAATCTTTGAGACAAAGAAGTTCATGAGCTCCTCACACTTGTTTTTGGAGGTGAGTGTGGTGGAGACAGGGGAGAGGGGTTTAGCAGTAGAGAATAGTAGCCGGGGTTTTCTTTGCATTCCAGAATGATCCTGGAACGGTGAGCAGTTTTTGGAGACAAGAGCAGTGTTATATATGTAAACTTGTATTTACTCTGTACAGCCACCAGAGGGCTCATCATCTGGAGTCCCAAGAGATCCCATAATTCCTTGGGAGCACAGGTATTTAAGGAAGCCTCACAGGTTGGAGAGGCACTCTGGAGACCTGCAATAAAAGACTAAAGTCACACTTTACCTTAAGCTCTCAGTGTTCAGTCTGACTCTTTCTCCATACACTACAACTGGCGATGAGATACAGATAGCGAACCCAAAGATACAGAGAATAGTAGGCATCCTGGAGAAATTCTCGCAGGGAAATGATTGGGAAACTTTTGTGAAGCGACTCGACCAATACTTCATGGCCAACGAGTTAGATAGAGAAGAGAACACTGCCAAACGAAAGGTGATCCTCCTCACCGTCTGTGGGGCATCAACGTATGGCCTCATGAAGAATCTGCTTACTCCAGCGAAACCCACGGAGAAATCGTACGATGATTTGTGCACACTGGTCCGAGAGCATTTAAACCCGAAGGAAAGCGTCCTGATGGCGAGGTACCGGTTCTACACCTACAAAAGATCTGAAGGCCAGGAAGTGGCTAGTTATGTTGTTAAGATGCCTTGCAGGACATTGTGAATTTGAAGAACATTTGAAGCACATGCTCAGAGACTTTTTCATACTTGGCATTGGCCACGAAACCATACTTCGCAAACTTTTGACTGTAGAGACACCAACCTTAAGTAAGGCCATACCGATAACCTAGGCGTTCATTGCCACCAGTGACAATACTAAGCAAATCTCTCAGCACACAAGTGCTGCTACAAGTACTGTGAACAAAGTGATGTTGTTTTCAAATCGCAATGTACAGGGCAGGTCACACATGCCTGCAGCTGCACATCCGCAGATGTCTCAGAGTCCACCATCAAGGGTGATGAATGCAAGGCCATTAACACCTTGTTGGTGCTGCGGGGGTGATCATCATTTCCATTCATGCCAATTCAAAGGGTACGTTTGCAAGGGCTGTGGAACAATGGGACACCTCCAACGTATGTGCAGGTGAGCTGCAAATCCTGTTAAACCTGCAAACCACCATGTTGCAGAGGAGGACAGATCCATGGAGGATCACGATGAACCAGAGCCTCAGACCGAGGAGGCAGAAGTACATGGGGTGCACACATTCACCATGAATTGTCACCTGATAGTGCTGAATGTTGAACTAAATGGACTCCCGGTGTCAATTGAGCTGGACATGGGCGTGAGCCAGTCCATCAGGTGCAAAAAGACTTTCGAGAAACTGTGGCACAGCAAGGCCTCAAGGCTAGTATTAACTCCAATTCGCACGAGCCTAAGAACTTACACAAAGGAACTGATTCCCATAATTGGCAGTGCTACAGTAAAGGTCTCCTATGATGGAGCAGTGCACAAGCTACCACTCTGGGTGGTACCAGGCGATGGTCCCATGCTGTTCGGCAGGAGCTGGCTGGGAAAGATACGCTGGAACTGGGACAACATCCGAGCGCTATCGCCCGCTGACGACACCTCATGTGCCCAGGTCTTAAACAAGTTCCCTTCGCTGTTCGAACTAGGCATCGGGAAATTCCAAGGAGCAAAAGTGCAGATCCACCCAATTCCGGGGGCGCGACCCATCCATCAGAAGGTGAGCGCAATACCGTATGATGAAAGAAAGGGTAGAGATCGAGCTAGACTGACTGCAAAGTGAGGGCATCATCTCACCGATCGAGTTCAACGAATGGGTCAGTCCTATTGTCACAGACCTCAAGGGAGATGGCACCGTCAGAACCTGTGGCGATTACAAAGTAACTATCAATCGTTTCTCCCTGCAGGACCAATATCCACTACCAAAGGCCGACGACCTATTTGCATTGCTTGTGGGAGGAAAGAAGTTCATGAAGTTGGATTTGACTTCAGCCTACATGACGCAGGAACTGGAGGAATCATCGAAGAGGCTCACCTGCATCAACACGCACAAAGGTCTTTTCATTTATAACAGATGCCCTTTTGGAATTCGATCAGCGGTGGTGATATTCCAGAGAAACATGGAAGGCTTACTGAAGTAGCACCGTGGTCTTCCAGGATGATATCTTGGTTACAGGTCGGGACACAGTCGAGCATCTGCTGAACCTGGAGGAGGTTCTTAATCGACTCAACTGCGTGGGACTCAGGTTAAAATGCTTGAAGTGCATTTTCCTGGCGCCTGAAGTGGAGTTCCTGGGGAGGAGGATCACGGCGGACGACATCAGGCCCACCGATTCGAAGACGGAGGCAATCGAGAACGCATCGAGACCACAGAACATGATGGAGCTGCAGTCGTTTCTAGGACTCTTGAACTACTTTGGTAACTTCTTACCGGGTCTCAGCACACTGTTAGAACTACTGCACATGTTACTACGTAAAGGGGACGAATGGGCATGGGACAAAAGCCAAGAAAATGCCTTTGTAAAAGCTAGAAAATTGTTATGCTCAAACAAATTGCTTGTATTGTATGATCCATGTAAGCGTTTGGTACTAGCATGTGATGTGTCGTCATATGGTGTCGGTTGTGTATTGCAACAAGCTAATGATTTTGGGAAGTTGCAACTGGTAGCTTATGCATCCAGGAGTCTGTCTAAGGCTGAGAGAGCCTACAGCATGATTGAAAAAGAAGGGTTAGCGTGTGTCTATGGGGTAAAGAAAATGCATCAATATCTGTTTGGGCTAAAATTCGAATTGGAAACTGACTATAAACCACTCATATTCCTGTTTTCCGAGAGTAAGGGGATAAACACCAATGCATCAGCCCGCATCCAGAGATGGGCGCTCACATTGTCTGCATACAACTATGCCATCCGTCACACGCCAGGCACAGAAAACTGCGTTGGTACTCTCAGTAGGCTGCCATTGCCCACCATGGGGATAGAAATGGTGCAGCCCGCAGATCTAGCCATGGTTATGGAAGCATTTGAGAGTGAGCAATGACCCGTCACTGCCCGACAGATCAAAACCTGGACGAGCCAGGACCCCTTATTGTCCCTCGTCAAAAACTGTGTGCTTCACGGGAGCTGGTCCAGTGTCCCAGTGGAAATGCAGGAAGAGATAA
Source organism: Pristiophorus japonicus (assembly GCF_044704955.1). Lineage (NCBI taxonomy): Eukaryota > Metazoa > Chordata > Chondrichthyes > Pristiophoridae > Pristiophorus > Pristiophorus japonicus. The sequence continues at coordinate 60,504,176 of NC_091983.1, forward strand.
AGCCGTTCCAGCAGCGCAAAGATGAAATGTCTATACAGGCAGACTGCCTTCTGTGGGGCAATCAAGTAGTGGTTCCCAAGAAGGGCAGAGACACCTTCATCAGTGACCTCCACAGTACCCACGCAGGCATCGTAATGATGAAAGCGATAGCCAGATCCCACGTGTGGTGGCCCGGTATCGATGCGGACTTAGAGTCCTGCGTTCATAGATGTAATACATGCTTGCAGTTAAGCAATGCACCCAGGGAGGCACCGCTAAGTTTATGCTCTTGGCCCTCCAAACCGTGGTCTAGTGTACATGTCGACTATGTATGCCCGTTCTTGGGTAAAATGTTCCTTGTGGTTGTAAATGCGTACTCCAACTGGATTGAATGTGAGATAATGTCGGCTAGCATGTCCGCTGCCACTACTGAAAGCCTGTGGGCCATGTTCACCACACACGGCCTACCCGATGTCCTGGTGAATGACAACGGGCCATGTTTTACCACTGCTGAGTTCAAAGAATTCATGACCCGCAACAGGATCAAACATGTCACATCTGCCCCGTTTAAACCAGCGTCCAATGATCAGGCAGAGAGAGCAGTGCAAACCATCAAGCAGGGCTTGAAGAGGGTAACGGAAGGCTCACTGCAGACTCGCCTATCCCGAGTCCTGCTTAGCTACCGCACGAGACCCCATTTGCTCACTGGGATTCCACCTGCTGAACTGCTCATGAAAAGAGCACTTAAAACAAGGCTCTCGTTAGTTCACCCTGATCTACATGAACAGGTAGAGAGCAGGCGGTTTCAACAAAGTACATACTATGATAGCGCAGATATGTCACGCGAGATTGAAATCAATGATCCTGTATTTGTATTGAATTAAAGACAAGGTCCTAAATGGATTCCCGGCACTGTCGTGGCCAAAGAGGGAAGCAAGGTGTTTCGGGTCAAACTTTCAAACGGATTCATTCATCGGAAACACTTAGACCAAATCAAACTCAGATTCACAGACTATCCAGAGCAACCCACTTTGGACCCTACCTTCTTTGACCTCCCAACATACACACCAGTGGCAACTGGCATTGCGGTTGGCCACGAAGCAGAACCCATCATCCACAGCAGCCCAGCAGGACCACCACACCAGCAAGGCCAGCTGCACAGCAGCCCCGCGAGGGCCCAACAGTTGATTCACCAGTACCAGCTTTCACACCGAGATGATCAACCAGGGCAAGAAGGGCCCCAGATTGACTCACCTTGTAAATAGTTACACTATCGACTTTTGGGTGGGGGGGGGGGGGGAGGGGGGGGGGAGTGTTGCTATATATGTAAACTTGTATTTACTCTGTACAGCCACCAGAGGGCTCATCCCTTGGAGTCCTGGGATCCCATAATCCCTTGGGAGTACAGGTATTTAAGGAGGCCTCACAGGTTGGAGAGACACTCAGGAGACCTGCAATAAAAGACCAAGGTCACACTTTACTTTGAGCTCATAGTGTTCAGTTTGACTCTTTCTCCGTACAGAAAAGTAGGACCCAATAATGCTTTATGTGTTCGAGCCAGATCTGGCGGTGAATGGCTAAACCAGTTGTCCACCACATCCTTTCAAGTCTATGCCCCTTGGACTTGCGGGAGTGAAGATGAGGGTTGTACCAGGGGGAACGGACAGTGTGAGAGAGATAATGATTTTAATAGGGACTAGGGCATCAAAGGTGGTGGTGAGAGTGTGGTTGAGCAGATCGGTGGCTGCAGAAATGTCATGGTGAATGGAGGGCCAAAGGCTGGACAGTTTGGAGTTGATAAGTGCAGTTATAAGAGAGTTTGGAGAGAGTTTTTTTTCAGAGGCGGATGCAGAAGGAAATAGGTTTGGATTGGGGAAGGGGGATGTGGGCAGAGCACGATACAAGGAAATGGTCAGAGATAGCCTTATCTTTAATTGACACGGTTGGAATAGCAAGGCCATGAGAGATGGCAAGGTTAAGGGCCATGAATATGGGTTGAGGAATTCACATGGAGGGAGAGATTAAGGGAGGACAGGAGGGTAGTGAACTCAGAGGAGAGAGAGCTTGATGAATTGAGATGGAGGTTGAAATCACTGAGGATGAGAAGTTGCTCGGTGCATAGGCTGACGGAGGAAAGCAGTGAGGATATATCTGTGATAAACTTTTTAATCATACTTGGGTGGGCGGTAGTGAACGAGAATTTTAAATGAGAGGTGAGGGGGTGGAATAAAGTGAGATGTTAAAAGGAGGAGAAGGTACTGGAGGAGTAGGGGGACAGACCAAGATATGATTTGGTAATGAGAGCCACACTGCCACCACGGTGGTCTGGGTGTGGCAAGTGGTGGAATGTATAGTCGAGTGAGGAGGCTTTGTATAAAGGGAAGATATCATCATCCCTCAGCCAAGTTTCTGTCAGTGCCATAATGTCGATGCAATCATCCACGATAATGTCATGGATGGTAAGGGCCTTGTTCGCAAGTGAACGGACATTCTGCAAGGAAATCTGGAGAGGGTCTGGGATGGCTGATCCACTGCCAGCATACACAGAGTCAGTGCTTGGAGGGATGAGATTAGCAAGATTAGCTCCCTAAACATACAAAAATGACAGAGAGGGGAAAAGATCCATCTATCTTGTCCCATATAGTTTTGATATGCTATGCATTATGATAGACATCTCATCTACATGCTGCGCCTCAGTGACTTCATCAGAAAACACATCAGGTTCCACGTGTACGCTGATGACACCCAGTCTTACCTTACCACCACCTCTCTCGACCCTTCGCTTCTCTGATTTGTCACACTGTTTGTCCAACAGAAGTTTCCTCCAACTAAATATTTGAAAGACCAAAGCCATTATCTCTCAGTCCCCATACAAACTCTGTTCCCTACCATTGACTCTATGCCTCTCCCTTTCAACTGTTTGAAGCTTAACCGGCCTGCTCGCAACCATGGTGTCATATTTGACCCAGAGTTAAGCTTTCAACCACATATCCACTCCATCACCAAGACCACCAACTTCCAACTCTGTAACATCGCTCGATTGTGCCCCTGCCTCAGCTCATCTGCTGCTGAAACCTTCATCCATGCCTTTGTTATCTCTAGACTTGATTCTTCCAAGGCTCTCTTGGCTGGCCTCCCATCTTCCACCCTACAAAAATTTGAGATCCAAAACTCTGCTGCTCATTTACTAACTCGCACTAAGTCCCGTTCACCCATCAGCCCTGTTGCTGACCTATATTGGCTGCTGGTTCGGCAATGCCTCTACTTAAAAATTCTCATTCTTATTTTCAAATCCCTCCATGGCCTCGCCCCTCCTTATCTTTGTAATCTGCTCAATAAGAACATAAGAACATAAGAATTAGGAACAGGAGTAGGCCATCTAGCCCCTCGAGCCTGCTCCGCCAATCAACAAGATCATGGCTGATCTGGCCGTGGACTCAGCTCCACTTACCCGCCCGCTCCCCGTAACCCTTAATTCCCTTATTGGTTAATCCCTACAACCCCTCCCTATCTCTACGCTCCTCCAATTCTGGCATTTTTAGCAACCCCAATTTTAATCACTCCGCCATTGGTGGCCATGCCTTCTGCTGCCAAGGTCCTAAGCTCTGGAATTCCCTCCCTAAACCTCTCCACCTCTCTACCTCTTTTCTCCTTTAAGACCCTCCTAAAAACCTACCTCTTTGATCAAGCTTTTGGTCATCTGTCCTAGTATCTCCTTATGTGGTTTGGTGTCAAATTTTGTTTGATAACGCTTCTGTGAAGTGCCTGGGGAAGTTTTACTACATTAAAGGCACTATATAAATGCAAGTTTTTGCTATAGTTGCATGATCCATGAGAATAATCCTACCGTTTTCAGAAGCAAATTGTTCAGTGATAAAAAAGAAAGACTTGCATTTATATAACACCTTTCATAACCTCAGGACTTGCCAAAGAGTATTCCAGCCAATGAAATATGTAGTCACTGTTGTAACGTAGGAATGCTCAATGCCCAATCTTATTTCCAATCAAGAACGTTTAATTTTCCTTCTTGGAATAGTTTATCTGTCCAGTCTTTATGGCTTCCAATATTCCATACAGTTATCTTGCTAGTGCCTCTCTCGTGGCCCCAATATCCCCTTGTTTTCAACAACAGCACATTTGCAGCTAATTAAGTCACACTGCTAAATTAAGTTGCTGCTAAATAAAAGAAAATGATGTTCCCATGATTGATAAGGAGTGTGGGATCATTCTGTTCTCTCTCTCTGGTTACACTGAACTCACATTCTATTCTTTTCAGGCCCATGATCTATATATATTGTGGCTGCTTCTGCCACTTGTTAGCTATGCTATTTAGGATTCAAAGGGGATTTGCATTCCATTGAGCAGAGCTCATTTGTGAATTCTCTCTGCAGACTGCCTAGGGAATAACAGCTGGATTACAAGCTTCTAACTGACTTCTTGTGGTGGTGTGTCACCCTCTTCACTCTGCAGATTGAGGGAGAGGATTGCATAAATTCACCATGAATTAGAAATGACGATGAAGCACAAAGAAGGTATTTATTATTTAGTAAAGTCGCTTAATTATATGGTTCCCTTACTTTTGGCCATGTGTTAGCTTTTGATATACAAGGAAAGTACAAAAAAATCAATAAGGAGTTAGAAGAGCTGAACTAACCTATGATCGTGCCCAGAGTTCTAGCTGGTTGTACAGTATGAATATGATTGGTAACATATAATAAATGTTACAAAAAATTAAAGCAGAGTTTTTGCTATTTTGTCCTTCAAGTCATTGCTACTTGAGCACTATTTTTATTAGAACTCAATTAAATTACTGCCTTTTAACTCACTGTCAGCTATCTACAATATAGGACACCAAAGTACAGTATATGTAATAATTGCATGGAACATGGCTGAATTTATTTTTGAATAGCTTTGAGAGAATGGCATTTTTCTTGTGCGACATTGGTACTGCATTCTCAAATAGCGCATCTAAGGAAAATCTAGAATGTGTTCTTATTGCATAAAAACTCTCATGTATGCAACGCAATTGCACTGGAGTGGCCAATTTAGAAATGGGTACACGTACTTTCTGTACAGTACGTGAGAGCTTTGCTCAGCCACTAGTGTCTTACTTCTAACTTGTTTCTCTTTTAATGTTTCAACTTCAGTGTTTCTGTCTCTATTTCTCACCTCTTTTCATTCTCATCTCTCGATTTGTTTTTCCCCCCAGTTCTAGCTGGAGATTAGAATGAGGCCATTGAGTTAAGAATGGCATATTGCAACTCCACTTTTATATCAGACTAAGTAAAACCATTAAAATGTTTCTTAATAATGGCCTCATTTCTCTCTACAGATGTAACTTCTAACTTTGGGGCAGTGTAAACCAGGCGGTAGCAGATTGGCTGGGCGTATAATAGACATCCAATATTTTATTTTCTAAAAATAGCTAGTTGACTTCTCTTGATGTTTTTCCACAGACAAGTTAAAAATAAATTTATCTCTCCCTCAAATGTTTCCTCTGCTTCTCTTCCATGCTGTAATTCTTTCCACCTCCCTCTCTATTTTTATGTTTGGCTTCTATATTTTCCTTTCTTTCTCTGTATGCCTCTAGTACGTTACCAAACTGCGTAAGTCAATAACGTATCATTTTCCTTGATTAAAGTCCTGGCTATAGTACATTTCTACCCTTGGCCAATTGTCTTCCTGTTGTAGTGAATCCCAAGTCATAGCCTCAAATGGTACTGGGATACCATGTAGGAGGAATCAGGGAACGAAGTCTGGCCGTGTGAAAGAGACCAGTGCTTCCATGAAAAAGAGTGGGGCTGGAGCTCAGGCTGGAGCAAGTGGGGAGGCCAACAATAAGCTGCTCCTTGGTTGCCATGTAGCTGATTCCAGAGGACAGAAAATGTGTATTAGAGGCTAGGAGTTGAGTCCAGCAGCTGAGTGCTCCTATTCTATGGGGAAAAGGAAACCAAGGCTGGGAGACCAGAACTGGCTCGAATGACTTCAGATAACAACCAATATGAACTGAACCTCACATTTGATTGGCCCCTGCTATATCCAATGTTGGTGTTACAATCAGGTCTCGGTGCTCTGATTTAGGATTTATCCACCCGTGAGGCTTCACTTTAACAGCTGTTATGCAATTATTCAATTACCTTATACAAAAGCTTTGAGCAAGTCTGTCACATTTCAATGACAAGAATGTTGCAATCTATAACCTTCCCTCAACAAACAATGATTAAACTCTGATTGACCTCAGGCTACTTTCTGACACAAATTAAATTTTATGATCTTAAAGAGATGGAAACTTAAACATAGCATGCAACTGGGTAATGATGGTTCAGGTGGCTGTAAAATTATACATTGTACAACATGCGCGTCATGATGAAATAGCCCATCACCTAACTTGCTGTGGGCAACACCACAGGGCATCCACTTGTATAAACTAAATGCACAATACTCCTTTTTTCTGTTCATTTCCTGATGATTGTTCTACACTAACCACACAACCTGTTATGTCTTTAGATGCTCTGATAATGACTTCACGAGGCAGGCTACTGCATTGGGTAAGCTCGCTGAACCCGTGCACTCCCGATGGGTGTCTGCCCGCTGCATCGACTGCATGCAGTTGAAATCCTACATTGCACAATGTCTCATTACTCATAGTAAATGATCGTAATCGTGCGCCTTTTCTTTGTTTATTGCATGTACACAACACTGATCATCAATTACACATCTTACATCTAACTCACAGTTGCTATTACATTGATTGAAAATGTGGAACTGTCCCTTTAAGTGTGGTGGGTTGCAGGCCTCCTTTAAGAGCGCCTTGCCATCTTTACCCCAATCCTCTTCTTCGTTTGCTGTCACATGTTGCTCCATCAGCGCTGCACCTAGTGGTCTGGCCGCCGCCATCTTTTTGTTCAGCGCCTCAGCTCTTGATTTGGGCACCATCTTTCCTCCATCCACAATGCAGGTTCTGCCAGTGAAGCTGGAAAGTTGCCTTTGGATCCGATTTTCTTCCTCCGGAGTCCTGCCACTGGAGCCTGGAAGGTGCGTTCGGGTTGTCTCAGCTGGATCATCTCCACGCAGTCATGCTGAGTGGTCTGTGCCTCGGGTGCTGTGCTGGTCTGCTCTCTGGTGCTGGATCCACTCTCAGGTGAGGGCTTGCTTTGCCTCTGAGCGCGGAGGACGTCGATCACTGGAGGGATGAAGTCTTCCCAACTACAATGGATCTTCTCCATCTACCTTCTTCCAAGTAGCGTTGATCCATCACCTGCAACAATCCACAGAGGTAACTTTTGTATCGCGCCATCATGGAGTACCTTTACATCCACACTATCAACGACTGGGATAAGTTCATCGGTGTAGGTGCGCAGCTTTGCCTGAACCGGGACCAACTTGGGTCGTTCAGTTTGATTGAGAGGCTATGGGACAAAGGCTTCTTGATTCATTAATGACTGACTTGCCCCCGTGTCCACTTCCATGAAGACTGGAATGCCATTTATCTCGACTTCCATCCTCAACGGGGAACATTCGGTGGTGCAGGTAAACATGCCATATACCTCTTCATGGGGCTGAGCTGTCTCTCTGTCTATCATTTCATAATCCGCGCTGGATTCATGGCCATCTGCAGACTCTTCATCAACAGTGAGTCCTATTTCTTTTACACATTCGCTGGAGGTGGCTTTTTGTGCTGCAGCCTTTACACACATATTCTTTAAAGCGACACTGGTGAGCCCTGTGATTCCCTCCAGAACGCCAGCATGGATTAGCCCCCCTCGGCGGACTCTGAGTTAAGGGACTCAGGGGCCTGTTCTCTCTTCCCTGAGAGGGTTCATGTTCTACAGTCCAGCCCCTAAAAGGTGCCACTCTGTGCACAGTACTTACCAGGTTTGAGTCCTGAGCATGAGTCATCTATCCAGAGCCGCAGGTCGAGGTCACGAATGCCTGGCTCACGGAGATGACCTTCTGCAGTGTGACTGTGGTGTCCGCAGAGAGTAGCTTATGAAGAAGGCCCTCATGGTCGATTCCAATGACAACGATGTCCCGCAGTGCTTCGGTGAGGTGGTTGCCAAAATCACACGGTGCCACCAACCTCCTGAGGTCTGCAGCATATTTCGCGATTTCCTGACCTTCAGGCCGTCGGTATGTGTTGAACCGGTGTCTGGCTTTGAGAATGCTCTCTTTGGGCTTGAGTTGCTCTTGAATCAGCGTTACAAGCTCCTTGTACGTCTTGGTCATTGTCTTCACTGGTGCCAACAAGTCCCTGACGAGGCCATAGACAGTGGGCCCACAACTGGTTATCATAGAAACAAATAAATATAGAAATTAGGTGCAGGTACAGGCCATTTGGCCTCTCGATAGCAAGAACGTCCTTCCTCAGATAAGGAGGTCAAAACTTGACACAATATTCCAGGTGTGACCTCACCAAGGCTCTGTACAACTGCAGTAAGACCTCCCTGCTCCTATACTCAAATCCTCTAGCTATGAAGGCCAACATGCCATTTGCCTCCTTCACCGCTTGCTGCACCTGCATGCCAAACTTAAATGACTGATGTACCATAACACCCAGGTCCCGTTGCACCTCACATTTATCCACATTATACTGTATCTGCCATGCATTTGTCCACTCGCCGAACCTGGCCAAGTCACCCTGCAGCCTCTTAGCATTCTCCTCACAGCTCACACCGCCACCTAGCTTAGTGTCATCTGCAAACTTGGCAATATTACATTCAATTCCTTCATCTAAATCATTGATGTATATTGTAAATGACTGGGGTCCCAGCACTGAACCCTACGGCACCCCACTGGTCACTGCCTGCCATTCTGAAAAGGACCCATTTATTTCAACTCTCTGCTTCCTGTCTGCCAACCAGTTCTCTATCCATGTCAATACATTGCCCCCAATACCATGTGCTTTAATTTTGCACACTAATCTCTTGTGTGGGACCTTGTCAAAAGCCTTTTGAAAGTGCAAATACACCACATCCACTGTTTCTCCCTTGTCCACTCTACTAGTTACATCCTCAAAAAGTTCTAGACGACTTGTCAAGCATGATTTCCCTTTCATAAATCCATGCTGACTTGGACCGATCCTGTCACTGCTTTCCAAATGCACTGCTATTTCATCTTTAATAAGTGATTCCATCATTTTCCCCAGCACTGATGTCAGGCTAACCAGTCTATAATTCCCTGTTTTCTCTCTCCCTCCTTTTTTAAAAAGTGGTGTTACATTAGCTACGCTCCAGGCCATAGGAACTGATCGAGAGTCAATAGAACGTTGGAAAATGATCACCAATGCATCCACTATTTCTAGGCCCACTTTCTTAAGTACTCTGGGATGCAGCCTATCAGGCCCTGGGGATTTATCAGCCTTCAATCTCATCAATTTCCCTAATACAATTTCCCGCCTGATAAGGATTTCCTTCAGTTCCTCCTTTGCGCTAAACCCTCGAACCCCTAGTATTTCCGGAAGGTTATTTGTGTCTTCCTTAATGAAGACAGATCCAAAGTATTTGTTCAAGTGATCTGCTATTTCTTTGTTCCCTATTATAAATTCACCTGATTCTGACTGCAAAGGATCCACGTTGGTCTTCACTAATCTTTTTCTCTTCACATATCTATAGAAGCTTTTGCAGTCAATTTTTATGTTCCCTGCAAGCTTCCTCTCATACTCAATTTCCCCCCTCCTAATTAGACCCATTGTCTTCCTCTGCTGAATTCTAAATTTCTCCCAGTCCTCCAGTTTGCTGCTTTTTCTGGCCAATTTATATGCCTCATCCTTAGATTTAACACTATCCCTAATTTTGCTTGTTAGCCACGGTTGAGCTACCTTGCCCATTTTATTTTTACTCCAGACAGGGATGCACAATTGTTGAAGTTCAACCATGTAATCTATAAATGTCTGCCATTGCCTATCCACTGTCAACCCTTTAAGTATCATTTGCCAGTCTATCCTAGCCAATTTACCATCGAAGTTACCTTTCCTTAAGTTCAGGACCCTAGTCTCTGAATCAACACTGTCACTCTCCATCTTAATAAAAAAATCTACCATATTTTGGTCACTCTTCCCCAGAGGGCCTCACACAACAAGATTGCCAATTAGTCCTCTCTCATTATACAACACCCAGTCTAGGATGGCCAGCTCTTTTGTTGGTTCCTTGACATATTGGTCTAGTAAGCCATTCCTAATACACTCTAGGAAATCCTCCTCCATCGTATTGCTACCAGCTTGGTTAGCCCAATCTATATGTAGATTAAAGTCGCCCACGATAACTGCTGTACCTTTATTGCACGCATCCCTAATTTCTTGTTTGATGCCATACCCAACCTCACTACTACTGTTTGGTGGTCTGTACACAACTTCCACTAGTGTTTTCTGCCCGTTGGTATTCTGCAGCTCGACCCATACAGATTCCACATCATCCAAGCTAATGTCCTTTCTTAATATTGCATTAATTTTCTCTTTAACCAGCAACGCTACCCCACCTCCTTTTCCTTTCTGCCTATCCTTCCTGAATGTTGAATATCCCTGGATGTTGAGTTCCCAGCCTTGGTCACCCTGGAACCATGTCTCCATAATCCCAATTATATCATAATCGTTAATAGCTGCCTGCGCAGTTAATTCATCCACCTTATTACGAATACTCCTCGCATTGAGGCACAGAGCCTTCAGGCTTGTCTTTTTAACACTCTTTGTCCCTTTAGAATTTTACTGTAATGTGGCCCTTTTTGATTTTTGCCTTGGGTTTCTCTGACCTCCACTTTTTCTATTCTCCTTTCTATCTTTTGCTTCTGCCCCTGTTTTATTTCCCTCTATCTCCCTGCATAGGTTCCCATCCCCCTGCCATGTTAGTTTAACCCCTCCCTAGCAGCACTAGAAAACACTCCCCCTAGGACATTGGTTCCGGTCCTGCCCAGGTGCAGACCGTCCGGTTTGTACTGGTTCTACCTCCCCCAGAACTGGTTCCAATATTCCAGGAATTTGAATCCCTCCCTCTTGCACCACTCCTCAAGCCACGTATTTATCTTAACTATCCTGCTATTTCTACTCTGACTAGCACGTGGCACTGGTAACAATCCTGAGATTACTACCTTTGAGGTCCTTCTTTTTAATTTAACTCCTAGCTCCCTAAATTCAGCTTGTAGGACCTCATCCCGCTTTTTATCTATATCGTTGGTACCTATATGCACCACAACAACTGGCTGTTCACCCTCCCCCTCCAGAATGCCCTGCAGTCGCTCTGAGACATCCTTCACCCTTGCACCAGGGAGGCAACATACCATCCTGGAGCCTCTGTTGCGGCTGCAGAAACGCCTATCTATCCCCCTTACAATAGAATGCCCTATCACTATAGCTCTCCCACTTTTTTTCCTGCCCTCCTGTGCAGCAGAGTCACCCATGGTGCCATGAACTTGGCTGTTGCTGCCTTCCCCTGGTGAGCCATCTCCCCCAACAATATCCAAAGCGGTATATCTGTTTTGGAGGGAGATGACCGCAGGCGACTCCTGCACTGCCTTCCTACTCCTGCTCTGCCTGATGGTCACCCATTCCCTATCTGCCTTTGTAACCTTTACCTGCAGTGTGACCAACTCACTGAATGTGCTATCCACGACATCCTCAGCATCGCGCATGCTCCAGAGTGAATCCATCCACAGCTCCAGTGCCATCATGCGGTCTAACAGGAGCTGCAGCTGGATACACTTCCTGCACACATAGTCATCAGGGACACTGGAAGCGTCCCTGATTTCCCACATGGCACAGGAGGAGCATGACACGGGTCTGGGCTCTCCTGCCATAACTTAACCCTTAAAATAACCTAATTTGGCAACAATGCCAAAAGGTTTCTTACTGACAAGATAAGAAAAGAAGAAAAACTACTCACCAATCACTTACCCTCTTGGCTGTGATGTCACACTTCATTTTCTTTTCCTCCCAGGTCGGGGAGTTAGCACTGGTGGGGAAAACAAGACAAAACAACACCTCTCGCTCCCGCTTACCAAACTCTTACCTTTGCATTCTGAGCTGCTGCTGCACTCCGTGCAGGTCTGCACAAAGCCCTCTCTTTTTATACTATTTCTAGCTGACGCACCACTGACCTGTTTAGGGAACCAGTTTTTACTAGCTGGCCAATTAACTAAGCGAGCTTGCTTGTTTGTCTCTGCTTAAACCTACAAGAATCCTATCTGTTTAATATTTCAGTTTTACTTAAACTTGTAATCTTATTTTACCTTTAGAAGCTATTAGAAATTTACACCAACCTTGAAATGGTTTAAAAGGGATTAACCCTTAAAGTTCTCCCACTTACCAAACCCTTACCTTTGCATCTGAGCTGCTGTTGCAGGATAGCTCTGCGCTTATCAGCCAGTGTGGCCGGGTTGTCTCCTGCCAGGTCGTTTGCTGTGAAGAAGTGGTCGAGCCTCTGCACAAAAGCGTCCCAATCATCACCATCGGCGAACTGCTGCAATGTACCAAGGGTAGCCATTTTCGCGTGAAGGTCTGTAATCTCGTCGCCAATTTTTGTGTCTTTAGATGCTCTGATAATGACTCCACAAGGCAATGTGTTGTACTTGAACTGTAGTGACCTTAATCCTTTATTGATAACATCAGAGTCAGGATCACACATGGTGGCCTGCCTTTTATACTAGGCCAGGCACACCTGTACAGGTAACCTGCAAGTCTCCCACTGCGGTGCCCTCTGGTGGCACACCTTATAATAGTACAAGCAGTAACCATGTAGGATACATGACACAACCGATAATGAATTAATTTTCATCAACACTGAGACTGCCCTGGCTAAAGTGACAAACCACACTCTGTGTGACTAAGTCCAAGGCTTCTTATTCTCTTTTGACAACATCTACCATGCCATCCTCCTTGAATTTGTGTGAAGCTCTGATGCCTAGACTTCCATATGAAGAAGTGATTAGTAAGTGGGGGGGGGCGGTGGGGGGAGAATTAAAATGACAGGTGACCGGAAGCGTGGGATCACACTTGCGGACTAAACGGAGGTGTTCTTCAAAGCGGTCACCCAATCTACGTTTGGTCTCCCCAATGTAGAGGTGACTGCATCGTAAGCAGCGAATACAGTATACTAAGTTAAAAATACAAGTAAATCACTGTTTTACCTGGAAGGAGTGTTTCAGGCCCTAGACGATGGGAAGGGAAGAGGTAAAAGGGCAGGTGTTGCATCTCCTGCACTTGCACTCCCACTCTGACCTCTCTGTTCCCAACCTCCTACACTGTTCTAATGAAGCTCAATGGAAGCTCGAGGAACAGCACCTCATCTTTCGCTTAGGCATTTACAGTCTTCTGGACTCATCATTGAATTCAACAATTTCAGATAATAACCACTGCCCCCATTTTTCCAGACAGCAGCTGTTGATAATCATTCTGCTATTCCCATTTACACCTCCTCTAGACCCATCTATTATTTCTTTACTTGTCCTATTACCATCGCCTTTTGCCTTGCGCCATCATCCCTTTTAGAACATAAGAGCATAAGAATTAGGAGCAGGAGTAGGCCATTCGGCCCCTCGAGCCTGCTCCACCATTCAATAAGATCATGGCTGATCTTCTACCTCAACTCCACTTTCCTGCACTATCCCCATATTCCCTTATTATTCAAAAATCTATCGATCTTTGTCTTGAATATACTCAATGATAGAGCATCCACAGCCCTCTGGGGTAGAGAATTCCAAATATTCACCACCCTCTGAGTGAAGAAATTTCTCCTCATTTCAGACCTAAATGGCCGACCCCTTATTTTGAGACTGTGACCCCTGGTTCTAGACTCCCCACCCAGGGGAAACAACCTTCCTGCATCTACCCGGTCAAGCCCTGTAAGAATGTTGTATGTTTCAATGAGTTCACCCCTCATTCTTCTAAATTCTAGAGAATAAAGGCTTAGTCTACTCAATCTCCCCTCATAGGACAATCCCCCCATCCCAGGAATCAGTCTAGTGAGCCTTTGTCACACTCGCTCAATGGCAAGTATATCCTTCCTTAGGTAAGGAAACCGAAATTGTACATAATATGTCAGGGGTGGTTTCACCAGGGCCTTATATAATTTTGTCATTTAATCACTCCTACCTTCCTATCACCTTACCTTTTGTTCATTCCTCCCCCACCTCTGTACTTGCTTAAAACTTGTTACCTCTGTAATGTTTTCCAGTTCCGATGAAAGATCATCAACTTGCAACATTAACTTTGTTTCTCTTTCCGCAGATGCTGTCTGAACCGCTGAGTATTTTTTAAGCATTGTCGGTTTTCATTTCAGATTTCCAGCATCCACAGTATTTTGCTTTTGTTGGAAATTATCAAATTTGTTTCACTAAAACGATTCTTGATTCTCAATTTGACGGGTCGGAGTGGCACTTTATTGTTGCGATTTTTAGATTTATCAGCAGTGATTGCCAGGGGCTCCATCCAGAGGCACCAGTGGCTGTCTGGTGTGTTACTAATCACTTCTTCATGTGGAGCTCTCCACACCAGCAACAGCTGTTTCAATATGGCTACAGGAAATATTTAAATTCATGGCAATATATACATCAATGCTCTGCCTGTTGAATAGCCTCTGGTTTCATTCGTCTGTCTCGGCACCTGGACAGCAGTTAGTCACTGATTGCACCCATCTTTATCAGGTCTCTGACCTTACTTCTAGTTTTCCCGCGTGTTGTCTCCTCCCTACTCCCTGATTATTTCAGAACATAGCTATCGTGCATGTGTAGCTTAATTTCCCAGTGTCCATTCATGTGCTGTTTTGGCTGCCACTCCGGACCTGAGCCCATCACTTCCTTTCCCCCCTTTTCTTTTTCTCTTTACCCCTCCTGCCATCATGCCTCTGTTTGTTTCTCCATCCTTGGGTACTGTAGCCTCACAAACCCCAATCCTTCAACACTTGTCGTCTTTCCCACTCTCCTGCCACCATCCCAGGCATGACTCCCTCTTAAATAATCCTACAGCTTCCATCTGTGCCTCTCTTGGCATTCTCCAAAGGGCCCACTGAGGCACTCGTCACTGGCTTCTAATGAGCAGCAGCCTCAATTGGCCCCTCCGACTCCCCACCCAGCATACCTGCTGGGGACAAATCTTGCCAACCTCCTTCTTGTCCTACTCACCACTCCCTGTGCAGATTAAACTCTGCCAGTGGATTGGCTATCACCACCTCATCTCCTAATTTGTATGTTCACTTGTGAATAAGGCTCTTGGCATGGATGAGCATATTGTGGATGATCATGGTGTTGATGGAGACATGGTTGAGAGGTGAGGATGACTAATGTTCCCTCCAATTTTTATTTGTACTGAGTGAGCCACGAACTCCTGAGCACGATTTTTTGTCCGTGAGCAAATTGTACAACAACAACTTAAAGATAGAACAATGCAACTAAATACAGTTGATATTAATTCAACATTACTTACAGGTACATCACGCTGGAAATTTCTCCGATCTATCTTTCTCTGTTTTCCAGTGATGGAAAATTCTGTCAAGGTTGACAATCCACCTCTCCTCGAACAGGTCACATTCTACCTCTCCACTCACACACGGCCCATTCTACTTCTCCACTCACACACGGCCCATTCTACCTCTCCACTCACACACGGCCCATTCTTCCTCTCCACTCACACACGGCCCATTCTACCTCTCCACTCACACACGGCCCATTCTACCTCTCCACTCACACATGACCCATTCTACCTCTCCACTCACTGGTCCTGAGTCTTGCTCTAATCCAGGGATGTCAACTAGATGCCCCATGGGTCCAGTCACCAGGGGTGGATTAGGAACTTAAAATAGCCCTGGGAAATATTTTGAAAGTGGCCCATGTTACCTATCTGATAGTCTTATGACCTCATTTTCAGTAACCCTATTCCTACTTACTCAATTATTGTTATGGTCATTTGTAGACAAATTACAAATAACTCACGATTTTATAATAGTTTTATGAGATGTATTTGTACATACTGCTTACTGTACAATTGCACGTACTGCTTATTTACAAAGCAACTTAACATTAATTAAACAAAAATAGCATCATACACCAAACTGAAAATCAGTATGTGTGGCATTATCTGAAAATAATATAATTGTCAGTTTATTGCAGATACAGTTCCTTGCATAACAATTAACTTTTCAATAATACATTATCAATGATTGCGTAAGGATCTATATGATGTAGAGTTTTGTAATCGATTAAATCATTGTTTTAAACAAGAAAATATGTACATCCAACTATACAATTCTAACCTTCGAGATATCTGCACTCCTCCAATTCTGGCTCTTGTGCATCCCTGATTTTAATTGCTCCACCATTGGTGGCCATGCCTTCAGCTGCTAAGGCCCTAAGCTCTGGAATTCCTTCCCAAAACGTCTCCGCCTCTCTATCTCCTTTAAGACACTCCTTAAACCCTAACTCTTTCATCTGCCCCAAGGTCTCCTTATGTGGCTCATTGTCAAATTGTGTTTGATAATGCTCCTGTGAAGCACCCCGTGATGTTTTACTACATTAAAGGCGAGATATAAATGCAAGTTGATCTTGTAGGCCCTGTTGGTGTTGCTGGTGTTGTTGGTGTTGTAGGCGGCCCTGTTGGTGTTGTTGTACACATATCGCAGTGTGGGCTGGCCCGTGCTGCCCCTGGCCCCCTGGCCCCGAACTCACGCCTCTCCTGGGCTCTGATCACATCCCTCCATAGTCTCTTATTGTATCTGCCCACGCTCTAAGCACACTGCGATGTGTGTGCGAACTAGGTCCATGCAGCAGAGCAGGTCTCCAGTCGTCTTGGGTAACCCTTGCCACTGGACCAAGACCTAGCTCTGTCAAGCCCGTGTGGTGGCTGATGTGCAACGCCCACCACACGTTAAAAAAATCCAAGCACAGGCACCTTCCATCCTTCAAGATGTAGTTCAGGACCTGGAATTCTAGGTCCTTCATTGAAACACCTGTGAATCATCCCTTTTTGGCGTGGAAGCAAGTCATCCTCATTTCGAAGGACTGCCTATGATGATGATGGTGTTGTTTGTAGGCCCTGTTGATGTAGTAGGCCCTGTTGATGTTGTACACAAACTACACGTCAAAAGTAATCAAGGAATTTTCACCATTCAGCACAAAGCGAACCTCAGAATTGATTGCTGGCTGCCCCAACAAAAAGATGACAACTGACCTACATTCACACAGCAGAGGGTTGGTTACCTGCACATCATCTCTGACTTCAGAGACTAGGCCTCAGTTGCATTTAATGCTATTTCCTCAAAGCAAGTGGTTGTCTGTCCCTAGGAGATGAGTCTCGTGATTGCCAGAAGTGCGTTTCACGGAGGGAGTCCAGACTATGGCCCCGCCCCTTGCTGTCAGTGTGTGAGGGAGAGGCGGGGCAATGAGTCTGCTTCTACTCACAGATGACTTGTTTACAGCGGACCAATCCCACACTTGGACAGTGTTAGGAGCCGGAAAGATGTTTGAGCACCTGCGCATAGAAGCCCGTTCATGTGCACCTGCTCTGTTTAGTGGACGGCACCTCCAAGCTTAATATGTGGCCACGTGGCTTAACAAGAGCATTGGTGATGACACCTTTCCCCTTAATGCAGCTTCCCTGCCTGGCTATACCTCCCACCACTTGCCTCGTTCAAATCGCCAGATGGGTGGGATAGCCCTTATCTAAATCACACCTACATCAATCTATGACAACTTTTCGTCCTTTGAGCACCTCATCTTGTTCCACCCCCCATGCCTCTCATTTAAAATCCTCGTTTTTTGCCGCTCACCCAAGTATCACGGCAAGTTTTTCACTGAAATATCTTCTCTGCTTTCTTCCCACAGCCTCCGCTCCGAGCTGCTTCGCAACCTCGATGATTTCAACCTCCATCTCAACTCTTCTTGCTCTCTCTCCTCCGAGCTCACTGCCTTCCTTTCCTCCCTAAAGCTCTCCCTCCATCTAAACCCTCCTACCCCTATTCACGACCACCATTACCAGACTACACGAGGTCTGGAAATTTGATGTTCGGATCAGTGTGTGCTTCTTCCTGGCAGCAATTCAGAGCAAGGAAACTGAAGCTTTACATGTGGTTAGTTGCGAGCAAACATAAGATTTTGTCAGGAGTCAATAATCAGGTCATCTTAACCTGGAATGCAACTTGGTGAGGGAATTTCTCTATAAATGGAGTTCAGCACATAACCAATGGTACTTGTTTAGTTTGTTCCCACCAAGCTTGTTATTTCCTGAATAGAATCAGTGTTAAATATTTATCGCAAGGAGGCTGGAATACCAAGGGGAGGAAGTTTTGCTTCAGCTGTACAGAGCCTGGGTCTCACCCCACCTCAGGAGCACTGCGTTCAGTTTTGAGCACCGCACCTCAGGAAGTCTATAGTGGTGTTGGAGGGAGGCCAGCGCAGAGTCACCAGAATGATATGGGGGCTTATGGTTCAATTTTGACATTGCATGAACGTAGCTTATATTCCCTTGAGTATAGCAGATTGAGGGTTGATCTAATCGAGGTGTGCAAAATGTTAAAAGGATTTGATAGGGTAGATGCGGAGAAACTATTTCCTCTGTGGGGGAGCAAGGGGACATAATTTTAAACTTACAGCTGGGCCATTCAGGAGTGAAATCAGCAAGCACTTCTTCACAAAAGGTTATAGAAATCTGGTACTCTTTCACCTCCCTCACAAAAGGCTATGAATGCTGAGACAACTTGAGTTTTTAAGACTGAGGTCGATAGATTTTTGTTAGGTAAGAGTATCAAGAGAAAAAGAGCAAAGTGGGAAAACAGAGTTGAGATGTAGATCAGCCATGATCTAATTGAATGGTAAAGCAAGCTCATGGGACTGATTGGCCTACTGTTCCTAATATGTGTTTAACATTGATGCCTTATAAACCATTTAATAAAAAAAAATCAACCAACACTTTTGGGTGTAATGTACATGTAATTTTCACATGCAAACTAATTCTGGGGCTACAATGTAAAGGCACATCAGCTATTAGCATTGTGTTAGTGCGGCCACAAATGTTGCATTTATACCAGTCTGACCAATACTCTGTTTACATTGCCAGCTGCCTACTTGGCTCAAATTCTGATTCTTGTGCCAAGGAGAGAGCCTGCACAGAGTTCCTCTCCCAGAAGTTGCATTGTGAATGTTTGCAAATTGTGGACAGTCGCATCTGCACGGTTTAAATATTTAAATTAACTCCAATTAAATTAACCCAATTTAAACTAGGTTTATAAAATGTCCAGCTCATAGGAGGCCTCCTCGGGCACTTTTTAAACCTCATTGAACACCATACTGGAGTCACGCTCCATGTAGCGTTGAAACAGAGTGGCGAGAGGCAATGATTGCTGAACCAGAACAGGTAGGCCCGGGGCCAGATCAATATTAGGCCTTGGGCCTCATTTTAATAAGACTGGTGAGCTACAGTCAGCTACCGTGCATCCCCAGGCTGTTCACCGGTGAAGCAAAAATGAATGTCGCATCACTCATCCAGCAGATGCGAGTAGGGGAAGGGCTTAGGAAGGAGCTGTGCAGAGGCCAGCAGTGGCCCTCGGGAGTGGTGTGGAGCCGGGAGGAGCACGTCAACTACTGCCAGCTCCACATTAAGACAAGTCATTTTTTTTACTTTATTGCATGTAAACTGAGTAATCCTGAGCAGGGCAGGTCCATAATCTGCTCTGCTCAGGGCAAACAAATGTCTGGGATGGGTCCTAAATGGCCCCTCATTAACATATACAAAGGGTCCAACACCTGTTTTAAGCAGCCGCCAGGGACACCTGAAAAATTGCAGGTCAATTTTCCCCAGATACTTTAAGCGCCAAAGAGCCACAAAGGTGGCCAAGCTGGAGTCTTGAGTTGTAATGCCTGGTTAGCCTGCCTTTAGTGCAAGATGCCATCTTGGTAAAGGAGTTTAAGTGTGCGCTTGGAATGGCCGCCCTGAGGATGATTAAGCCTCTGATTAATAAGCGTTAGGAGTCAATTTAATTAGTAAAGAGCCTGCACGCCATTTTGCTGTTATTTATCGACCTCTCCTAACAGTGACCAACTAAACAGGAGTAAAGAAGTCATTACTGAGGATTACCAGTGCTACGTAAAGCCTTGCTCAGCTTTCACTCTTCCCTTGCTGCTGGAGATTGACTGACTACACTGCATTTGTAGAAGACTTTTGATATACTTTGTCAGGACTTCACCAACACTAGATCAACATTTATTTCAGAAATTCTATGAGGATTTCACCGAAAAACAATGAGTTCTATGCTACTCTACCTTCTAGGCGTCACCAGGAGAAACGGAATAGTCGGTCATGGGGATCTTGCTAGGGGTTCCCCTTGTCTGGAGGAGGAATGGGGGGGGGGGGTGGAGGAGATGCTGCTGGAGGAGAGAGGGAGAGGAAGGGCAGGAGAGGTCCAGATTCGTGATGACTTGCTGCATGCTTCACAATCTGGCGATCATGTGAGACGACGACGACGACGACGACCAGGGGTAGCACCAGATAGTTCTAGGTAGATTGCCCGCACGTGGGAGGGATGCTTGCCGCCGCCTAATTGAAGACCACTTTTGAGAGACGTCCTCCACCATCAGCCTTCGGAGCACAGTTGCCACATGCCTTACCTTCCACGACTGAGGATCCATCAAGCAGTCCATGATCTGCACTCAATCCTTTCAACTCCTTCTCCATGAAGAACACAATAAAAAAAAATACCAATTCCAGCACTTAAAAAATATTAAACTATTCACTCTGGTCCTTACCTTTAGTGGCTATCCTATATGTGCTCTTGCCTACTCTGATGCTTCTACAAAGTGCATCCCGAGTGGCAGCATCACGTGAGGTGAATGATTGCTGAGGTTCTGAAGAGGGCAGTTCAGATGTCCTCCTGTGATGCCCGTGGGCTTGAGCAGTCTGGGCTGCCTGGCTGACAGGCAACTGCAAAGGGCAGTGCCAGGGGAGGGAGCAGGAATGCTGGCATCCTGAGATGGCCAGTATGTTCCTGCTCCATGATTCCCATGACATTACCTCAGGCCTCCCTTCAACCCACCCAGTGATCTTCTGGAGGACAGATCTCTGGGTAACAGATATTCTGCAAGCCCCTTTCAACTGAGGAGCCCAGAGCCATCCTGGCAGCCTCCTGAGCTTCCATTGCAATACTTTGCTGCTCCGTGGAATATGCTAGTAGTGCAATGGAAGCTGCTATGGCTACGGTGGAAGCTGCAACCTCAGTCATCAGATGCGACATGTTGGGCTCCACAGGTCGCTGAATGGAATTGGCCAGCCTCTCCACGCTGGAGAGGATGGGTTCCAGGCTCTGCGTCAAGCCACGAGCCAAGCTGGAGGTGGGCTCCTCCATCCCCCTAGCCACGACCCATAAGCTTTCAGGCAAATTGTCCATTGCACCAAGCATTTGCTTTGTCAAATCCAGTCTTCTTCTGAAGTTTGGCCCTGCGAGGTCCACATCTGACTCATCTGCAGCAGAACTTGTATGTGACATTTGGAGCCCAACATCATGCAGTATCTGATGACTGAGGCCACAGCTTCCACTGCAGTCATAGCAGCTTCCATGGAACGTCAAACAGCTTCCATGGAATGACAAAAGCCCCCGGCAAGGTGGCACCTGTGATATCTCTTCCACCCAGCGTGGTTGCTGCCCACTAGTGCCTGGTGCGTGTGACTGTGAGGATCTGTGTTCGACCCTAGCCTCTAAGTTATGCATGGTGCCAGTCTCTGAGCTAGTGTCTGTGACAGTGGTAGCAATTGACGCAGTGCATTCTTCCTCGTTCTCCTCCTCCTCCTCCTCCGAGGGGTGAGGTGGATCTTGTTTCTGGGAGCCTGCAATGATAAAGCTAAAAAGGTTAGGACGTAGTGTGTGTGGCCACTATAGGAGGATGTGATGTGATCATATGGGGCATGTGAGTGAGGATAGGTTTGGGAATTAAAGATCAGGAATAGTTGTGGATATGTAAGGAAGCTGGAGTGGTCACATACCTGTAGGAAAGATGTACCCTGATCTGCCTGTGGCCATAGCATCTGCCACTCCCCACCTCATCAACACCAGCACTGCCTCCTCAAGAGGAACACAAGAACATAAGAAGATCAGAACTAGGAGTAGGCCATGTGGCCCCCCGAGCCTGCTCCGCCATTCAGTATTATAGCTGATCATCGACCTCAACTCCACTTTCCGGCCTGATCTCCATAACCCTCGATTCCCCTAGATTCAAAAAATCTATCGACCTCAGCCTTGAATATATTCAGAGACTCAGCATCCACAGTCCTCTGGGACAGAGAATTCCAAAGATTCACAACCTTCTGAGTGAAGAAGTTCTTCCTCATCTCTATCTTAAATGGTCTACCCCTTATCCTGAGACTGTGCCCCCTAGTTCTAGACACTCCAGCCAGGGGAAACAACCGTTCAGCATCTACCCTGTCGATCCCCTTCAGAATCTGGTATGTTTCAATCAGATCACTTCTCATTCTTCTAACTCCAGAGAGTATAGGCCCATTCTACACAATCTCTCATTGTAAGACAGCCCTCTCATCCCAGGAATCAATTGAATGAACCTCTGGCAAGTATATCCTTCCTTAGATAAGGAGACCAAAACGGTGATCTCATGCAGTCGTGCTTCGCCTTCCCCAGTCAGTTCCTGCTGGTGCCTGTTATGTGCTATCTTGTCCTGGAAGAGAAAAAGGTGGTTATTGTGAATGAGTGTATTTGAGTGCATGTGATGTGTGTCTGAAGTGTGAGTAGTGCTGTGAAGGATGCAAGTGTGGGGTGTGTGAATGTTAGTGTATAGTTAGATGGTGAATGAAGTTTGTTGAGGTTGTGATGCTGGTGGTGGTGTAGTTATTGAGAAATGTGTTTGTGAGATCGGATCTTACCTTGACCACTCGTGTCAAATTGTTAAATTTCTTGCAGCACTCCATCTATGTCCTGGGGGTAGGGCTCCTGGCTGTGGCCTCCTCGACAATCGGCTCCCACATATGCTGCATTATTTGCCTCTATGGGCTCTTCCCTCCTCCCCTGTGGGTACAGGACATCCCTCCTCCTCTGTACCTCCTCCATCAGGATCTCTAGTTCCGCACCAGAGAACTTGTGCGCCCTCTCTCTCGGTCCCTGAGCCATCCTGATACGTACTGTTGTCTGACAGCGAGCACACTCCACACCTTCAGTGGAAGTGCATGTTTGGAGGCTACATACACTGCTCCAGCAAAATTGCTCCTAATTAGCACTTTAGTCTTCAGGCATGTTTAAATCAGGGTAATCATCAATTAATTAGCCCTCAAATTACTGGTTAAAACCAGACTTTTAAACAGGCATGTCTTATTAGCACAGCATCCACTTAGCAACTGTTTTCACCCTTTCCCAAATAATCCTCTGCCAGACCAACTATGGTTTTGCATGCATTTCAGACATCTTTGGGACTTAAAACAAAGCCCCATGAAATTGGTCATTTTGCCCTCCGTTTTCCACAATGGTGAGATTTTGCTTTGAATTTTTTTTGCATGTTTCAAAATTATATTCATTCGCATTCAATTACAACAAATTATCTTCAGTTAAAGTAAGCTTGAACTAAAACTGATTGAGCATTTCATCAGAAACTTATAAACTGGAGACGAATGGCTTACTGTAACTCAGCTTGGAGTTATCAGT